>NC_143585.1:126591440-126964440 GCF_048544385.1 Mastigoproctus giganteus
TTGGCACAACAAAGATACAATAAGATGGACTATTAGTACAGACACAAAACTACTAACAAACATTTATCCATTGTATCTGATTAGGGTGAAAAATAAATATTTTAAGATTGTTCACTCATTTATCTTATGGAACAATAACTATATAATATTGGTGTAGATACACCATAGTCTACCCATAAATTTGAACTATATAAGTAGTGTAAAGGCACCGTTTTAATTGTATCTCATATTGTGAGTGCCTTCACAACGAGATAGCTGGTATTGCACTACTTCGAATAAATAATGCTTCTCTGGTAGAGAAGACTACTGTTATTTATTTTCAGTGGATACCACCACCTGGACAATTGTTTCAAAGCTAGTTGGCTTCATCATTGGTGGGTGGGCAAGTACCCTGGTAATGCAACATGCCATCACAGTTGCAAAGTTATTTCCACAATATGAGATATGCCAAATGGTGCCTACACGGATATTATATAGTTAATTAACTAAACCCTAAGAAATTATGCCTTGTGCATTTCATCTAATACATTATTATATATTCACCATTTGGCATCTCTCACATTGTGGAAATAACTTCGCAACTGTGATGGCATGTTGCATTACCAGGGTACCTGCCCACCCACCGATGATGAAGCAAACTAGCTTCAAAACAATCGTCTGGGTGGCGATATCCACTGAAAATAAATAACAGTAGTCTTCTCTACTAGAGAAATGTTATTTATTCAAAGTAGTGCAGTACCAGCTATCTCGTTGTGAAGGCACCCACAACATGAAATACAATTAAAACGATGCCTTTACACCACTTACGTAGTTCAAGTTTATGGTAAACTATGGTGTACCCACTGATATTATATAGTTAATTACCTAAACCCATAAGAAATTATGCCTTGTGCATTTCGTCTTCTAATACTCATGGAACAATGTTCAAAGGACATAAGTCAAGTGTTCATAACTCAAGAAGTAAGCCAGCAAGTGTTACTTCTATAAGCTGGGAATAAAATAGATAAAAGCTAATCACAAATAAATTTAAAAACTTTTAACTTTCACAGAGTTTAATTATCAACAGGCCATCCAATATCGCAGCATGAGCTTGACTGATATCAATTGCTTTGGAAGTAAGCATTACACAAAATTCTAAATAACAAGCAAGATAAACAACAAACAAAAGTATTTTCACCTCTGCAAGTGACATGAAAGGAGAATTTTGGCAATGCCCACTCCAGAAGACTTAAAATCATGCCTTTCTTACCCCCCCCCCCATCTTGTGCCTTTTTGCAGATCTTGAGCAAATTTGCCAAGACCTGTCTACAATTGTAGTTCAGCTGCAGCTCACTTGTATTGACCTTGTTTTCTATGATACCTGCTATTCTAATATTATTGATCCTAACCCTATTTTGCCACTTACGCTTCTAATACTAATGATATCTATATTGATGGTTGTTTGAGTGACAAACTATGACCAAAAGTCACTCACACACACGGCTTCCAACTCAAAAACTTAAAGCAGAGTAGTATGATCTTTGGTCTTTATGACAGCCTCAACCAACATGGGCATACTTTCTTCTCCTTCTGCTTGCTTCCAATAGGTGTCAGCCAAAATTCACTTAGATTCCTCCTGAAAGACAACTAATATGGCCACAGCCTAATCAAGCACTCCAATTTGTCCTAATTATGCATTCAACAAGATTAAGAGTCCATACTTTTAGCTGGCCAGTCCAACTTTCTTGATATCACTGTCCAGAAACCAGTCCTGAATAAATCTCACTACAAGAAATAACACATTTGTTGTGCTGATACTGACAGTGTACACTTCAAAAATATCTAAAGTAGTAATGGATTTCATGGTTTCAGAAACTACTACTAATGCAACAAGTATGAACCAGCAGAAACAGCTGCATACCATAAGACAATCATGCTTCATGTTCAAGAAGAAATACACTGTAAAAAGGAAGTGCTCACCTAGAAATGTCCACATCCAAATGCACTACTGTAATTAAACACCATGTAGTAAGATTCACTACTCCATAGCAGCTTCTGCCACTGTTTTGGAGTCTATAAACACAGGAAACAACACCTCTCCCAACTGTTTGCATCAGTGAATGTAATACTGAACTTACATGCAGTTGCCCTACCATCAAACCCAAGACAATGCAGATGGTTTACGTACAGATGGTTTATGTACTGATAGATGTTCCCGTGACCTCTTGGACCTGCTCTATTACATTTGCAGTAGACAACATGTGTGTGATCCACAAATTACCCTCTTTATGGCTCATCAAAACATTCTATGAGTTTGAGGGCATCTACACCTTTTTATATTGAGCTATCACCTAACATCTTACAACTAATAACATCTACTAAAGTGGATATTCAGAGGTTCAGATGAGTCACTATTATACATATAGAAAGGTTACTGGTGTGACATATTGGACGATTGTTTTCTGCAGCAGCATGTTCAAGAGGCAACCAGAGAGAGAGTAATACTCTTGATCTGGTTATCAGCAGTGATCATTCATGTATTAAGAATTTGCAGATAAAGGAACCACTAGGTGGCAGTGATCACAGTGTACTGATGTGGGATTTACTTAAAGATATAATTACCATCAGGGGTAAAGGAAAGGGTTTTTGCTTCTGTAAAGGTGAGTACAGTGGTCTCAGAAAGTTTTAAAATTCTGTACAGTGGGATAAACTGACCATGTTACCAACAGTAAATTCTAAGTGGGAAGCATTCAAGGAATTAATTTAATTCAAGAAATAAAAGTTTCATACCTATTAAGAAATATTGTTCAAGGTTTAGGCCTAAATGGTTATCAAATGAACTAATGAGACTCGTAACAGAGAAGAAAAATGCATGGGATGCATATAAATTATCAAGCAATTCAGAAGCCTATGGCAGATATAAGCTAGTCTGTAATCAGGTCACAAAGGAGGTTAGGCAGGCAAAGGCAGATTACGAGAAATCCTTGGCAAAAGATGCTAAGAAAAACAGCAAGGATTTCTTTACTTATATAAACTCTAAAAGGAAGGGGATGAATCTGATTGGTCCACTTGACATCGATGGTTCGACTGTTGATGATCCTGCTCAGATAGCAAACAAACTGAATGAGTATTTTGCATCTACATTCACACATGAGGAATTATTAAGGTTTGAAAATGGCAGAAGGTTATCAAATTGTAGCAGGATAATACTTAATGATTTTGTAATAACTGAGAGCAAAGTGGAGGAGAAATTGTTGAAGTTAAACATAAGAAAAGCACCTGGGGTGGATAGGATCTATCCAGTTATATTAAAGGAGGTGGCAAAGCAACTAAGCAAACCCTTAGCCATAATTATGAGAGCATCATTGGACTCAGGAGAGGTTCCCACGGACTGGAGATGTACAAATGTATCCCCAATTCACAAAAGGGGATTGAAGGGTGACACGAGTAATTACAGACCAGTTAGTTTAACTTCTGTTCCGGGTAAAATAATGGAGTCACTGGTTAAAGATGCATTGCAGGATCATCTAGACTGACTGCAGCAATAATTCAGACACAGCATGGGTTTGTTAAGGGAAAGTCTTGTCTGACAAATTTAATAGGATATTATGATGTGGTTACAAAGGAACTGGATGCAAAAAATAATTTTGATATCATATATTTGGATTTCAGGAAAGCTTTTGACACTGTTGCGCATGAAAGACTATTGTACAAATTGGAGCAGAATGGTATTAAGGGTAAGTTGCTACAATGGATAAAAGGATGGTTAAGTGGGAGAAGACAGAGGGTGGTAATCAATGGGTGCTGCTCTTCGTGGACTAATGTATATCAGGCTTAATGTCGAAGTTTGCAGATGATACAAAGGTCGGCAGGGTTGTTAATGACAGTAATGGCAATGTGCTACTGCAACAGGATCTAGATCATTTGGGCAGATGGGCTAAGAAGTGGCAACTGAAGTTTAACCTTGACAAATGCAAAGTACTGCATATGGGTAGAAGTAACCCCAGAGAAACGTACCAACTGTGTGGTACTACACTTAAGGTGATAGAAAATGAAAAAGACCTGGGAGTAATTGTGCAGTCAGATATGAAGTTTTCTGAGCAATGCAGACAGGCTGCCAGGGCAGGTCATGGGGTTTTGTCAATGATACATAGGAATTTTTCTAGCAGGGAAAAGGAGGTGATTATCCCTCTGTATAAGGCAATGGTCAGGCCATGCCTTGAGTACTGCGGGTCTGGAGGCCTCATTTTAGGAAGGCTGTAGATTTACTTGAGCGTGTACAGAGAAGGGCAACAAGATTGGTGAGGGGAATGAAGGGATCCTCTTACCAAGAGAGGCTTAAGTTCTGCAAATTGCAGTGGCTAAAGACTAGGCACCTGCGCAGTGATCTGATTGAGGTGTATAAGGCCTTGAATGGGTTGAGCACGGTGAATTCTGATGGGATCCTTCAACTTGTTCAGATTACAAACCTAAGGGGGCATAACTTGAAATTAAGAAAAGACAGATGTAGAATAGATGTGTGGAAATTTGCCTTTAACCAGCAGGTGGTTAATTGCTGGAACAAACTTCCACATGTCGTTGTGGAAGTCGATAGGTTGAATAAATTTAAGGAGGAACTGGACAGGCATTTGGAGAGAATGGCGTGATTTTTTTTTTTTTTTTTTTCTTTGGCTGATGCTGCATAAGCTCATACACATGCTTTCTTGCATCACATGCCACTACTACTACATCCAATCACAATCCCACAATAAAAGTCTACATTCCAATCTATGAAATATTCACTGCTCTTTATGGACTAATAACATTTGTCCATGAAGAGCAGTGTCCATTGATTAAACTGGTCTACAAGGTTTTGCTAACATGGCTGAAAGTAAGCATTTTTTGTTAATTTGTATATGCTGATTACAAATACAGTAAAAAGTTTCTATCATGTCACATTTTTTAGAAAAATGCAAGAACAGTTTAAAATAGCTTCAAAATCAACGAAATTGCCCAACATTGCACTCTGTACCTTCCCAGTTGAATTTAATGTAACAAAAGAGACATATGTGTTGTTTAATGGTGTACTTATAACTCTTTTTAGTTTTATGGCCCTGAGGAGTGGCCGCTCTGAGTGATATTGCTATAATCCTTATTGCATAGCACGTTTGGGCCCTACTATATTTCCAGCAGCCAGGCACCTCGGTGAAAGACAACTTGTTTACAAGCTGTCTTTAGCCCTTAAATATAAATTTTTAGGGTTAGTTTCAATTTGTAAGATCTAATGGTAGGTTGTGGCTTTTTAAAGTTCTGTTTGGGTCTAGTGAAAACCTGTGAAACTGAGCAAAAACGTCATGCATGCATTAATTCGGCAAAGTTTTTGCTATGCTTGTGTACAATTTACAGTGAAGTCACAACATCAATCAATCACACACCGGAACTCCCTATTCCTCCACCTAATTGTGAAGAAATCACTATTCCAGAAGAAGAGCAAGAGTTATGAGATCCCATACCTGCCCTCTCACTGTCTGCCAATCCTAGTTACAATCCTGAAATGACAAAATGCAAACACAACCAACCCACACTTAATTGAGCAAAGTGAACTTAATGATTTGATTAGGGATTTAAATCTTTCAAAGCAACAGGCTGAGCTATTAGGATTTAGGTTGCAACAGCAGAATTTGCTGGAAAAAAACAATGATTTCTGTGTTTAGAAACCGAAACGAAAAGTCTGCGGGTTATTATCAAATGGAAGATTCTCTGTGTCTGCAAAGATGTAAATGGACTGATGGATGAACTAGGGCTTGAACATCCCAAAGAATGGAAATTATTCATTGATTCTTCTAAACTCAGTTTAAAAGCAGTTTTCCTACACAATGGTAATAGCAAACCATCAAGTCCCGGTGACTATGAAAGAAACCTATGATGGCATGTCATTGCTATGAAATGCCTTAAACTATAAGAAATATTGTTGGAATCTGTAGTGATTTAAAAATAATCGCTTTGTTGCTTGGACTACATGGTGGTTTTAGTAAGTACTAAGTATCATGAAGGAATGGCCCATCAGAGAAGAATATGTTCCAGGGAAACTCGGCATCAATGCAGGCCTTTAGTGAAATCTGAAATGGTGCTTCTCCAGCCTCTGCACATTAAGCTGGATCTTAAAAATTTTTTGTAAAAACTGTAAACAAAAATAGTGAAGGTTTTGAATACTTAGAAGCCCAGTTTCCAAAAATTAGTGATGCAAAGTTGAAGGAGAGAATATTCGTAGGCCCACAAATTGGATGGCTTTTAAAGGATGAAATCTGTGATACTAAACTTAACGTCACTGAATTAGCTGCATGAAAATCCTTCAGAGGCTGTTGTTAGTGGGTTTTTAGGGAATAAAAAAATAGAGAACTATAAAGAGTTGATAGAAGAATTGTTGAATAACTATCAAAAATTAGGATGGCGAATTTCACTGAAGATACACTTCCTATATTCGCACCTGGACTACTTTCCGGACAACTTAGGATCTGTCAGTGATGAGCAGAGGGGAAACGATTCCACCAAGGTATCCACACAATGAAGCAGAGGTATCAAGGATGATGGGATCCAGCAATGATGGGTGACTATCACTGGTTTCTGATAAGGAAGGACCATTCTGCTCATAAGAGGGAAAAAAAGCTGTAAGTAGTACAATTTTCTTTTTTTGCCACCACTTTTGTGGGTTAATTGCTTACTTCAATCCAAAGAGATGTTTATAAATTTTAAATATTTTATCCATTTGGAATGTCTACTGGTCGTCATTTCAATTTCAAGCAATCAATTTACAAGAAAAGTAGTCAAGTACATTTAGATAAATAAAAATTCACAATTTTTGGAAAAAAAAGCACAAAGCCATAAAATGAAAATGTGATGTGTTACGAACTTTCTACTGTCATTTTCGTTTTCAGCACATACAATTTGGTCAAAATCAGTTGATTTTGTTCACGTTATCGAAAAAAAGTTTAAAATTATTCGCTAGTGTTACCACTCTGTCTTCTCCCACTCAATCATCCCTTTATCAAAAGCAGCAACATGCCCTTAATGCCACACACCTCCAACTTGTACAGCAATGTCAAAGGCTTAACTAAAATCCAAGTACAAACATGGTATCAAAATTATTTTTTGCATCCAGTTCCTTCGTGACTACAACGTAGTATACAATCAAACTGGTCAGATACAATTTCACCTTAACAAACCCATTCGGTGTCTGAACTGCAGACTAGACTGTCTGGATGACAAGATGAAAGAAGATATATGTTGACATTAGACTTGAACTTTTGTAGATTGCAATTTTCAGAAAATATGTATGAAAGAAGGTGAGTTTGAAGTTGGATAGTAAAAGGATGTTGACTGATTGTGACACGTGTTTGGACAGCTTTGGAAGGAAGAGAGAGAGAGAGAGAGAGAGAGAGAGAGAGAGAGAGAGAGAGAGAGAGAGAGAGCAAGCAGGAATTAAAGAAGCCAATTCAGCAGAACAGTGCCCATGGAAGTATCTACAGAAAAGGCATGCAGCAGAAACAGAATGTCTACGAGACAGAGTAGAGAGAAAATGTTACAGATGAGTCTTAATGAACCTAAATACCCTCCTTTGAATGGAATCTAGAAGCCTAAGAACAACATTCCATGGTAGAGCAGATTTGCAATTTGTACAGAGTGAACAGCTGTTTGGAAGAAAAGTAACAGAGAGAAAGAGCTTTTTTTTTTTTTTTTTTTAGGAGCATTAGCAACTAAGGCCATATTGCTCCAGAGATATACAGTGGTTATTCCCTGACCTTTCCGCATTCTCCATATTTGGTGGTCACAGGCTCGAACCCTGGTCTAATCAAGAAGTGTGTGCTACGCACTGCTGCTCCTGCCCATGGAGGTGCTGAGAGAAAGAGAAAATCCAGTTTTTTAAATACAGAGGAAGCAATATTTGTTATGTGCTGATACCAAGAGAGACAGAAAGATTAGAAGTTATGGCAATCCCCAATAGAGACATATGATCTTGCCTAAAAACCAGTGTCATCAAAGATAAGCATAGGAGCTGAAGAATCCTTTTCGCAAGATATCAGACAGGACTGTAAGGTGCTTATGCCAAGAGACAGAGATTAGATGTCAGCTTACGCCTCAAAGCAGATGTATGATCTTTCTGAAGCGAGTGTGACAAAAGATAAGCCTCGGAGCAGAAAATCCATCAAAGATAAGAAGTTATGGCAATCCCCAATAGAAACATATGATCTTGCCTAGAAATCGGTGTCATCAAAGAGCAGAATCATGGAATCAGAAGAATCCTTTTTGCAAGATATCAGACATGGCTGAGTTTTAGAAGGATTTGAATCAACTAATCCGTCAAAATCCATCAAAGATAAGAACTTATGGCAATCCCCAATAGAAACATATGATCTTGCCTAGAAATCAGTGTCATCAAAGAGCAGAATCATAGAATCAGAAGAATCTTTTTTGCAAGATATCAGACATGGCTGAGTTTTAGAAGGATTTGAATCAACTAAGTTATCTTTGCCCCACTGGAAAACAGCATTTAAGGAATTGGTAGTGGATACTCGAGAAATTGAAGCTGTTTGTGCAGGGTGAAGTTTCTCAAACTGGATGGTGGAATGCAATGTGCTATCATCAGCATAACTATAGATAGGATTTCTGGTCAATGGAAGAAAGCCATAATATACAAGAGGAAAAGAGTTGGAGAAAGAACTGAACCTTGGGGAACACCCGCATTAGTGGAAGAGTCAGAAGACAGAGAGCCATCTACCATCACCTGCAGTGAGCAGTCAGAGAGAAAACTGGATACCCAATTACAAAAAACAGTTGGCAAACCATAAGATGGAAGCTTATTTAGAATACCTTCATGCCAAACATGATCAAAAGCCTTTGAAATGACAAGAGCAACTGCTTGTGTTTCACCGAAATTCTATCCATTGAATTAGTCTATAAATGGGTAACATAAGCCAGAATACCACCAGTGGATCGACACTGATGGAATCCACACTGGCGATCGTTGATCAGACGGAAGGATTCTAGGTAGTTTAAGAGTTGGCAGTTAATTGATTTCTCCATTACTTTAGAAAGAATAGAAGTAACTGTAATGGGACGATAATTGGATGAGAGCGATTTGTCACCCTTTTTAGGAACTGGCTGGATGTGTGCAAATTTCAAAGCTGAAGGAAAAATACCTTTGGAATAAGAAAATGAAAAATGTAACAGAACAGGAGCAAAAGGGGCTCAACATCTGGTGAGTATGGGCTTGACACACCCAGGGTCCTGAGCTGGATATCATCATTCTTCTCTTTCTTGGCGATTCCTCTCTACTTCTCTCTCAGGATAACTCAGAAAATTTTTTGGGTGGTGCAGCATAAGCCTCAGGCTTTCTTGCACTATAATGGCTAATAATAATAAGTTCAGGAGCACAGGTTTTTAGAACAAGTGGAGAAAATCATCAGGAGTTGGATCAGCAAATCATCAGCATCAGCAAAATCCTGATATTCTTTTGATGGAACACAGTCAACACTGAGTAGTGTGTATTGGGAATGGTAGAAGGTGGTTTACAAAGATCGTTGATACAGGAGTTGGAATAAAAAAAAAAAGGATGCTAGCAGGTCATCTTTATTCTTGGCTGAAGTGGCAATAGATCCATCTGGTTTTGACAGATGGATCTATTGGGAACAGAGATGGGCAAAAGTTGCAGCCAATTGTTTTGGCAAGAGGCTAGAATGCTTGCCTACCACATGGACAAATTTTCTACTCAGCCTGTTCGAAATTCAGTTTGGACTGATTAATAAATGCTTTACAATTGTTGCGAGCTTCAGTGTAGTCAGAAAATGAATTTGAAGATTTGGAAACAAGTCAATTTCGACACACAACATTCTCTCGAACAGCATTAGACATTTACTGGAAAACTAAGGTTTAGATGAAGGAGATCAGATTTTAAAGTAGAGTGTGGAATAAAGGATTCCATCCCTACAAGGATAATTTCACTGACACAATCTGAGCAAACATTGACATCAGAAATTTTGAAACAGTAATCCAAGAAAAATAAATTTTGTAGCTCATCCCATTTTGCATTCTTGTAATGCCAAACAAGACATCGGAAATGGCCACGAGACAAAAGTTCCATTGGTGAAAAGACTATCTCCAAGTTGTGATCTCAGGTGTCTAGAGGACCACTCACCTCGAGCGTGTAATTAGAAGGGTTGTTTGTAAGAAATAAATTAAGCATGTTCGCTGCGTGGTTAGGATTGTCTGGTTTTCTGGTAGGTAAATGAACAATCTGTGCGAGGTGATTAGTAATTTCAAAAGCCAACTACACAGCGAAGAATGAAACGAATTATATTGGGAATCAGACTGTTAGGTAAGAAGAGAAACATATGGATTGGGCAGCAAACTCAAGTAAAGGACATTGTAATCAAAACTAAAGAACTAAAATGGTCTTGGGCAGGACATATAGCTTGAAGACATGATAGCAGATGGACTAAGCAAATAACAGAATGGTACCCAAGAGAAGCTTTTTTTTTTTTTTTTTTTTTTTACCCAAGAGGAGCTAGAAGAAAACCTAGAAGACAACATCGGAGATGGATAGATGAAATTCGTGAGTTTGTGGGTAGTAAATGGATGGCCATTGCGCATAACGGAAGGAGCTGGAAAGTTCAAGAGAGGCCTTTGTCCTGCAGCAGATTGAAAATGGCTGATGATGTCACACAGATATAAGCAGTGCAGAATTGCAATTTGGGGAGTACAAGTACACAGGAAGGGAGGAGGCGTTATGCTGCGAGTTAAGAAACAAAATCTAAGGAAGTGCATCCAGTTAATGCTGGTGGACAATGCAATGTTGAGTCTGTTTGGTGTGACATAAGCACGGGAAAAGAAAAATGAGAGTAGGTGTGCGTTTTGGCCTAATGAATCCGATTAGTATAATGAGCAATTGTGTAGAGAAATAGAGTGGGCCAGTAAATCAGAGTGTCTTATAATGGGGGATTTTAATTTCCCAAAGATTGACTTGAATTTGTGGGTTGGTCACTCATACACTAGCAAGGCTTTTGTCGGATTTATTGGATGATTGTTTTCTACAGCAGCATATTCAGGAGACAACTAGAGGGAGTAATACTCTTGATCTGATTACAGTAGTGATTCTTCATGCATTAAAAATCTGCAGATAAAGGAACCACTAGGAGGCAGTGATCACAGTGTGCTGAAGTGCGATTTACTCTAAGAGGCAACTACCATCGGGTAAAGGGAAGGGTTTTTGCTTTCGTAAATGTGACTACGGTGGTCTGAGATGGTATTTAAATTCTATACAGTGGGACCAACTGATGATGTCACCAACAGCAAATTCAACATGGGAAGCATTCAAAGAATTAATCTTGTAAGTTACTATGCTTTTCATACCAACAAAGAAATATTGTTCAAGATTTAGGGTTAAATCGATGTCAGATGAACTAATTAGACATGTGACAGAGAAGAAAAATGCATGGGATACATATAAATTAACAAGTGACAAGGAAGCCTATGATAGATATAAGCTGGTCTGTAACCAAGTCACAAAGGAGGTTAGGCAGGCAAAGGCAAATTACAAGAAATCTTCGGCAAAGAAAAACGGCAGAGTTCTTTACTTATGTAAACTTGGTTTAGTTTGTTTTTTGTTTTTTTTAAGGAGCATTAGCAACTAAGGCCACATTGCTCTGTGGGAATATGCGATGGTCATTTCCTGACCTTTCCGCATCCTCCGTATTTGGTGGTCACGGGCTCAAACACCGGTATAATCAAGAAGCGTGTGCTAGGCACTGCTGCTCCTGCCCACCTGCCTACGGAGACTTGTGTAAACTCTAAAAGGATGGGGATGAATCAGATTGGTCCACTTCACATCGATGGTTTAACTGTTGATGATCCCGCTCAGTTCGCTAACAAACTAAATTAATATTTCGCATCTACATTCACACATGAGGAGTTATTCAGGGAGGGGAATGCCAGAGGTGTATTAAACTCTGACAGTAAGCTAGATAATCTTGTAATAACTGAGAGTAAATTTGAGGAGAAATTATTGAAGATAAACATAACAAATGCACCTGGGGTGGATGGAAACTATCCAGTTATATTAAAAGAGGCAGCAAAGGAAATAAGCAAACCCTTAGCTTATGAGAGCTTCCTTGGACTCAGGGGAGGTACCCATGGACTGGAGATGTGCAAATGTGACCCCAATCCACAAAGGAGGATCACGGGGAGATGCATGTAATTACATACCTGTTAGTATAACTTCTGTATCAGGAAAATAAATGGAGGCACTGGTTAATGAAGCATTGCAGGATCATCTAGAAAAGACTTCAGTTATAGCTCGAACACAGCATTGATTTCTTAAGGGGAAGTCTTGTCTGACCAATTTGATTCGATATTATGATGTAATCACAAAGGAACTGGATGCAAAGAATAATTTTGATATCATAAATTTGGATCTTAGAAAGGCTTTTGATACTGTTGCACATGGAAGACTGCTGCACAAATTAGATCAGTGTGGCACTGGAGGCAAATTGTTGCTATAGATAAAGGGATGGTTGAGTGGGAGCAGACAGAAAGTGGTAATCAATGGACACTGCTCTTTGTGGACTAATTTTAATAGTGAAGTCCCCTAGGGTTCAGTGTTGGGTCCATTGTTGTTTTCTGTATTCATTAATGATATTGATGATGGTATATCAGGTTATTTGTTATTGTTATTTGGTTTTTAGGAGCATTAGCAACTAAGGCCATATTGCTCCGGGATATGCGGTGGTCATTCCCTGACCTTTCCGCATCCTCCGTATTTGGTGGTAACAGGCTCTAACCCCGGTCTAATCAAGAAGCGTGTACTACGCAATGCTGCTCCTTCCCACTTGGCTACGGAGACGCCAAAAAATTGGAATCAAGCATAAATCCTAAGTCTAGTATAAACACTGTGACCTCCCTTGTTTCTTTACCTGGTGGATCACGTTAACCTTCTGTTATGTTTTAACCCTGAGTCGCGACACTGCTTTCGCCCAGAGCTGCCTTCCGGTATATCAGGTTTAATTTCCAAGTTTGCAGATGACACGAAGGTTGGTAGGGTTGTTAATTACACTAATGAGAGTACACTGCTGCAACAGGATCTTGAAAAGTTGAGCAGATGGGCTGAGAGGTCGCAACTGAAGTTTAACATTGACAAATGTAAAGTACTGCATATGGGAAGCAGTACCCCAGAGTAACTGTGTAGTACTACACTGACAGTGGTAAAGAGTGAAAAGGACCTGTGGGTAATTGTGCAGGCAGATATGAAGTTTTCTGAGCAGTGCAGACTGTCTGCAAGAGTAGCTCTCGGTATCTTGTAACGATGTACAGGAATTTTTATAGCAAGAATAAGGAAGTGATTATCCCCTTGTATAAGGCAATGGTCAGGTAACACCTTGAATACTGTATACATGTGTGGAGGCCTCATTTTAAGGATGTAGGGCTGTTGGAACAAGTATAGAGAAGGGCAGCAAGATTAGTGAATGGAACAAAGGGTTGTTCTTACAAAGAAAGACAAGTTTTGCAATTACAGTGTCTGGAGGCTAGGCACCTGCAAGGTGATCTGACAATGCTGATGGGATTCTTCCCCTTGCTCAGAATAATTGCCTGAGAGGGCATAAATTCAAATTAAGGAAAGACAGAAGTTGTAGGATGGATGTGCCAAAGTTTGCCTTTAGCCAGCGGGTGGTTGATTGCTAGAACAAACTTCCATCTGTCATTGTAGAAGTTGATAGCTTAAATAGATTCAAGGCAGAACTAGCCAAACATTTAGAGCGAGTGGATGGGTGAAATAAGATTTTTTTTTTTTTTTGGATGATGCTATATAAGCTTGCTTTCTTGCAACATTAAAAATTTTAATTTTCTGTTCATACTCCGGCACAACAACCAAGTCAGTAGAGTTTACAATAAATCATCAAAACAAATATTTATCGTATTTAGCAGTCACAGGCTTGAACCCCGGCCGATTCAAGGAAAGCGTGCTAAGCACTCTCGCTCCTAACCACTCGGCTATGTCACGCCTAATTATGTGCCTTTTCTAATGCTTATTAGGGCTATAACACACTTCTGCCAATTTTGCTTTCCCAGCACTTGTCACAACAAACTGACTCAGCATTGCACTGTCCATCCATGTCAACTGGTTGCACTTCCTTAGATTTTAAGTGTTTCTCAACTAACAGCATTACCCGTCCTCCCTTTCTATATGCATTGTACAAAAAAAATTCCAATTCCACATTCTTTATCACTGTGTAGTAGTAGTAGTGGCATGTGATGCAAGAAAGCTTGTGTATGAGCTTATGCAGTATCAGCCAAAAAAAAAATCACACCATTCCGTCCAAATGCCTGTCCAGTTCCTCCTTAAATTTATTCAACCTATCAACTTCCACAATGACAGATGGAACTTTGTTCCAGCAATTAACCACCCGCTGGCTAAAGGCAAATTTCCGCACATACATCTGTCTTTACTTAATTTGAATTTATGCCCCCTTAGGTTCGTAATCTGAACAAGTGGAAGGATCCCATCAGAATTCAGCGTGCTCAACGAATTCAAGGCCTTATACACCTCAATCAGATCACTGCGCAGGTGCCTAGTCTCCAGCCACTGCAATTTGCAGAACTTAAGCCTCTCTTGGTAAGAGGATCCCTTCATTACCCTCACCAATCTTGTTGCCCTTCTCTGTACACGCTCAAGTAAATTTACATCCTTCCTAAAATGAGGCCTCCAGACCTGTACGCAGTACTCAAGGCGTGGCCTGACCATTGCCTTATACAGAGGGACAATCACCTTTTCCCTGCTTGTAAAATTCCTATATATCATTGACAAAACCCCATGACCTGGCCTGGCAGCCTGTCTGCATTGCTCAGAAAACTTCATATCTGACTGCACAATTACTCCCAGGTCTTTTTCATTTTCTACCACCTTAAGTGTAGTACCACACAGTTGGTACATTTCTCTGGGGTTACTTCTACCCATATGCAGTACGTTACATTTGTCAAGGTTAAACTTCAGTTGCCACTTCTTAGCCCATCTGCCCAAATTATCTAGATCCTGTTGCAGTAGCACACTGCCATTACTGTCATTAACATCCCTGCCAACCTTTGTATCATCTGGAAACTTCGACATTAAGCCTGATATACCTTCATCAATATCATTGATAAATATACAAAACAACAGTGGACCCAACACCGAACCCTGTGGGACTCCACTAATAACATTAGTCCACGAAGAGCAGCACCCATTGATTACCACCCTCTGTCTTCTTCCACTTAGCATTAGCATTAGTAGAGGCATTTGATGCAAGAAAGCAAGCTTATGCAGCATCAGCCAAAAAAAAAAAAAAAAAAAAAAAGTAACATAAATAAATAAAAATAACCACTTCCACTTCACCCCTCTGTTCGTTCGAAATACCTGTCCAGCTGAGCCTTAAACTTATTTAGGCTATCAACTTCCACGACAAGGGATGGAAGTCTGTTCCACCCACCAACCACCCGCTGGCTAAAGGCAAATTTCCGCACATCTATCCTACATCTGTCTTTCCTCAATTTGAATTTATGCCCTCTCAGGTGATTTTTCTGAGCTAGAGGAAGAATCCCATCAGCATTGAGCATGCTCAAACCATTCAAGGCTTTGTACACCTCTATCAGATCACCCCGCTGGTGCCTAGTTTCCAGACACTGTAATTTGCAAAACTTAAGCCTTTCTTCGTAAGAGAACCCCTTTGTCCCATTCGTAAGAGAACCCCTTTGTCCCATTCACCAATCTAGTTGCCCTTCTCTGTACTCGTTCCAGCAGCTCTACATCCTTCCTGAAATGAGGCCTCCAGGCCTGTATACAGTACTCTAGGTGTGGCCTGACCATTGCCTTATACAAGGGAATAATCACCTCCTTATCCCTGCTAGAAAAATTCCTATATATCATTGACAATACACCATGAGCTACTCTTGCAGCTCGTCTGCACTGCTCAGAGAACTTCATATCTGCCTGCACCACCACCCCCAGGTCCCTTTCATTCTCTACCACTGTCAGTGTAGTACCACAGAGTTGATACGTTGCTCTGGGGTTGCTGTTTCCCATATGTAGTACTTTACATTTGTCAATGTTAAACTTCATTTGCCACCTCGAAGCCCATCTGCTCAACCTTTCCAAATCCTGTTGCAGCAGCATAGTGTCAGTAGTGTCCTTGACAACCCTGCCAACCTTCGTATCGTCTGCAAACTTGGACATTAAGCCTGATATACCATCATCAATATCATTTATAAATACAGAAAACAATAAAGGCCCCAATATTGAACCCTGAGGGACTCCACTAATAACATTAGTCCACGATGAGCAGTGTCCATTGATTACCACTCTCTGTCTTCTCCCCCTCAACCACCCCTTTATCCATAGCAGCAACTTGCCTCCAATGCCACACTGCTCCAATTTGTGCAGCAGTCTTCCATGTGCAACAGTATCAAAAGCCTTTCTAAGATCCAAGTATATAATATCAAAGTTATTCCCTGCATCCAGTTCTTTTGTGACTGCATCATAGTATCCAATCAAATTGGTCAGGCAAGACTTCCCCTTAACAAAACCATGCTGTGTCCTAGCTATAACTGAAGTCTTGTCTAGATGATCCTGCAGTGCTTCTTTCACCAGTGCCTCCATTAATTTTCCGGGAACAGAAGTTAAACTCACAGGTCTATAATTACTTGTGTCAGCCTTTGATCCCCCTTTGTGAATTGGGGTCACATTTGCACATCTCCAGTCAATGGGTACCTCCCCTGAGTCCAAGGAAGCTCTCATAATTATGGCTAAGGGTTTGCTTACCTCCTTTGCTGCCTCCTTTAATATAACTGGATAGATCCCATCCACCCCAGGTGCCTTTCTTGTGTTTATCTTCAACAATTTCTCCTCCACTTTGCTCTCAGTTATTACAAGATTCTCTAGCTTACTGCTAGAGTTGAATACACCTCTGGCATTCCCCTCGCTGAATAACTCCTCATGTGTGAATGTCGATGCAAAATATTCATTTAGTTTGTTAGCTACCCGAGCAGGGTCATCAACAGTTGACCCATCGATCTCAAGTGGACCAATCTGATTCATCCCCTTCCTTCTAGAGTTTACATAAGTAAAGAACTCTTTGCTGTTTTTCTTCGCATCCCTTGCCAAGGATCTCTCGTAATCTGCCTTCGCCTGCCTAACCTCCTTTGTAACTTGGTTACAGATCAACTTGTATCTATCATAGGCGTCCGTGTCACGTGTTAATTTGTATGTATCCCATGCATTTTTCTTCTCTGCCATATGCCTCATTAGTTCATCTGACAACCATTTAGGCCTAAACCTTGAACAATATTTCTTAGTTGGTATGTAAAGCCTAGTAGCTTCCACGATAAGTTCTTTGAATGCTTCCCATTTTGAATTTGCTGTTGGCAATATCATCAGTTGATGCCACTGTATAGAATTTAAATACTGTCTCAGTCCATTGTAGTCGCCTTTACGAAAGCAATACCCCTTCCCTTTACCCCTAATGGTAGTTACCTCTTTGAGTAACTCCCACTTCAGCACACTGTGATCACTGCCACCAAGTGGTTCATTTATCTGCAGATTCTTAATGCATGAAGAATCACTACTGATAATCAAATCAAGAGTATTACTCCCTCTAGTTGCCTCCCGAACATGCTGATGTAGAAAACAATCATCCAATAAATCCACAAAAGCCTTGCTACTGTGTGAGTGACCAGCCCCCAAATTCCAGTCAATATCTGGGAAATTAAAATCCCCCATTATAAGACTCTCTGATTTACTGGCCCACTCTATTTCTCCGAACAGTTTCTTATTATACTCATCAGAGTCATTAGGCCTATAGCACACTCCTACTCTCAATTTTGATCTCCCAATGCTTATGTCACACCAAACTGACTCGACACTGCACTGTCCAGCGATGTCGACTGGCTTCACTTCCTTGGATTTTATGTGTTTTTTAACTAATAGCATAACCCCTCCTCCCTTCCTATCCTGTCTATCCTTTCTGTAGACATTGTACTCCCCAAATTCCAGTTCTGCATTTCTTATATCTGTGTGACACCACGTCTCTGAAATCCCCACAATATCTGCCTTTGATGTTTTGAGCAATACCTCAAATTCATCAAATTTATTTACTAAACTCCTAGCATTGGTGTACACACAAGTATACATGCACCTGTTCTTTTTCTTAGCTACCCTAACACAACCCATGTGTTTACTTGTACCCCAATGATTCCCAGCAGTCTCTGAAATATCCTGCATCTTATTTTCCAGGCTGCGGCTCATTCCAATAGAAACTTAACCATCCTTTTATCCATTGTAGCAACTTACCCTTAATACCATTCTGCTCCAATTTGTACAATAGTCTTCCATGCGCAACAGTGTCAAAAGCTTTCCTGAAATCCAAATATATGATATCAAAATTATTTTTTGCCTCCAGTTCCTTTGTAACCACATCATAATATTCTATCAAATTTGTCAGACAAGACTTTTCCTTAACAAACCCATGCTGTGTCTGAATTATTGCTGCAGTCTTGTCTAAATGATCCTGCAATGCATCTTTAACCGTGACAGCATGTCTCTTATTACCCAACAATATCCACCTTCGATGTCTTCACCAGCATCCCAAATTCATCAAATTTATTTACTATAATCTTAGCAGTGGTGTGCATGCAAGTACATGTGCACCTATTCTTACTCAGTTATCCTAAAACAGCCCACATATTTCCTTATTCCATGATAACTCCTTGAACTTCGTTGGCATTTAAATTGTACTTTTAACTAAATACATATACCGACTTAGATTACAAACGTAACATAATAAATTAATACATAACTGATACGGAAGTTATATAAAGGGAACACGGAGATAATTAATACTTGACACTAAAAAATATATATCCCGTCATAACTGTGTTGGGAGATAATTTAGGGTTATAAACTGAAATTGAAATTTTATTTAAATTAAAAGAAACATGACTCAGACCAGAGCAGCAAAACAAAAGGCTCAAGCTAATGGAAGTGCTGTGGCTCAGAGGAGAACTGAGGGGGGCAGTTGCCTTCTGAATCACAGCCTTCTAAAATGCACAGCTTGCATGATGTTTGTGGAGCATCAGGTACAGGACATGATATTGCCATGGGGGATGTCTTTGTCTGTGCGCGATGCAAGGAGTGTATCGAAATCAGGCAACAACTCAGCGTTCTTATGGGCCTATATGAGAGCTTGAAGGACAGGGTGGATGCCCTCGAAGGAACTAAATTGAGGGGCCCATCAAGCTCTCAGCTGCCCACATCAATGCCAGAGCTTGCACTTGGTCGTCGCGCAACACAGCGGCAACCCCCAAGGCAGAATGCGCTGGTCCCAAAGGAACTAGTAGTTGTTGGTGACTCTATTGTCAGGGAAACGGGGAACATGCTTTGTAAAAAGGATAGGTGGAACAGGACCAGGGTATGTCTGCCAGGGGCAAAGGTTGATGATGTTGTAGAGCAGATATCATCTTTTAAGGGCATAAAAGGTGATATAGTTGTACACGTTGGCACTAATGATATCAAGAGTAGGAGACCGGCAGAATTGCTTAACAAGTACAGGTCACTGTTAAAAAAAAGCCGTGAAATAGAGTTAAATTTGAAAGTGTCTGCAATTCTGCCCAGACACGATAGGAGGGAGTATATGATGAGAGCCTTGTCGATCGATTCCGCCCTGGAAAGATTGTGCAAGGCTCAAGGGGTAGAATTTTTTTTCAGCTTAGACTGTACTTGTTAACAGGAGAGATTGCTTCTACAGGGATGGGATACACTTAAATAGAAAGGGTGCAAGAATATTTGCTGATGCTATCGAGGCAGTGTTAGGTGGGTCGGAAAACTGCTAGCTTGGGGGGAGACAAAGACAAATAGATTAACAGTAGCCACTGGCAGAGGTTAAAGAGATTCTTGCACTGCTTCTATTGGAATGAGCAGAAGCCTGAAAAACAAGATGCAGAATATTTCAGAGACTGCCGGGAGTCATTGCGGTACAAGTAAACACATGCGTTGTGTTAGGGTAGCTAAGAAAAGAAATAGGTGCATGTATACTTGCGTGTACACCAATGCTAGGAGTTTAGTAAATAAATTTGATTTATTGCTCAAAACATCAAAGGCAGATATTGTTGGGATATCAGAGACATGGTGTCACACAGATATACGGAATGCAGAACTGGAATTTGGGGAGTACAACGTCTACAGAAAGGATAGACAGGATAGGAAGGGAGGAAGGGTTATGCTATTAGTTAAGAAATACATAAAATCCAAGGAAGTGAAGCCAGTGGACATTGCTGGACAGTGCAGTGTTGAGTCAGTTTGGTGTGACATAAGCATTGGGAGATCAAAATTGAGAGTAGGAGTGTGCTATAGGCCTAATGACTCTGATGAGTATAATAAGATACTGTACAGGGAAATAGAGTAGGCCAGTAAATCAGAGAGTCTTATAATGGGAGATTTTAATTTCCCAGATATTGACTGGAATTTGGGGGCTGGTCACTCACACACTACCAAGGTTTTTGTGGATTTATTGGATGATTGTTTTCTACATCAGCACGTTCAGGAGGCAACTAGAGGGAAGAATACTCTTGATTTGATTATCAGCAGTGATTCTTCATGCATTACGAATCTGCAGATAAATGAACCACTGGGTGGCAGTGATGACAGTGTGCTGAGGTGGGATTTGCTCAAAGAGGTAACTGCCATTAGGGGTAAAGGGAAGGGTTATTGCTTTCGTAAAGGCGACTACGATGGACTGAGACAGTATTTAAATTCTATACAGTGGGACCAACTGATGATGTTACCAACAGCAAATGCAAAATGGGAAGCATTCAAAGAACTTATCTTGGAAGCTACTAGGCTATACATACCAACTAAGAAATATTGTTCAAGGTTTAGGCCTAAATGGATGTCAGATAAACTGATGAGGCATATGGCAGAGAAGAAACATGCATGGGATACATACAAATTAACACATGACACAGAAGCCTATGATAGATACAAGTTGATCTGTAACCAAGTTACAAAGGAGGTTAGGCAGGCGAAGGTAGATTACGAGAAATCTTTGGCAAGGGATGCAAAGAAAAACAGCAAAGAGTTCTTTACTTATGTAAACTCTAGAAGGAAGGGGATGAATCAGATTGATCCACTTGATATCGATGGGTCAACTGTTGATGATCCTGCTCAGGTAGCTAACAAACTAAATGAATATTTTGCATCGACATTCACACATGAGGAGTTATTTAGCGAGGGGAAAGCCAGAGGTGTATTCAACTCTAGCAGTAAGCTAGAGAATCTTGTAATAACTGAGAGTAAAGTGGAGGAGAAACTGTTGAAGATAAACACAAGAAAGGCACCTGGGGTGGATGGGATCTATCCATTTATATTGAAGGAGGCAGCAAAGGAAGCAAGCAAACCCTTAGCCATAATTATGAGAGCTTCCTTGGACTCAGGGGAGGTACCCACAGACTGGAGATGTGCAAATGTCACCCCAATTCACAAAGGAGGATCAAAGGCTGACACAAGTAATTATAGACCTGTGAGTTTAACTTCTGTTCCAGGAAAATTAATGGAGGCACTAGTTAAAGAAGCACTGCAATATCATTTAGACAAGACTTCAGTTATAGCTCGGACACAGCATGGTTTTGTTAAGGGGAAGTCTTGCCTGACCAATTTGATTGGATACTATGATGCAGTCACAAAGGAACTGGATGCAGGGAATAACTTTGATATTATATACTTGGATCTTAGAAAGGCTTTTGATACTGTTGCACATGGAAGACTGCTGCACAAATTGGAGCAGTGTGGCATTGGAGGCAAATTGCTACTGTGGATAAAGGGGTGGCTGAGGGGGAGAAGACAGAGAGTGGTAATCAATGGACACTGCTCGTCGTGGACTAATGTTATTAGTGGAGTCCCTCAGGGCTCAGTGTTGGGTCCATTATTGTTTTCTGTATTCATAAATGATATTGATGAGGGTATATCAAGCTTTATGTCGAAGTTTGCAGACGATACAAAGGTAGGCAGGGTTGTCAAGGACACTACTGACACTATGCTGCTGCAACAGGATCTGGAAAGATTGAGCAGATGGGCTGAGAGGTGGCAAATGAAGTTTAACATTGACAAATGTAAAGTACCACACATGGGAAACAGCAACCCCAGAGCAATGTATCAACTGTGTGGTACTACACTGACAGTGGTAGAGAATGAAAGGGACCTGGGGGTGGTTGTGCAGGCAAATATGAAGTTCTCTGAGCAGTGCAGACGCGCTGCAAGAGTAGCTCATGGTGTATTGTCAATGATATATAGGAATTTTTCTAACAGGGATAAGGAGGTGATTATTCCCTTGTATAAGGCAATGGTCAGGCCACACCTAGAGTACTGTATACAGGTCTGGAGGCCTCATTTCAAGAAGGATGTAGAGCTGCTGGAACGAGTACAGAGAAGGGCAACAAGATTAGTGAATGGAACAAAGGGGTGCTCTTATGAAGAAAGGCTTAAGTTTTGCAAATTACAGTGTCTGGAGACTAGGCACCAGCGATGTGATCTGATAGGTGTATAAAACCTTGAATGGTTTGAGCATGCTCAATGCTGATGGGATTCTTCCTCTCACTCAGAATAATCACCTGAGAGGGCTGTTGTTGTTGTTGTTGTTTTTTGGTTTTTAGGAGCATTAGCAACTAAGGCCACATTGCTCCGGGAATATGCGGTGGTCATTCCCTGACCTTTCCGCATCCTCCGTATTTGGTGGTGACGGGCGCGAACCCCGGTCTAATCAAGAAGCGTGTGTAATGCACTGCTGCCCCCTCCCACCTGGCTACGGAGGCACCCCTGAGAGGGTATAAATTCAAATTGAGGAAAGACAGATGTAGGATAGACGTGCAGAAATTTGCCTTTAGCCAGCGAGTGGTTGGTTGGTGGAACAGACTTCCAACCCTTGTCGTGGAAGTTGATAGCCTAAATAAGTTTAAGGCTCAGCTAGACAGATATTTTGAACGAACAGGGGGGTGAAGTCGAAGTGGTTTTTTTTTTTTTTTGGCTGATGCTGCATAAGCTTGCTTTCTTGCATCAAATGCCTCTACTAATGCTAATGCTAACTCTCAGCTATCCTGGAATTCCCCAGCACCTTTGTTTCCAGGCTGCTGCTCATTCCACTAGCAGTGCAAATATCAATTGCACTTTTTCCTTGCATTTATCCCTTATCTGTACATTATCTCAAACAACATGCTTAAATTATGTGCAAATGACAGAAATAAATCTGAATTAATAACTTGTAGTGTGGAATGCCCATTTTTCTTATTACGCTTAATATGGCTTGTGGAATTTAACGGCGCTCCAGCTAATCGGATTGATTTAAAATTACGGAAGAAAAACAGTGCCACAATGATACCGAAATCTCAGAGAAACACTGTATACATTAGCCACAATGATACCGAAATCTCAGAGTAACACTGTATGCATTAGTTTCAATGCACATTTTAATTTTTATATAATAGTTTGACAGCAATATGGTACACCTTAGCATAATCCTTTACATGTGTCTAATTTTTATTTTTATAAAATTAAAAGATTAAATATTGCCATTTCCCCCACGTCTATTAAATTCTCATTCTTTGCCACCCATTGGCAACAGCTGCGTGAGTAGCCAGCAAGGAAATAAAAATACCTTCTGATGAATCATTTTGCTGAGTCTGCGTTACTGGTAAAAGCACAGTACTAGTCGCTTCGCTCCAAGAAAATACTGACACAGGCGGCTGAAGTAGCAAAGAAGCCGACGTTTGCTTGTAACCATTCTTTTCTTTACTTTCCATATTCAATCCAAATCAACCTAACACGTCTAAGAAAAAAAAAATAGAATTAAACTACTGTTATATGACACAGTGGTCATTAAGAGAGATACTCCAGCGCCCTCTTTCAAAAACGTGGTTTCCAACTTTATTTTTGGAATGTGCAACTTCCCCTGTTCACTCCAGTTAACTTCAGTTCGTTTAGAAATACATTATTACCAACACCCTTTGGCATCCCTCATATTGTGGATATAACTTCGCAACTGTGATGGCATATTGCATTACCAGGGTACCTGCCCACCCACTAATGCAAAGTGTTTGACAAATGCAAAGTACTGCATATGGGTAGAAGTAACCCCAGAGAAACGTACCAACTGTGTGCTACTATACTTAAGGTGGTAGAAAATGAAAAAGACCTGGGAGTAATTGTGCAGTCAGATATGACGTTCTCTGAGCAATGTAGACAGGCTGCCAGGGCAGGTCATGGGGTTTTGTCAATGATATATAGGAATTTTGCTAGCAGGGAAAAGGAGGTGATTATCCCTCTGTATAAGGCAATGGTCAGGCCACGCCTTGAGTACTGCGTACAGGTCTGGAGGCCTCATTTTAGGAAGAATGTAGATTTACTTGAGCGTGTACAGAGAAGGGCAACAAGATTGGTGAGGGGAATGAAGGGATCCTCTTACCAAGAGAGGCTTAAGTTCTGCAAATTGCAGTGGCTGGAGACTAGGCACCTGCGCGGTGATCTGATTGAGGTATATAAGGCCTTGAATGGGTTCAGCACGCTGAATTCTGATGGGATCCTTCCACTTGTTCAGATTACGAACCTAAGGGGGCATAAATTCAAATTAAGAAAAGACAGATGCAGAATAGATGTACGGAAATTTGCATTTAGCCAGCGGGTGGTTAATTGTATAATTGTGTGTACACCAATGCTAGGAGTTTAGTAAATAAATTTGATGAATTTGAGGTATTGCTCAAAACATCAAAGGCAGATATTGTGGGGATTTCAGAGACGTGGTGTCACACAGATATAAGAAATGCAGAACTGGAATTTGGGGAGTACAATGTCTACAGAAAGGATAGACAGGATAGGAAGGGAGGAGGGGTTATGCTATTAGTTAAAAAACACATAAAATCCAATGAAGTGAAGCCAGTCGACATCGCTGGACAGTGCAGTGTCGAGTCAGTTTGGTGTGACATAAGCATTGGGAGATCAAAATTGAGAGTAGGAGTGTGCTATAGGCCTAATGACTCTGATGAGTATAATAAGAAACTGTTCGGAGAAATAGAGTGGGCCAGTAAATCAGAGAGTCTTATAATGGGGGATTTTAATTTCCCAGATATTGACTGGAATTTGGGGGATGGTCACTCACACAGTAGCAAGGCTTTTGTGGATTTATTGGATGATTGTTTTCTACATCAGCATGTTCGGGAGGCAACTAGAGGGAGTAATACTCTTGATTTGATTATCAGTAGTGATTCTTCATGCATTAAGAATCTGCAGATAAATGAACCACTTGGTGGCAGTGATCACAGTGTTCTGAAGTGGGAGTTACTCAAAGAGGTAACTACCATTAGGGGTAAAGGGAAGGGGTATTGCTTTCGTAAAGGCGACTACAATGGACTGAGACAGTATTTAAATTCTATACAGTGGGATCAACTGATGATATTGCCAACAGCAAATTCAAAATGGGAAGCATTCAAAGAACTTATCGTGGAAGCTACTAGGCTTTACATACCAACTAAGAAATATTGTTCAAGGTTTAGGCCTAAATGGTTGTCAGATGAACTAATGAGGCATATGGCAGAGAAGAAAAATGCATGGGATACATACAAATTAACACGTGACACGGACGCCTATGATAGATACAAGTTGATCTGTAACCAAGTTACAAAGGAGGTTAGGCAGGCGAAGGCAGATTACGAGAGATCCTTGGCAAGGGATGCGAAGAAAAACAGCAAAGAGTTCTTTACTTATGTAAACTCTAGAAGGAAGGGGATGAATCAGATTGGTCCACTTGAGATCGATGGGTCAACTGTTGATGACCCTGCTCGGGTAGCTAACAAACTAAATGAATATTTTGCATCGACATTCACACATGAGGAGTTATTCAGCGAGGGGAATGCCAGAGGTGTATTCAATTCTAGCAGTAAGCTAGAGAATCTTGTAATAACTGAGAGCAAAGTGGAGGAGAAATTGTTGAAGATAAACACAAGAAAGGCACCTGGGGTGGATGGGATCTATCCAGTTATATTAAAGGAGGCAGCAAAGGAAGCAAGCAAACCCTTAGCCATAATTATGAGAGCTTCCTTGGACTCAGGGGAGGTACCCATTGACTGGAGATGTGCAAATGTGACCCCAATTCACAAAGGGGGATCAAAGGCTGACACAAGTAATTATAGACCTGTGAGTTTAACTTCTGTTCCCGGAAAATTAATGGAGGCACTGGTGAAAGAAGCACTGCAGGATCATCTAGACAAGACTTCAGTTATAGCTAGGACACAGCATGGTTTTGTTAAGGGGAAGTCTTGCCTGACCAATTTGATTGGATACTATGATGCAGTCACAAAAGAACTGGATGCAGGGAATAACTTTGATATTATATACTTGGATCTTAGAAAGGCTTTTGATACTGTTGCACATGGAAGACTGCTGCACAAATTGGAGCAGTGTGGCATTGGAGGCAAGTTGCTGCTATGGATAAAGGGGTGGTTGAGTGGGAGAAGACAGAGAGTGGTAATCAATGGACACTGCTGATCGTGGACTAATGTTATTAGTGGAGTCCCTCAGGGTTCAGTATTGGGGCCTTTATTGTTTTCTGTATTTATAAATGATATTGATGATGGTATATCAGGCTTAATGTCCAAGTTTGCAGACGATACGAAGGTTGGCAGGGTTGTCAAGGACACTACTGACACTATGCTGCTGCAACAGGATTTGGAAAGGTTGAGCAGATGGGCTTCGAGGTGGCAAATGAAGTTTAACATTGACAAATGTAAAGTACTACATATGGAAACAGCAACCCCAGAGCAGCGTATCAACTCTGTGGTACTACACTGACAGTGGTAGAGAATGAAAGGGACCTGGGGGTGGTGGTGCAGGCAGATATGAAGTTCTCTGAGCAGTGCAGACGAGCTGCAAGGGTAGCTCATGGTGTATTGTCAATGATATATAGGAATTTTTCTAGCAGGGATAAGGAGGTGATTATTCCCTTGTATAAGGCAATGGTCAGGCCACACCTAGAGTACTGTATACAGGCCTGGAGGCCTCATTTCAGGAAGGATGTAAAGCTGCTGGAACGAGTACAGAGAAGGGCAACTAGATTGGTGAATGGGACAAAGGGGTTCTCTTACGAAGAAAGGCTTAAGTTTTGCAAATTACAGTGTCTGGAAACTAGGCACCAGCGGGGTGATCTGATAGAGGTGTACAAAGCCTTGAATGGTTTGTGCATGCTCAATGCTGATGGGATTCTTCCTCTAGCTCAGAAAAATCACCTGAGAGGGCATAAGTTCAAATTGAGGAAAGACAGATGTAGGACAGATGTGCGGAAATTTGCCTTTAGCCAGCTGGTGGTTGGTGGGTGGAACAGACTTCCATCCCTTGTCGTGGAAGTTGATAGCCTAAATAAGTTTAAGGCTCAGCTGGACAGGTATTTCGAACGAACAGAGCGGTGAAGTGGAAGTGGTTATTTTTATTTATTTATGTTACTTTTTTTTTTTTTTTTTTTGGCTGATGCTGCATAAGCTTGCTTTCTTGCATCAAATGCCTCTACTAATGCTAATGCTAATGCTAATGCTAATTGCTGGAACAAACTTCCATCTGTCGTTGTGGAAGTTGATAGGTTGAATAAATTTAAGGAGGAACTGGACAGGCATTTGGAGGGAATGGTGTGATTTTTTTTTTTTTTTTTTTTTTTGGCTGATGCTGCATAAGCTCATACATTTGCTTTCTTGCATCATATGTCACTACTACTACTACTACTACTACTACTACTAGTTCGAAACGATCGTCTGAGTGGTGGTATCCTCTGAAAATAAAAAGCGGTATAACTAAAAGCGGCAATAAGCGGTAAAAACTATAAGAGCAAAAGGGAGGAACAGAGAAAATTCAAGAAGAGACCGTAACAGAACAAATAGAGGGGGAAGAAGTATCAATTTTGTCAGGCGGTAAGAAAGATTGCAAAACACTTTCGGGGTCAGATTCGGATTCAGATGGTATACAAACAAGGGAATAAGAAGGAATAGAATGGCTAAATGTAGTAGAAAACACAAAACACCTGCGCGGTGATATAGGCGAAGCTTGGCAGAAATTGTTAAAACTTGAGGTGAACCGGTTTTTCTTTGGAATAAAAACGAGTAGGGTGATGTAGTAAATATACAGTTTGCTTGGGGAGATTTCGTTATTTCCAATATTAGAAACAACAATGTTGGAGATCTCACTGTGTTGCTCACCAATAACAAATTAAAGCTAAATGCTGAACATAGGAATATCTTAGCAGAAGTTCTAGTAAAGTTCTGCTCATAATGTTCGGAATAACGTTTATGTCGCTAAATGTACAGGGTCTGAGAGCAGTTAACAAACAAAGGATGATATGGCAAATTATGATGAACATGGGGGTGAAAATTTGGTTTCTACAAGAAACCCACTTCGCAAGTTTAGCAGACATCCAACAGTTTCAAAACAGATACCGGTTGTTAGGATTTTGGAGCTTTAGGACAAATCGATCCGCAGCGGTGGGAACAGTAGTGGTTCCTCCAATTTTAGGGACTATACCACTGGCGGGTAGGGATACTGAAGGTCGGGTTGTGGCAGTGGATTGGAGTTATGGGGGGGGGGGGCATACAATTAGACTAAACTGTGTCTTAAGTCCAAATTCCACTTTAGAGATAAAAACTCTGTTTCAGGGACTGGGAAACTATATGAGGGGGGGTGGAGTTGGTTGTAATGGCAGGGGACTGGAACTGCGTTCCTGACCCCATCATGGACAAAATTCTGGGGGGTACCCCGCATCATGGTACAGGGGGGTTAGTGAATTAATCGAGGTTTGTACTAAATGGTACTTGGTAGACGTCTGGAGGGGAAAAAAATTCCGTGAAACGAGCGGCCACCAGAATAGCCAATAATATAGGAACTAGAATAGATCGCACTTATGCAACGAGTCAGTTGAAGGATAAGATAACAATGATACGGCATTTGAAATTTGCAGGAGGAAGACAAGTTTCAGATCACATGGCAGTAATGTGGAAGGAAGATTTATTTACGAACGTTAGTCTGGGAAAACGCTATTGGAAGCTCAACCAAGCAGTTGTGGAGAGAGAGGACTGGGACTTTACAACAGTTATTAAAAAGATAGTAGAGCAAGGTGGAAATGAGTGGAAAATGTGGGCGAAAATTAAAGAAAGTGCAAAATCATTTTATTACTGAAAAATTAAGGAAAGAAACGAACAACGCAGAAATAGAGTGAAAGATCTCTTACAAGAACAAAGGTCTGCTTGGGTAGCACAGTGGTATCGTCACCGTCCTCCCCGCACCGGAGTGGAAAAGGCCCGGGTTCGAATCCCGTCGATGACGCTAGGAACTTTAGTGGGCTTTTTTCACTCCGTGGCTGAGTTAGTCGGTCTCAGGCGTAGATAGCAAGGTTTTTTCCCTCAGAAACTGGGGTTTTTTCGTCCAGCAAAACAGGCAAATCGACCAGAGAACACACGCAATTTACAGACACGAATACGGGTTAATGTAATCATGTACGGGTAACCCTAATATAGTAATTTTTTTTTTACAAGAAAAAAGAATTTACCAACAGTGCAGGGATAAAAGGGCAACAGCAGAAGTACAAGCGGTTATTGACGGTATAATATTGGAAGAAGAGAAAGAAAAGGCACGAAAAATACAGCTGAAATTTAGGGAGGCTGATAGTCCTTCAGCTGCGTTTTACCAAAGAAGACTAAGGCTAAATAATTTAGCCAAAACGGTTCAGGAAATTAAAGACGATGAAAACACACATTCAACAACGCTCACTATTATGAATCGTTTTGTAAATTACTATGAAAAAGAGCTTGCTTTGCAGAAAAAAGAGAGAGACGACTCCATTTGGACGATTAGACAATTCACACCCGAGCAAAAAGCATTACAGGACAGGGAAATAATTATAGGGGATCTAACTGTGACTCTAAAATCATGTAAATTACGACGTGCCTGGACCGGATGGTCTGGGGGTTGAATTTTATAAGAAATTTTGGAACTTGTTAACCCCTATTCTTCTGGCCGTTTTTAGCAAATTTTTTTAGGAAGACTTTTTAAATGATTATACTACTTTCATTCCAAAGTATGGACGGGGTTTAACGAAAATTGGTAACTAGAGATCTATAACGTTGACTAATTGTGACTACAAAATATTTGCAAAGATTTTGACAGCTAAATTAAAACGAGAAGTAACCCAATTAGTTAGACTCACACAGTGCTACCGTATACCGGGGAGGCGGATAGAATATAACCTTTGGCTATTAAAGGATAATGTTAAAGTGTTAAAAAATGCTATCATTTTTTATCCCTTTCACCTGCTTTTAAGAAGCATTTATTCCTTATAGTGCCTTAAACTTTTTCCACGGCCTATACAACTAACTAAGGAGCGTCTTCCTGTAGGAATGAACTCCGTTTTAGTTTCGTTTTCGGACGCCCCAGAGGATGCGGTCACTGAAACGCTACACCGTCATTTAGTGCTCAGAGCAATTAGATGACGTCAGTCACTCCTCTCCCCGACGGCAACCGGTAGTTCGCGTTTGTTTAATTGCCTCAGGAACGAAAAGAGCAGAATGCGACTTTTGACAGAAAAGGGTGAGAAGCCAGAACGTGAGACATAATTTCTTATGCAATCGAATCTAATAAACACAATGACTGTCATTCCAAAATTCCATTCGTATAAGCGTATCGATTTATGTTCGATGACCGCGATTGCAAAACAAAAGAAACTGCTCTACACAAACATGAGATTTCCTTTATCTATTTAATATATCATTTGTAGTAGTGTCAAATCCACAAGTTGAAAGTCCTTAAGTGTAATGCTTTGCCCCACATTATTGACCGATGAGATCAGAACACGTCATAGGTAATTAAGGTAGGGGAATGCAGAGGTATTTATATTGAAAAGGGGAAAGAAACCAGAGTTTTTTTTTTTTTTTTTTTGGCAGTCTTAGTGTAGGTTTTGGAGTTTCCAGGTGGTAAAAGTTAGAGAGCGGGTCCGAGAAGCTTAGCGAAAGTTTAAGTCAGCATATAAAGAAAGTTAAGGAAGTTAGCCCAGAGTCGTACGTATGGATAAAAGAGCAGGACTAAGAAGCGCTGGGGACGAACGACCATTTGTCGGTAAGTGATTAGTCTTTTCTAAAACGACACAAATCCAACCATTCGAAGTTAATCACACTTTCCCCTTGCCTTTAATTCACACACACACACACTGACCTCTCTTGTCATAAAAATCATTCTGACAATTGTGTATCTACTTTTCATAATTCGAATTTAACAGTTAACGCGACCAGACCAATCAGTTGTTTTAATACTCATTGTAATTGTTAAGTTGACTTATATTCTTATTCTAATAGTAGAACAATTGTATGGCACGACTACCATCAGTGATTGGATTGTGAATTTTCGCAAGAGAAATAGTGAAAAAGCCACATGAAGAACAGTCCAAAATTGTAATTCTACTAATAGCAAGATAACGCTTGCTATTCAGTTATTTTATTTTATTTTTTTATGAAAACCCCAAACACGAAAGGTATCAAAACCTATAGTACTTAGTACCGTGCATGGGTTGAAGGAGAAGTATGGGGAGAGGGGGAAGCCGTAAACTTTGCTCTAGAGACTAAACATGGGTTTCACCACTTCAAGCCTCCAATAAGCAAAGTGGTGGTATTTACCAGGCAACCACATACCAATTAATTTAAAGCTTTGACCAGTTCAATTGTACTCATGTGTATGACTTATATGTTTAATAAAACTTGTTTTGTTGATCATTTTGCATTGTGACAATTCTCTGTTACACATAATTCACATAATTTACTGAGTAGATTTTGAGTTGGAGTTAAGCGGGCTCAAAAGTCAACTTAAGGAGAACCTTTGAGTTAATCCCAACGTGATCTTCATGCTGCGAGCTCACTCTTATTTAAATCTGAGTGGGTTTGAGGGCCCATGGTTTTGTCCTAATCCAAACTACTGGACTGTCATTTGAAACCAAGGTCTTCTGGAAACACATAGTAGCGTGCAGCCTTGTCGGAAGACGAGTGATTCACAGAGAACACTATTTCGGCAAGCACACACTCTAAAAGAGAAGAAAAAACTTGTGGAACTATATATTAGAATATCGGAAATGAAAGAGTTACAATTTAGCATTAGCAGCAATTGACTTAGAAAAGGCTTTTGATAGAATCGACCACGACTACCTTTTCTCTATAATTAAAGATACGAACATAGGATCTCAGTTGTTTACATTCCTGAGAAATCTATATACACGTAGTAGCACACGACTTTTGATAAATGGAGAAATTTCGAAAAACATTAAAATTGATAGGGGAGTAAAAAAAAGGATGTCCGCTTAGTCCTTTGTTGTTTACGTTAGCACTGGAACCACTACTGGGAAGAATATTTTTTTACATTTCATTTATTTACACACACAATTTTAATACACAATGGTATATCAAGGTACTGTGTGTGTGTGTTCTTATATCGGGGTGGCTCCTAGGCCTTAGCTCATCTCCACATTTGTACTCTGTTAGGGTGCAGAAACTCTGCATAATGGGTCTGAAAAGTGTCAGTGTATGTGTGCAATATTAATGTCTGTTGTTTGTGTCAGGCTATTATGCCACCAGGGTGCGGCCAACGTATGGGCAGCTGCTGCCTGGTGCCCATCCCTAGCACCGGGCCTGGGTCAACAGTCCTCCTGTACCGGTGTTATTACCACCGAAAATCTCGCACCTGCCAGTGGTAGTGCAATACTGGCGAGTGCCTGCAATGCCGTTCCCAGGTTGCCCTTACCGGAGAGCTAGCAAAAAAAAAAAAAAAAAAACAAGTAGTTATATACATTATGGTCTGAGTAGTAGTAGTGGCATGTGATGCAAGAAAGCAAATGTATGAGCTTATGCAGCATCAGCCAAAAAAAAAAAAAAAATCACACCATTCCCTCCAAATGCCTGTCCAGTTCCTCCTTAAATTTATTCACCTATCAACTTCCACAACGACAGATGGAAGTTTGTTCCAGCAATTAACCACCCGCTGGCTAAAGGCAAATTTCCGCACATCTAATCTACATCTGTCTTTTCTTAATTTGAATTTATGCCCCCTTAGGTTCGTAATCTGAACAAGTGGAAGGATCCCATCAGAATTCAGCGTGCTGAATCCATTCAAGGCCTTATACACCTCAATCAGATCACCGCGGAGGTGCCTAGTCTCCAGCCACTGCAATTTGCAGAACTTAAGCCTCTCTTGATAAGAGGATCCCTTCATTCCCCTCACCAATCTTGTTGCCCTTCTCTGTACACGCTCAAATAAATCTACATTCTTCCTAAAATGAGGGCTCCCGACCTGTACGCAGTACTCAAGGCGTGGCCTGACCATTGCCCTATACAGAGGGATAATCACCTCCTTTTACCTGCTAGCAAAATTCCTATGTATCATTGACAAAACCCCATGACCTGCCTGGCAGCCTGTCTGCATTGCTCAGAAAACTTCATATCTGACTGCACAATTACTCCCAGGTCTTTTTCATTTTCTACCACCTTAAGTGTAGTAGCACACAGTTGGTACGTTTCTCTGGGGTTACTTCTACCCATATGCAGTACTTTGCATTTGTCACGGTTAAACTTCAGTTGCCACTTCTTAGACCATCTGCCCAAATTATCTAGATCCTGTTGCAGTAGCACACTGCCATTACTGTCATTAACAACCCTGCCAACCTTTGTATCATCTGCAAACTTCGACACTAAGCCGAGTGTTTGATCTAAGTATTTAGATCTAAGTATTTAGATCAAACACTCCTGTTCTTAGGAGGTAGGTAATTTTGGTCCCGAGTCACCAAGACCAACCACTCCAAGGCTAGGAGGATGTTCTAGCAAAACAATTGTAACAATTATATTAACAAATATACATGATTTCCTAGTCTTAGTCTTTTTCACCACAGTTCAATTATTCTCAGTACATTTTCTTATTTTCAAATGAAGTCACAAGTTCAACTGTCCAGCTTGATTTCATTCAAGAAAGAAGTCAGTCCCAGTAGTCTTCTCCGTTCTGTGCCAGCATAACAACTCTTCCAGCATTAAAACTCTTCTTCAGATGGTTCTCTTGTAGTTGCTGAAGACTTCTAATTATTCTCTTTTTCCCGAGAGTCCTAACTTGTGTATGATTTGGAATTCCAATCACAGTCCATAGGTAAGAAAATGGAGTATTTTCACTTACAAAAGTTCTTGTTGTGAAAAATACGTTTCATTAAGTTCATGTAGATTTCAAGTGTATGTATGCGGTAGTTCATACCTATACGGTGACAGATCTAGATGTCACTTAAGACCACAAAAGGTATAACTGCATAAGTTTCAGAAGAAGTTATGCTTGTAAACTGTTTCCATCTAGTTCCTTAGTTTTTAATTTCAGGTATCACGCCCCAGAACCAATCAACATTCTTATGAGAATCCTGTTAACACCCGAGGGTCCCTGTATATCCTCCCATTAGAGTTCTATCGATGCATCCGATCTGCGACTTCCAACCAGCTGAGAACCTAAAGAAATAATCTTAATATGTTTCTTTAATAATTCATCTGTACATCCTACCTCTAATTTCCTCGAGGGTGAAGATATCTTATTTCTAGTCTTCTTCTAAAAACAGTCACTGAAAATGTCTGTAAAGCATTAAAATTCCTACAGCTTTCTACCAAGGGACTTACGTTATCCTCTGTCAGATCATTTACTCTGTTAAACAACTCTAAACGTGCCTGGAGATACTGTGGGCAGTCAAATAAAACATGAGACCAAGTTTCCACACCCCCCACAAGTGCAGTAAGGGTCTGGTCAAGTCCACGTTCATGTAACTTGGCTCTGAGGGAGCCATGTCCCGTTAATAAGTACCGGTACATTGTATTCATGGAAGGAGCACACCAAGGATTTATTTCCTTGGTGGCAGTAAAGTCCACTTTGGTTATAAATTGCCTCGTAACTATTCCATTTTCGCTGGCCTTCCACCGATCCTGCGACACAGATGTCAGATGTTCCCACAATCTTTTCTTTTCTTGTTTGACCTTGTTTACTGGATCAGATGTTATTCCCATTAGTTCAGAAGCCAAACCTTTCCTAAGCCGACCTGTCATCCCCTTGAATACGATATACAGATCCAGGGGAATGGTTCCTGCTAAGACTGGTAATGCGTTGTTTGATACAGTTCTAGGGGAATTTAAAACAGATAGTAACATGGATCTTTGAAGAGAAATAAGTTTAATTTTCATTTTAACCGTAATGACTCTGTGATACCAAATGGTTGCAACATATGAGACTATTGGCAGAAATATTGTTTTATAATATAAAAACAAGATCCTTTAACTAAGTCCCCATTCTTTACTTGATATTCTTATTATTGAGGCAGCAAAATTCCTTATTTTATCTCTAAGTTTACATACATGTGGCAGAAAGTTTAATTTATAATCGATTAGGATGCCTAAAAATTTGTTTTGGGATACATGTGAGATTTGAGAGTTGTATATCAAGATCTTAGGAGGTAGATTATAGTTAAAATGAGCTTTCAAGGTCATAAATTTGGTCTTTGTTGGTGATATTTTTAATTTGTTAAGTTTGGTCCATACAAATAGATCATTTAATATAATTTGCATTTTTTCCTCGAGTATACTCCTCGAACGGCCCCCAATAGCAATTACTAAGTCGTCGGCGTAAGCGATTTTCATAGCCTCCTCGTGGTATTTTGTCATCCACTGATCTAAGACTGCATTCCAGAGGAGAGGCCCCAGTACCGATCCCTGAGGGCATCCTCTGGAAACGGTACCTGAATACACTAGGTGTTTTTCACAAATTCTGATGGATCTGTCTTGGAAGTAGGACCTGATGATTCTATAAGTATAGTTGGCACATCCTCCCTAGCGCAGTGACACAAGGGAACTCTCCCACCATACCATGTCAAAAGCCCCCTCAAAGTCAATAAACACTGCCAACACGTACTTAGCTTGGGAGTCTTCTGCATAGTTCTTGAGGGTGGCAATGGCATCTCCTGTTGAAGAACCTTTTTTAAACCCCAACTGATTAATTTAACATAGATGGTTATTCTGTAACGTTTTTTGTATTCTTGGAGAGAGCAGTCTTTCAAAAAGTTTCCCCAAGTTTGCCAATAGGGAGATTGGTCTGTATGCCCTGGGATTATATGTCGACTTCCTAGGCTTAAGTAAAACTTTAAGTAGGGCAATCTTCCACAGTCTTGGAAAGCCTCCCTCGATATAACACTTATTCATGAGATTGAGGAGGATATTGGGAAATAGGTCATAAAATATGACTATTATCTGGTTTTCTATCAGATCCATCTCTGGACATTTTTTACTGTTTAGTTTGGAAACAGCTGTTCCTAGTTCAACAAGAGTAAAAGGATTGACGTCACATGTTCCAATATATTGTTGATTGTCTCTCTTAATTTCTGCTTGTTTGGGAGAATCATCCTCTGGATTGTCTTGAGGGAAAAGCTTATTTACAATAGTATCAACAGTAGAGTACCAGTCGGTAGTTTCTTGTCTGTCCACTATAACAGTGTTATATATGTCTCCGGAGATTAACTTGTTTCTGGAAATCTTGTACACTAGACCCCACAGTTCGGTGTTTCCCGTGTTATGAACAAAGGTTTGCCAACATTCAATTTTTGCATCTGCGACGGCTTTATGTAGCCTTTTCTTTAGAACACTGTATTGTTTCAGTGTCTGGACATCAGTGTCTGCCAGGTGCCTGTTTCGTTGGTAAGTTTTCCTAGCATTCATGGTTTGGGTTCTTAATGCAGTAAGTTCCGAAGTCCACCAGGGGACAGATAGGCGTCTGGATTGTTTACGTTTAGCAGAGTAGCTCATAGCAAGGAATAAGTGTGACTGAACATAGTTTGAATATTCTATGGCAGATATGGAATTTAAAGTAGAAACCACCTCAGGACGAAAGAACAAATTTAGAAAATTCTTAAACTTGTCCCATTTAATTTTTTCCATGGAATATCTTCTGAAGTCCACCAGCTGTAGATCCGCATTTCTTACTGTGGGTTTGATACTGAATACTATAGCGTTATGATCACTGTTAATAAGTGATGGTAGAATATTTCAATTATTTATCTGTCAGTCCAGTTTAACAGAGGCGATAGTTGCATCGATGTTTGATGTACCATTTAAGGACGAGAATGTGTAAGGTCTGTTTGGCAAATTTTGAACTACTAAATTGTAAGACAATATTAAATCTTCCACAGCAGAACCTCTGTTGTCTGAAATTCTGCTTGGCCAAAAAGATGATTTGGCATTTAAATCAGCGCATATAATTAAATTCCCTGAAGCAAGTTTTGTGCATATACGATCCAGCTGATGTAAGGACGTTTGAATATCTGCTGACGGAGGGCAATACAGAGAAACTAGATGAAAAGTAATAATTGGAGACGAGATCAAAAGACAAGTTACAGTGTCTGTACACGCTCCCGAGATAGCTGTCACTACTAATTCATGATTGCATATTGCTATTGCAGTTTTAGGAGGGGTTCCTACAGAATGAACAATTCTGAGGGATAACGGGAGTCCCATAACCCTGCGAATCAAGCCCCCTGCTTGAGTCGAATAATAAGGTCCTTGAAAACATATAAGATCATAATTATTTTAAATCATCGCCACTCTTACTTCATCCATGACCACTCATGAACGCTGGCAGTTTATTTGCAGTCTGAGGCCATTCAGGGGATACTGTTGCCAAAGCCGGCAGAGCAGTGTAAATGTATAGTGTATGTGGATGATGTTACGACTACACTCAGTATGAGTTATGCGATGGAAGAATTTATGTCACTCGTTAGGTCTTTTGGTAAGAAGTCGGGGTTTAACATGAACGAAGATAAAACTACGATCAAATTGTTAGGGGAACGGGTACATCGGCCTTTAGCACAACAAGAAGGGGAGTCGGATAAATCGATTCAAATATATGGGAGTTCCGTTTAGAGAGAGAGTCCCATGCTACCTGTAGGAGGGCTCACCACTAAAATATGGGAAAGTTTAAAAGAGTGGAAAGTAGGACAATTTTATTTTGAGAACAAATTCATCATTGTTACAACCGTAATTCTTTTTCTATAATCTTATACACGGTGTTTATAACGGGAATCACAGCTAGGACAATGGGACGATTTTACGTTCCAACATTTCAGTTTTTATGGGGAGGAAAACGGCAAGAGATAGCGCAGAAGCTTTTATTTTTACCGTGGGAAGATGGGGGAATAAGTATTCCAAAAATTAATTTGAGGTGTAGCTGTAAGAGACTGCTGGACATGGTAATTGTTCCACAGGCCTTCCCATTATAGTGTGCTTGCTAGACAACCTTTCTCACGTAACGATTAAGACAATCAATTCATACAGTTACTCAACATTCAGTGTGTACAATAAGGTTATCAGGCAAGTTCTATCACTAATATTGGCATTCCAGGAAACCTGGGTTTTACATGGTCGGCTAGTGGTTAAGTTTTAGGACAATATCTCGTGTTCTCAAGATCTATTCTGAGACGTGGAGAATAGACTCGCAACAGCAAGATTGCGTTGTGTACTCACTCTGAAACCCTCCGGGAAATTGGACCCCAGAGTGCCGCAGATGGTGATTTTTTTACTTATACAGTTCGTGCTATGGCTAGTGTGGCAAGGCTAGGAGGCAAAATGAACAAAAAAACAGTTAATTAAACACAAATACATAATATAAAAAAATGATAAAAGTGATGGCTTATTACATCTTCAGACTGAAAGAGCATAACTCTCTATACCTTAATCACAATATACTAAAAAGTAAAAGTGTAGTGGCACATGTATATCAGTTGGTTTGCGTTCTCCGTGTGGCCTTTGTAGATAGCTATTGCTTGTACTCTATATGGCTGGCGTATATCCTTCTGACCGAGTATTTTGGTACTAGTGTAGAAGGACATATGAGTTTGGCAATTACAATTAATACTCAGACATTTATAATGATGGGTTACGTTATTTTAAATTCTAAGTGTTAAATATAATTACATAGACACTTGTCGAAGTGTATATCTAGGAGAAGAGATGCATGTTAATATTAACAATACGAAAGTGGGTATGTACTGCAGTTGGATCGTTTCATTCAGTTTGTTATCAAACAACAAGTATTAACTTACCATAAAACTTCTGGGTATCTTTTTGACTGAAGACTCGTAACAGCGATCCATGAGGTACAACTTTTTGAAGACGTCTCTTCTTGTTACTCGCTCCTTCTCCTTTTTTCTCCGTCTCTTCTCTGCCTACAACGATATTTCGACAATTCACCTCTCCTCAACCAACTCTACTCTCCACAATGCAACAACAACCTAACCAGCACCTTTTCTCTTCCGTATCTTCATTTATATAGGTCCCCCACTTTTGAGTTCCCCTGACTTGTATCGGCCCACAGGTCAGCTTTGCGGGAAGAAGAAAAAGCCATGGACTGTCATCCAGTAGACCTGACACAGCCAAAAGACGGAATTTATGAGGGATAAAGGGAAACTTCATATTTGTACAGGGTTGCTTCTTCGGGCTGGCTAGCAGAGGTTACAGACATAAATTCGACCACTCTTACATAAGGAATCTCCAAATAAACATCTCGTTACTACCTAGTTCAGATTACACTAAAAGGGTGTTCTTTCCTAGCGTTACTCTCCTTTACCAACAAAAGTCACATACTTTCTCACCGATTTTGTAAATACCGCGTCAACGACGCCTGTCCGATCAGGTCGGATAACGACCTCTCGCTAAGAATTAACCGGACACTTAACGGGGGGGGGAGATAAGGTTTCAGCTGCCTCTTTCACAAGTGCGGTGTCAACAAGTGTGCGCCAGTGGAAACGAAAACAGTCTCCTGCAGGAAATGAATGTTATTCGACAAGTATAGGAGTGGCAAAAGGATAGGGTGACTTGGAGAGGAGACCGCTTCTTACAGGCGAATAAAAAGTAAAAATGAAGACATTTTTACAATATGGTGTATTCTAACCATTTAGTAGCGGTACTGATAAAATATTTTATGGGATTTAATACAGCCTTAATTAAAGGTGGTAATTATATAGGGTCAAAAGCAGAGACAATTCCTATATATTACAAAAAAATTCGGGATATGTGTACGCATTTAATGGAGAAAGATATAGATCCTTTTAAGGGTGGTCTAAAACGACTCTACTGGGCACTAACTCAGAAAATCCAGAAAAGCCAATTTTTAGGAAACCATAATGCCCAGTTGTTTTTTAAAAATCTAAAAATTGGAGGAAACTACCCATCGCATTTTGACTTTTCGTGGAGGGTTGGTTACGGAAACATACCAGTGAACGATATCACGTATAGATTTAGTCAGACAGGCAACAGATTATGCCAAATTTGTACTGAAATTAAAACAGTGTACCATTTATTTTATTACTGCCGATTCGCGCAGGAAGTGTGGAAGAGAATTTGTAGATTTTTGAGGATAAGACAGTTCACGCTGGAGGAAGTAATTTACTTGCAATTCGATCATCCCTTGGGCAAGAAAAAAAATGTTCACGATATTTTTAATTACAGAGGAAAAATATCATGTGTGGAAGCTTCGAAAACGGAAAAGGGTTGGGACCTTTAGGGGATCTCTTTGGGAATTGAAACAAACTGTCTGCTTCCATGCAAAGGTTTTTACAATTGGAAAAATGGCGTTTAGGGTCTGACAAGTTTCTGAAAAGGTGGTGAGAGCCACCTCTTCTGTGTAGTTTGGTTGGAGATAAGGTTCGTCTAAATTACTGGTTTTAGTTATTTGGGACAAAAAAAGAAAAAAAAAAAGCGCCTGGGGTTTTTTTTTTTTTTTTCGTGGAATTCAGTTTTCTTGATAAAAATCTAGAACTCTTAGGCTCTCATCAAAACAGTTCCACGATATAGGTTTGAATTTTATAGCTCATTTGTTTGGTTATTTTTTCACATTAAATTCACAAATAGTTTTGAATGATCGTCTGAATAAGACTTTTCATGATTTAGGTTTGGATTTTATAATTCATTTGTTTTGTTTAAATGATCTGGTCCAATGGGTTTTTTTTTTCACATTAAATTCACACTAGCTTCGAAACGATCGTGTGGGTTGTCGTATCCTCTGAAAATAAATAACAGTAGTCTTCTCTACTAGAGAAGCGTTATTTATTTGAAGTAGTGCAATACCAGCTATCTCGTTCTGAAGGCACAACGAGATACAATATGAGATACTATTAAAACAATGCCTTTTACACTACATACGTAGTTGAAATTTATGGGTTAACTATGATGTATCTACACCGATATTATATAGTTAGTTACCTTCAGATACAGTGATAAATAGGCTTCAATATACGCTCAGAAGATACACACAATAAACGTCCCTGATTAAATATAAAGTAAAAGTATAAACAAACATATAAAATAAATAAAAAAGATGATTAATTAAGAAATTTACGACTTTCAATTTAGATGTATTAAAAGTTCAGTTTGCATATATCAATATATTATTCCGGGTCTACCGATAAGAGGGCGTGGTAATCCTGGAAGAGCCTGTTCCTTTAAGTGTTGGAGAGAAACGCAACCTACTGGAACAGCCAGTTGAAAAACGAATACTCGTGAGGGCCTTGAAAACTGATTTGTACTACACTGAAAGATCAAGGGAAGTGGACCAACTGTTCTTAAATCCCCACGGTATGGGCTTAGGGTCCACAGCTGGATATCATCATTCTTCTCTTTCTTGGTGATTCCTTTCTACTTTTGATTCTCTCTCTCTCTCTCTCTCTCTCTCTCTCTCTCTCTCTCTCTCTCTCTCTCTCTCTCTCTCTCTCTTAGAGTAACTGAAATTTTTTTTGGCGGGTGTAGCATAAGCCTCAGACATCCTTGCACCAAATGGCTAATAATTATAATAATATTAAAATAACTAATCTGCGATAAACATATACCATTTCGTATTCCAGAAATAAACTAATAATAAAATACTTAAGATAAGTGGTAAGTAAATAACAAACGCTTGACGCAACGAGATCTTTAAAATATCATCCTACATGTCGTGTCGGGCACAGTTTCTGCCTATATGTAACGCATAGAGCAAACCAGTTTAGCTACATAGTGCTTTGATCTCATATTGCAGGGAATTCGTACGAATTGACTTGAAAATACTCTACTCTAAATAAAAAGCACCACTCCAATGGACGAGTATATTCCTGTTTGTTCATTAAACTAACATGTACTTTAGATACAAGCAATATTAGCTCACCCAATTCACAAACGAGGATCTAAGGTTTACATGAGTAATTACAGACCAGTGAGTTTAACTTCTGTTCCGTGGAAAATAATGGAGTCACTGGTTCAAGATGCATTGTAGGATCACCTAGACAAGACTGGAGTAATAATTCAGACACTGCATGGGTTTGTTAAGAGAAAGTCTTGTCTGACAAAATTGATTGGATACTACTATGTGGTCACAAAGAACTGGATGCAAATAATAATTTTGATATCATATACTTGGATTTCAGGAAAACCTTTAATACTGTTGCACATGGAAGACTACTGTACAGATTTCAGCAGTATTAAGGGTAAGTTGCTACAATGAATAAAAAGGTGGTTGAGTGGAAAAAGACAGAGTGGTAATCAATGGACGCTGCTCTTCGTGGACTAATGTTATTACTGGAGTCCCCCAGGATTCGGTGTTTTGCCACTGTTGTTTTGTATATTTATCACTAATATTGATGAAGCTATATCAGACTTAATGTTTAAGTTTTCAAGTGATACAAAGGTTGGCAGGATTGTTAATGACAGCAGTGTCAGTGTGCAACTGCAACAGGATCTAAAAAAGTTAGGCAGATAGTCTGGGAAGTGGCAAGTGAAGTTTAACTTTGACAAATGCAAAGTACTGCTTATTGGTAGAAGTAATCCCAGAGAAACGTACCAAATATGTGGTACTATATTTAGGGTGGTAAATATTAAGAAGCTCTGGGAGTAATTGCAGAGTCAGATAAGAGGTTTTCTCAGAAATGCAGACAGGTTGCCAGAGCAGGTCATGGGATATTGTCAAAAATACACAGGAATTTTTCTAGTAGTCAAAAGGAGGTGATTATCCCTTTATAGAAGGCAATGCTCAGGCCACGCCTTGAGTACTGCGTACAGGTCTGGAAGACTAATTTTAGGAAGGATATAGAGTTTCTAGAACGAGTAGAGGGAAGGGTAACAAGATTGGTGAGGGGAACGAAGGGGTTTGTACCTAGAAAGACTTAAGTTCTGCAAATTGCAGCGGCAGGAGACTAGTCACCTGCAATGTGACCTGATTAAGTCATTGAATGGGTTTATCAGGATCAATTCTGATGCGATTCTTCCGCTTGCTCAGAATGCGAACCGAGGGACATACATTGAAATTGAGAAAAGGCAGTTGTAGAATAGATGTGCAGAAATTTTCCTCTAGCTAGCGGGTGGTTAATTGCTGGAATAAACTTCCATCTGTCGTTGTGGAGGTTGATAGCATAAATAAATTCAAGGAGGAGTTGGGCAAACTTTTAGAGGTAATGGATGTGTGAAATTGTTTTTTTTTTTTTTTTTGCATCACATGCCCCCATCACTATAACTATTTCTACTACTATATGCCTTTCCACTGTAAAAGTAAATTGCTTTACTAAAGCAACTCCTTGCGAAATGCCTCCTAATATTTGTACTATGAACTAAGTTACAAATCTTGTTTTCTCAACAATATAGGTATAGGTATGTTGAGGATCTGACGGCTCCGGAGATTTCTCCCATCTCCGCGTATGTTCTATGTATCGAGTGACAGTACCCTGTCTAAGCCAGTGGTTTAAAAATAATATATGTGTCATGTGGTATGTAGTTTGTTGTGCCCATTGTTCATCCGGCCTGTTGTCCGCCGGGCATCCAGTGGGACCCGGCGTTACCATACCTAGCGACGGGGACGCCGGCCGGGTGTACCAAGAGACTAATTATACTCTGGCAGGTTCTACCACTTACTTTCCTGGGATTTCGGTGACTAGGACCTAAAATAAAGGTTGGAGTTATCGCTGTTGATTTAAGTAAAATTGCATTTTGAAAGCGCTGCGTGGGGTTTTACGCCGAAAGAACTATTTCTAGAGAGCCTAAAAGGTCGGGCAAAATTTGATGTGATTTAAATTTGGACATGTGGGGCAGTCGCTGTACAAGAGAAAGTAATAGGAGGGAGAGTGCAGATGGGGGGGATGAAATAGGAAGAAGCGAGGGTCGGATAGGAAGGTGGTCCCCCATTTTCAGTGGGGCATGCCCATGCCCCACGACATGGGAAGGCGAGGAGAGGAGAGAAAAAATAATAATAAATAAATAAAAAAATAATAATAAAAAAAAAGAAAAATGGAAAAATATACTGAAAAAAAAGAAAATAAATAAAAATAAAAAAATATCTCAATAATATACTGATATGAGAGTAATGCTGGACAATATGTAAAATAAGGAATTCTTTAATCAATAGTTAAACCATTTTTTATGAAAACCCCAACCGCGAGAGGTATTAGAACCTATACTATTTAGTACCATTCATGGGGGTACCTGGTCTTGGCGCATTATAGCCTTAGATGCTAATGCGCCAATAAAACCAAACAAAACAAAACAAACAAACCATTCATGGGTTGAAAGGCCGAAAGAAGATAATTGTTTACATTAGACTTCAACTCCTGTACATTACTATTTTCAGAAAATACGTATGAAGTTTAATGAATAAACAAGAAAGTAGAAAAGTTGGTTGTGTGAGTTTGAAATTGGACGGTAGAAGGATGTTGATTGATTACTGCACGTGTTCAGACTGTGAACTGAACCAGTCTCACGAAGTATGGTGTAAGTGTTTTGATTCCGGTATTCTGCATTTTCACCGCAAAAACCGTAGATAACACCGTATCGGGATATTCAGCATGCACGAAGGTGTGCGGCATTCTTAACACCAAGCAGCGTCGTGTTTTAATTGCTTCTTGATCACATCTGATACTGGGAGTTGAGCGTGTCAATTTCAGACCGCTGTATCTCCAGATCAATTGAGAATTGGACATATAATTATATGAACATTTTTATGCCTAATAATGGATACTATAACCTCCCAAAATATTTACTCTTCCTTCTGTACATTAAAATATCTGTGTTGCCTAATAATCAAATTTTAATAAATTTATTTTTTAATGTTCAGTAAATATTTTAATAATATTTGCTTTTTCAAGCCTTTCAAAAACCAGAAGGTATATGCTGTTGACCTAAAATAATCCATAGGGTTTAGGGCTAAAGAACTCCACTACGCTAGAGTAAACAGGCAAATTGACAAAAGAGAACACACGCAATTTACAGACAAAATACATTTATTGGTGTATATTAGAAATAATGGGTGACTCTAATACATTGGTGTGCAAAATTTAAGGACCAGTCAAGTTTTCACCTGTATCTTCTCATAGAAGTGGCCAAAATAGGGAAAAAGGATAGCAAAGAAACTTCGTGAGGTACAGAAATGACGAAGGAAACAGCAACGGAACAAAACGGTACAGAGGGACTTTATTTATAAATGGCAACATAGCACTGGCTGCCATGATACAGATGCATCACTGCCAAAGATGGAACAAAGGGAAGAGGTGGTCCTCAGTAGGAGATATGGCCACCCCTAATGACGATGCAGGCTTTGCACTGCCTGTCCATACTTAGAACAATGTTGTTGATAAGTTCTTCCGGTAACATCGTCCATTCCTCTGTCAGCGCCGTTTTCAGCAGATGAACATTTTCTGGTGGGTGTGGACATGCCGCTAGGCATCTCCCCAGAGCATCTCATATGTGTTCGATGGGATTGAGATCGCTGGAACGGGCAGGTGAATCCATGCGAGCAATGTCCTCACTTTCCAAAAGCATATCAACAGCTGCAGTGTGATGGGGTGTGGCGTTATCTTCCATAAACACGAACTCGGGGCCAATAGCACCTCGGAACACACAACACGCACATGTGGAAGGATTACCTCAATAGAGTATCTGCACCTGTTAGAGTACCGCCTTCTAATATCTGGAGTTGTGTACGTTCATACAAAATAAGTATTTTGTTGTTTTTATATTATATCGAGGCCACCCGAATAATGAAATATATCTGCCGGTCTATGTGTCATGTATCTGCTAATTGGGTGTGCTGAATGGTCGATTTTTTCTATTTTGGCTAAGAAAAAACCTTAAATAAGAAATTTAGAATTTTGCCCTCCATGCTTGAGACCGACTAACTCGGCCACGGAGTGAAAAAAGGTAATTAAAGTTCCTCGCTTCATGGACGGTATTCGAACCCGGGCATTTTCCATCCGGTGTGGGGAGAACGGTGACGGTACCACTGTGTTACCCGCACAGACCCATCCAAGATAACGTGTAGACATCTATAGTATCTTCTGTATAGCGGCTCCAGGAACATAAGTTCATCTCCGCCCTGTTACTCTGTGATGATACAAAACTGTAGAGCGGCCAGAAACGTCTAGTGTTATGTTTGTATATATTATGTGTTGTTGTGTTGTTTAGTTGTTTCTGACCTCTTTGCTACCGGGCAGACGATCTCCTAGAACGTGTACTCGATGCCTGTCTACACCACGAGAAGGTGGGCCACAACTAGTTATGTCCTTAGCCAAGTGGAGAAAGACCATTACAATCGTTGCCTGCCCTGAAAAGGGCAAAGTCCCACACCCACTGGAGATAGTGCTATACCAGTGGGTGCCAGCAAATCCCGTACCCACAGCTACCCAAACTTAGGGTATCAGCATAGAGGAAAAAATTAATAAATAAAATCATAATTTAAAAAAAAAATAGTTAAAAAAACAAAAAAGTAAAATAAATTAGAATAAAAATTTATAGAGAAGAATAGGAAAAAATAAATAAATAAAAAAAATTAATTAATTAAATTAAAAAAAATGAAAATAAAACAAAACAGTATTAAAAAAGTAAAATAAAATATAGATACAAAGTAAAAAAAAGGAAATTGCTAATAAAATAAATAAATAAATAAATAAATAAAATGATGGTGAAGTAAAATTTTATAAAATAAAATAAGATAAATAAATAAAAAAATAAAAAATAAAACCAGTTGCGCAGATTTTCTTCTCTTTTCTCTAGCCGGTACGACTAAAGAAAATACAACAAAAGAAAAAAAAATTACACAAAAGTAAAAATAAAGTACTGTATATAAAAAAATAAATAAATAAAAAAAAAGAAGAGAAAAAAAGAAAAGAGAAAAATATATAAATAAATTTAAAAGAAAAAATAAAGAAAAATTAGATAAAAAAAAAATAAAAGTGAATTGTCTAAGATTGGACAAATCCCGCACCCACTGGAGGGAGTGCAATACCAGGGGTTGCCAGAAATCCTCAGGTTGCCCAGGCGTGAGGGGATAAAAGTAAAATAAAGATAATAATAATAATAATAAAAAAAAAACTGGATCTATGTGATCTTGTTAGAGCTACTCAAGGTGACAATATTTTATCTTTGCACAACACCGCTCGCTGTTGAGTCTGACATTATTGAAGGTGCTGGAGGCACCGTAGGAGGTGAAGCTGAAGCTGAAGCAGGATTGGCCAACAGAAGTTTTCTTTTAGCAAATAAGTCAGAAGCATATTGTTGTAGGAGTCTAATGTGTGAGGCAGATTCTACTAGATGTTTTTCGTTGCCAGGTGAGGTGTTTATACAGTCTTGTAAGAATTTCCGTAGGTCAGCATAGAGGGCAGTGATAAAGCAGGTGGTTCCAGTCCTCCAGTTGGAGAGAAATTCAAGAATCGGTATTGCTTATTCTGAACTGAAAGAGTTTGGAGTTGAAAGAGCCATGTCAAGTTATGATAAATGAAGTGTAGAGGTTTGGAGAGAACCATAAGGAATTTTTCTTGTTGGCAATAAAGGAGACATCTGGGAAAAATTATATGTAGTTCTGCCTTAAGGGGTTGTGTTTAACGATCTTGCCAAATTTTTGTTAAATCAAACCAAATCCGGATTTTTTCAGCTTTGGCGTCTACATGGACATCATTCTGTATTCCATAGAATTCCATGGAGGTCTGATGTTTTTGAAAGTAGCAGAAGGCACGATATAAAATGTGCAAGTCCAGAGGTAATACTCCAGCTATGACCTGCAGGGCATCAGTTGAGACAGTTCTGCAAGCACGGAGTATTGTAAGAATCACGATCTATGCAAGGAGAGTAGTTTTGATTTCAGTTTGACGTTCTTAATTCTGTCATACCAAACCGGAGCAGCATAGGTTGCAATAGGTATGAACACTGCTGTGTAATATAAGAGAAGAACTTTGCGACCGAGCCCCCAGTCGGTTTTCGTAATTCGAACAATAGCCATAGTAAATTTCTTTATTTTATCTATTAGGTAGTTTACGTGGAGAGTAAAATTGAGCCTATCATCAATGGTCTCACCAAGATGTTTTAAGGCTTGGCATATGGTATTTGCTTGTTAGCTATTTTCAAGGTAGGAGGACGATGGATATTTAGTTGACCTTTAAAGATCATGAGCCAGATTTTGGATGGAGATATTTTAACTTTATTGACAGTTGCCCATTTAATGAGGTCCTGTAGGACTGGAGAAGCTCTTCCTTGAATTTTTTGCCTGGAGTTGCCAGAGAAGACAATAACAAGGTCATCTGCATATGCGAATGGAGTAGCAAAATCGAACTGTCTGGTTAGCCACGTATTTACTCTAATGTTCCAAAAGAACGGCCCCTAGAACAGAGCCCTGAGGACATCCTCTATTGACAGCTCGTGTTATGCTGCAGGTTTTTGGAGTAACCTGTATAGATCTGTGATCAAAGTAGGCTCGGTTAGCTTGGTACAACTTAGAGGAGTATTAGATGTTCCGAAGGCTTGCGAGGGCACTCTCCCACCAGAGGAAGTCAAAAGCACCTTCAAAGTCTATTAAGATGGCCATTTCATATTTTGATGTGGAATTCTGGATGTAATTTTTTTAACGCAAGAAGTGCATCTTCTCAAGACTTGCCCTTAACCAATCCATATTGGTGAGGTGAAAAGATATCCTGAGCTTGGAAAAGATCATAGATTCTTGGGGCGAGTAGTCGTTTGAAGAGTTTTCCCAAATTTGGTAGGCGAGAAATGGGACGGAAGGCTCTGGGGTCTGATGGGTGCTTGTTGGGTTTTCTTAGTAGTTTGACTAGTGCATTCTTCCAGATACGGGGGAAAGTACCACAGAAGAAGACATTTGTTGAAGAGATTTAACAGGATGTTAGAATAAGTTTCTCCTAACTTCTTAATGACAGTATTCTCCAGCAAGTCAGGTCCAGGACATTTTTGGACATTGATTTTTTAAAGCTGTTTGAAGCTCTTGTTGAGTAAACAGGTCACTATCCACAGCGGAGGAGTATTGAAGATTGAGGGTTCTTGTTATGGATTGGGTGGGAGTCTGTGACTGATCATCCTGAGGGAAAGGTTTATCGCGAATCATTATAACAGTATCATGCCAAGTCGTGGTTTCAGAGTCATTGGTCACATGGAGTTGTAAATATCATTGGTTGGCACTTTATCTCTGCTAAGTTTATAGAGTAGTCCCCATGGGTTCGAGTTGCCCACAGTAGAGACGAAAGACTGCCAGGTAGCGATTTTTTGCTTTGAGATTTACAGATTATACTGATGTTTTATGATTCTGTATTCATTTCTGAGTCTTTGTACTTCATTGGGAGGCCAAGAGCGTCGTCTTTGATACAGTTTCCTATGGGGATTCCACCAGGGAACAGATGTTTTTTGGAGCTATTCTCCCCAGACGAGAACACCTCGACGGCCATATAGGTCACATTCGGTGATGTATTGCGGGATGATACCTAGCTCTCGCCAGATTAGCTGACGTCCAGAATCGCTGCAGAGACTGAATCTACTTTCATCAGTAAATAGTAACTTATGTAAAGATTTTTTTATTATTATTAGCCATATGATACAAGGAAGCCTGAGGCTTGTGCTGCACCAACCAAAAAAAATTTCCGCGCGTTACCCTGAGAGAGAGAGAGAGAGAGAGAGAGAGAGAGAGAGAGAGAGAGAGAGAGAGAGAGAGAGAGAGAGAGAGAAGAAGCCCATACTCGCCAAATGTGAGCACCTGGGGTTATGTACGGCTCTATAAGATAGTAGATCGATTTCTATTGGAAACTTGAAGTTAGCATGGCAGGATGCCTATTATAGAAATATTCGCCTTCGGCGACACTTTTCGCAATAAAATATGCATGAAAAACATTTTATTCTGTTAATGGCTTGCAATAAACGAGATTAACGTATCTGCCATATGTTTCTACACTCGGGCCAGTGGAAAATTAAAAAGTTTTGAGTGTAATTGTGCAGTCAGATATGAAGTTCTCTGGGCAGTGCAGACAGGCTGCTAGGGGATTCATTGAGTTTTTCAGTGATATTTCGCGATTTTGCTAGCAGGAGTAATGAGGTGATTATATCCCATTATACAAATTAGCTGTTGTGTTCCACCTCGGGTACTGTATTCATGTTTTGAGTCCACAGTTTCGGAAGTAAGTAAATCTGCTGGAATTATTTGAGAAAACAGAAACGAGATGAGGGTGAAGGAGAAAAGTGTGGCTTTATCAGGAAAGACGTCACTTCTTCAAATTGGAGAATTGAACTCAGTTTCGTAAATTGCAGACTGTGGACTAAGCACATATGATAATATTCTGAATGGTTTGAGTAAGTTTAGTTCTGATGGAATTCTTCCTCTTGCTCAGATAGCCCATTTACGAGGGGCTGTAATACAAATTTAGAAAGCATGGCCAGACATTAGGTTGATTGTTGTAACACTTATATTTGGTGTCGTTTAAGTGGGTTGTTTGAATAAATTCAAAGAACTAGACCATCTGTTAGACTGGATGGATGGATATAGAAAGTTTTTTTTTTTTTTTTTTTTTGCTTGATGCTATTTAGGCTTGCATTGTTGTCATTTGCCAGTACTCTTACTAATAATAACAATAATATTAATGCCCATCAGAGACAAAACTCGTTAGTACTTATCGATCACCACGAGATTTCGAACAGCATTCATGTAATCATTAACAATCATGCCATGTAAGCAGTCGGACCGTTCCTTATTATCCTACAGTCTCTCTTCAGTGTCGTAACTAGTGTTTTTATTTCTTCACTGAGCCCATCTCCAGCTCTTTCGGATTGTATTTGTAATTTGCATAAGCTGGAATCATTATCATATTTTATTTATTTATTTTTAATAATTGTTTCATTATTTTACTGTAGGTGGCATTATTTTCCCGCCTTTTGGTATGTTGGTTTTACTGCATGTTTCTGCTGGTTTAAATAATATAGATGTTAGTACAGAGTATCTTACTACTCTGTGGATGTGAGTGGTAAGTTAGAAATCTGCCACAAATTACTACTATCACTTACGTTACCACTAATCACTTGCGTAATTTATGTCATTCGGTGTTTTGCCGTAGCTAATCGTGAGAAGGCCATATGATGAGAATGATTTCAGTAATTTTCTGAGCAAAAAAGTCTGTCAATTTACGATAAGCAGTGGCTCATAGCACAAAGTACTAACATATTTTCTCTGTGGCTCATAGCACAGAGTAGTAACATATTTTCTCTGTGGCTCATAGTGTAATGGTAAGAGTCCGATTTGGCTTGTTTTTATTTTAGTAAATAGTCTTATTCCGAATAATGAAGTGTACTGTTGTTACAAGGGTACCAGCTTTTAAAGATTAACATGGGTTTTTATATTTCAAAAGTTAAAAAAAGGAATAAAGTAAAACCACTCAAATTTCAATGTAATTTTTTAACTTTCTAGATATTGACTGGAGTTTGTGAGTTTGTCACTAACAGTAGCTGAAATTTTCTGAATTATTGGCTGACTGTTTTCTTCAGTAGCATGTTAGAGAGGCATGAAGAGGAAGCAGTATTTTTGCTCTGACTCATCATGCAATGTCCAGATAAAGGAACCACTAGATGGCAGTGATCATATTATAATTATGTAGGATGGGTCACCTTCACATAATATCACAGCAAATGGAGAAAGCAAATGAATATAAAACACCATTATGCCTGGCATTTGACTCCATACAGCATAAGGCAATGTTTAGGGCACTGGAAAGACAAGGCATAGATACCCCATATATTATGATTGTGAAGAAAATATACAAGAACACTACCTCCTTTATTAGACTAGACAAAAGATAGTAGCAAATTTAAAATTGAGAAAGGAATTCAACAAGGAGACACTATCTCTGAAGTTGTTTACTGCCCTTGAGGAAGCTTTCAGAAGATTAGACTGGTCGCAGAAAGGAGTCAGTGTGAATGGAGAGTACCTAAACCATTTACGAGTTGCAGATGACATTGTGGTCATAAGCCACAATCCCAAAGAATTGGAGGAAAATTTTAATCAGTTATGCACAGTTAGTCTTTTGGACTAAAGATGAATATGGCTAAAACAAACTTAATGATGAACAAGTATGCCACAGAAAGGGATATAATGATTGAAGGAGTCATATACTTATCTGGGACAAGTCATTAGCTATAATAATTATAAATGGCTGGAAGTCAAGAGAAGAATAGATTTGGATGGATAGTGTTCAGGAAATATAGGCACATACTGAAGAGCAATATCCCAGTTTGTCTGAAACATAAAATAATCAACCAATGTATACTCCCCACCATGACTTATTGAAGTGAATCTTGGGCACTCACCAAAATAGTGGAAGAGAAGCTGAGAACTACAGAGTGAAGAATGGAACGAATTATATTGGGAATCAGACTGTTAGATAAGAAGAGAAACACATGGATTAGGCAGCAAACTAAAGTAAAGGACATTTATTATCAAAACTAAAGAACTAAAATGGTCTTGGGCAGGATACATAGCTCGAAGACATGACAGGTGGACTAAGAAAATAACAGAATGGTACCCAAGAGGAGCTAGAAGAAAACCTGGAAGACAAAAGTGGAGATGGACAGATGAAATTCATGAGTTTGTGGGTAGTAAACGGATGGTCATTGCACAAAACAGAAAGAACTGGGAAGTTGCTGGAGAGGCCTTCATCCTCCAGTGTATTGAAAATGGCTGATGATTGTAATGATATTTATAACTACTGTCATGGGATTTTGGATAAATGGAAGGGATTTTGCTTAGTTGACTACAGTGGTATTAGTTTTTTTTTAAATTCCTTTCAGTGGTACCAAAGTGAAAATTCTTAATGGGAGGTATTCAGGGAAGTAATTGTAGAAGACACTAACGTGTTTATCCAAGTACAGATATAGTTCATAGTTTATACACGGGATCCTCGTTATTCCAGGATAATTGGTTCCAGAAAATTCCACTTAAAACGGGTACCAGTTTTCGTAATGTTTATTATTTAAATAAAACTAAATGCAACTAGGCATAATATTTTAAGAGTTTTAAGATTCTATATCTATATAATATCGGTGTATGTACATCATAGACAACTTTTAAAGAAAAACTATGATAGCAGTGTTAAAAGTGTTATCTGTATCTCATTGTGCTCATCCTTCATGTGTGGACACGTGTATATGTATAGGGCGTCACTTGGAATGCCTGTTCAACTCCGCCTCGTGTCTCTGAAGAACAAAGTCAACTGCAAAAGGGCCAGAAATATGTTGATATAGGTTTGCATGTATTCTGTGTATGTTCTGTTCTGGCCTCTTGGCTACCTAGAAGCATCGGTCACCTGGACATATGATTCTGGGTACTCGTCCACACCATGGGAAGGTGGGCCAGTTCCAGTAGAGCATGTACTGTCTCAGAAGAGACTCTGACACACCTAGTGTTGCCCAAAGGTGGGACAGGATCCTCTGGGGCTATTCCAGAGGAAAAAGGAGAGGAGGAAAAAAAAAAGAGAGAAAAAGGGAAAAACCAACCTGTGATACTGGTATTGAAAGAAAAGAGAATAAAATATAGTATAATAAGAGAATAAAAAAAATAATACATTGCTGCTAGTTGGGATGAAAAAAATAGAATAAAAAAAAAACTAGTGTTGGTTAAGAATGATAATAAAAGAAAAGGTAAAAAAAAAAAAAAAGTACAAGTACGGTACTAAGTACTATAGGTTCTAATACCTCTTGTGTTTGGGGTTTTCATAAAAAAAAATAAAAAAAAAGTACTCTTGTATCCAGGATAATTCAGAAGTTGAACTGATGACATTTAGGATCAGTGCAATGACAATTGTTGCGTACACGACCCCTAGAAGAAAATATAGTTAATTTTGGTGCCCAGCACTACACAGAAATCTCAGAGTGTCCTCTGAAAGTACATGTTTTGTTATCCAGGATAGCAGAGAAGCAAATTGTTTTCCCACTCACACAAGTGTATTTGGTGGACTATTTTGTTTCGCTACTCTGGCGTTCATTCTCTTTCTGCGAGCAAACACCTCGGAGGCAAAGTTCTGAAGAGCTGAAAGATGGTTCTTATTCTGCAGAAGCACTTCCTCCCGCCCTGGAGTGAGATCTGAAACGTCAGTTCAGAGCTTTACCCTAAGTCCCCCAAAGGTTCAGTTCTTTCCCCCATCCTTTTCCTCTTGTATATTAATGACTTTCTTCCATTGACTGGAAATCCTATCAATAGTTTTGCAGATGATAGCACGTTGCATTCCACTTTCCATTTTGAGAAACCTTGCCCTGCTCAATCAGCTTCAACTTCTCGAAAATCTGCTACCAATTCCTTAAATGCTGATCTTCAGGTAATTCTCCGGTGGGGTAAAGACAACTTAGTTGATTTCAACCCTTCTAAAACTCAGTCTTGTCTTATGTCTCGCAAAAAGGCTCCTTCTGCTCCTATGGTTATCTTTGGTGACACTCCGATTTCTAGGCAAAATGATATATCTCTTTTGGGGATTACCCTGATTTCTAATCTCTCTTGGCACAAGCACATTCCTCTTCATCTAAAAAACTTGGTTTTCTCTTTCGCTCTCGGCATTACTTTTCTTCCAAACAGTTGCTCACTCTGTATAAATCGCAAATCCGCCCTACCATGGAATATTGTTCTCACATCTGGGGTGGTGCCCCCAAAACCTCTCTCAGGCTTCTTGATTCCATTCAGAAGAGGGCGGTTAGGTTAATTAATGATTCATCTCTAACAAAGTCTCTCCACTTGCTGTCTCATAGATGTACTGTTTCTGCTGCATGCCTCTTCTATAGATATTTCCGTAGGCACTGTTCTTCTGAATTGGCTTCTATAATTCCCGCTCTCTCTTTCAAAACAGTCCGAACATGTGCCACCACCAGCCAACATCCATTTACTGTCCAACTTGAAACTCACTGAACCAACTTTTCATCTTCCTCGTAGGCGCCTCCATAGCCAGGTGGGCAGGAGCAGCCGTGCTTAGCACACGCTTCTTGATTAGACCGGGGTTCGAGCCCGTGACCACTAAATACAGAGGATGCGGAAAGGTCAGGGAATGACCACCGCATATCCCCGGAGCAATATGGCCTTAGTTGCTAATGCTCCTAAAAACCAAATAACAAACAAACAAATAAACATCTTCCTCGTTTATTCATAAATAAACTGCTGTTTTCTGGAACAACCTTCCGTCATATGCATTTCCTGAAAATTACAGTCTACAGAAGTTCAAGTCCAACGTTAACAAATATCTTCTTTCATCTTCTCAACCTCCAACCCAAGCATGGTACTAAGTACTATAGGTTCTAATACCTCTCATGTTCGGGGTTTACATAAAAAAAAAAAAAAAAAAAAAAAAAAAGATCGTTGTAGATTGCACAGTTAAAGAGCAGGTGACTCCAGCCTTCTGTATTCCTGCAGCGGCAGAGATCTACATTATGCAAGCCAAACTGATTGGCTCTCTCAATCAAAAGCTAAAGTTTTTGATTGAGAGAGCCATGGCCAGTTACCAGAAAGGAAGTTTCCATAGTTAAGGAGCACCAAGTTTTAACCGATTTAGAGAGCAAGAAGGTCACATTAGGCAGGAATTTTCTTGTGGCAGCTCCAATTGGGGGTGGTGTCTCATCTGGTCTGCCAGATACTAATTAGCTCGTTAAAGCATCTGGATTTCTCTTTTTTAGGATCTTCATTTAAATTTAGCTTGATACCAAGTAATCTGAAGCTCATCCTTCACTTCTGTATTGCACTACGTTGAATAAGTAATGCTTCACTAATAGAGTGGTCTTGGCGCATTATAGCCTTAGTAGCTAATGCGCCAATAAAATCAAAACAAACAAACAAACAAACATCACTAATAGAGAATACTATTGTTATTTATTCTCGGTGGGCACCACCACCTAGATGGCACTGTTTCAAAGCTAGTTCGCTTTTCATCAGAGGGTGGGCAGGTACCCTGGTATTGCAAGTGAAGCGTTACTTATTCGAGGTAGTGCAATACATGGGCATCTCGTGAAGGATGAGTAGATCTACACCAATATTATATAGTAATGTTTATTATGTGCTTGTACATATTAAAAAAATGGATGAAGGAACTAAAATTGAGAAAATTATTTTATTAGTAATTTTTTATTATAATATGTTACACGACGTAAGGTTAAGGAAAGTTTATTGAAGTTACACTATTTTTAAGTTGTACGAATAAAGAATGAATCCAGAGTTGTTCGTTTTTTTTTTGTATTTTTTCAGATAAAATTGTGTTGTAGCATTTAGTTATGTCTTTAACTTCGTGCTTAACATTTGTTGCACGATCATGAAGAAGATAGTTCTCACAAAAAATATTCAAGTGCTTGGTCAATTTTCTCAAGGGAAAAAGCTTTAATTTTCAAATCTTCATAACTGTGGGGACTCGGATAATGAATACTCTGATACCAGGAACCCCCTGTATATAAATGGATGTCAGATGAAACAATGAGACTAGTTACAGAGAAGAAAAATGCTTGGGATAATTAAAAATTAATAGAGGACTTGGAATCCTGCAGAAAATATAGACTAGTCTGCAGTCAGGTCACTGCAGAGTGGGTTAGGCAAGCTAAGGCAGATTATGAGAAGTCTTTTGCTAAGAATGCAAAGAATTCTTTGCTTATGTTAATACTACAAAAAAAGGGATGAAGAACATTGGCCCACTACATATGAATGGCATAGCTATCGATGGTCATGTTCAGATTGCTGACAAACTAAATATTTTACATCTGCATTCATGTTCAGAAGTTTTTAGGGATGTGAACACCCGAAGTATGCCTACTTTCTTGTTATAACTGAGAAGGAAATTGAAGAGATATTGCTGAAGCTAAAAAAAATAAAGCACTTGAGGCTAATGGTACTTATCCAGCAGTCATATTAAAAGAAACAGCAGAAGAGGTCAACAATCCCTTGGCCATAATTATAACAGCATTCTTCGATTCTGGGGAGGTTCCTACTGATAGGAAATATGCAAATATGTTTCCTGTCGACAAAGGGGAAATCAAAAGGCGATGTGCACAGTTAAAGACCTGTGAGTTTGATGTTTGTTCTGTGGAAAATAATGGAGTTAGTGTTTAATGAAACATTGCAGGATCATTCTAACAGGAATGGAATTATTTGGAAATCACAGTATAAGTTTAAGGGGTGGGATTCCTGTCTGATCAACCTGATTAACTACTGTGATGCAGTAATAAACGAACTGGATGCAAATAATAATTTTGACATTATGTATTTAGATTTAAATAAAGCTTTTAACACTGTTCCGCACAAAAGACTACTGTACATATTGGAGCATTGTGGCATTCGGAGCAAGTTACTGCTATGGATTTAAAGTGACAGTTGAGTTGAAAAATACAGAGGGTGGTTATAAATGAGCTCTTCCCTTTTTGGAATAATGTTATTAGTGTGGCCCATTAGGGTTCAGTGCTGGGCACCTTGTTATTGTTGTTGTTATTTGGTTTTTAGGAGCATTAGCAACTAAGGCCATATTGCTCCGGGGATATGCGGTGGTCATTCCCTGATCTTTCCGCATCCTCTGTATTTGGTGGTCATGGGCTCAAACCCCGGTCTAATCAAGAAGCGTGTGCTACACACTGCCGCTCCTGCCCACCTGGCTACGGAGGCGCCCTGGGCACCTTACCATTTACAGTATTTATTAACAGTGCTGAATATTGGAATACTAGATAATCTTAACTGAACAGCCAACATGATCTTTTTCTCACAAACAACCTTTCTAAATATACTGTTGAGTTGTGGGTACGGACTCGAACGCCGGTCTAATCAAGAAGCGTGTGCTATGCACTGCTGCTTCTGCCCACCTGGCAAGTGGTACACCTGTGTGTTGTGTTGAGTTGTGTGGTCCTCTAGGCACCTCAGGTCACAACTTGGTAATGATCTCTTCTCCAATGGAACCTTTCTCTTGTGGCCTTCCTCAGCTTCGTGTACCACTTGCCAGGTGGGCAGAAGCAGCAGTGCGTAGCACACGCTTCTTGATTAGACCGGGGTTCGAGCCCGTCACCACCAAATACGGAGGATGCGGAAAGGTCAGGGAATGACGACCGCACATCCCGGAGCAACATGGCCTTAGTTGCTAATGCTCCTAAAAAAAAACCAAACCTCAGCTTCGTGTTGTTTGGCATTATGTGAACAAAATGGGATGATCTCTGATATTTCTTTTCCTTTGTTCGAATTATTGTTTCAAATCTTCTGATGTCAGCATCTGCTCAGATCATATCAGTTAAATTATCCTTGTAGGGATGAAATCCTTTATTCTACACTCCACCTTAAAATCTCATTTTATCTAAACCTTGGTTTTCTAATAAATGTGCTAGGACTGTTCAAGATACGAATGTTGCATATCGTAATTGGCTTGTATTCAAATCTTCGGGTTCATTTTCTACATACACCAAATCTCGCAACAATTGTTAGTCAGTTATTCATCAGTCCAAACTAGATTTTGAACAGGCTAAGAGTAGAAAACTTGCTTCTTGTACAATTGGTAGCAAAAGTATTCTGGTCTCTTGCCATAACTGTTGGCTGCAACTTTTGCCCATCTCTTTTCCCACCTCTGTCAAAATCAGATGGCTTTATTGCTACTTCAGCCAAAGATAAAGCTGACCTGTTAGCATCCTACTTTTCTTCTAATTCATGTATTGATGATCTGTAAACCACCTCCTAGCATTCCCAGTACACTCCATTCGGTGTCTCCTGTGGTTTTCCGTCAAAAGGTTTTCAGAACAATTTTGAACAGTCTTGATGCCAAGAAGGTGCGACATCCTGATAGTCTTTCTCCACCTGTTCTCAAAACCTGTGTTCCTGAGCTTACTCCTGTTCTGTGTTGACCCTTTTCACTTTCTTATCCCACATGTGTTTTCCCTTCTGCTTGGAAATTTGATCATATCCAGCCAGTTCCTAAAAAGGGTGACAAAACTCTTCCATCCCATTGCACTTACCCTTTCCAAATTAATGGAGAAATCTATTAACTGGCAACTCTTAAACTATCAAGAAACCCTCCATCTGATCAATTATCCCCAATATGGATAGCATTAGTGTTGATCCAATGGTGAAATATATATATATACTGGCATCTGTGGACAAATTCAATAGAAAAGTTTGAAACTCAAGCATTTGCTTGACGTTTTAAAGGATTTTGATTGTATTTGGAATAAAGGTCTTCTAAATACGCTTCCATCTTAAGGTTTGTCAACTATTTTTTGTAATTGGGAATACAGTTTTCTCTCTAACTGCTTACTGTGGACATTGGTAGATGGCTCTTGTCTTCCAACTTCTCCATTAATGCAGATGTTCCCCAGGGTTCAGTTATTTCTTCCACTCTTTTCCTTGTGTATATTAATTACTGACTTCCATTGACTGGAAGTCCTATCCATAGTTTTGCTAATGATAGCATATTATATTCCAGTTTGAGAAACTTTGCCCAACACAAACAGCTTCAACTTCTCAAATATCCACTACCAATTTCTTAAATGCTGATCTCCACGTAATTCTCTAGTGGGGCAAAGGTAACTTAGTTGGTTTCAATCCTTGTGAAACTCAGACCTGTCTTATATTTTGCCAAAAGGATTCTTCTCCTATGCTTATCTTCGATGACACTCAGAGTTCTAGACAAGATTACATATCTCTCTTGGCATAAGCACATCACAAGTATTGCTTACTTTGCATCTATAAAATGGTTTTCCTTTTCGCTCTCAGCATTACTTTTCTTCCAAACAGCTGTTCACTCTGTGCAAATCCACTCTATCATGTAATGTTTTTCACACATCTGGAACATGGCCCCCAAAACTTCTCTCATGCTTCTAGGTTCCATTCAGGAGAAAGAAGTTGGGTTAATTTATGACTTATCTCTGACAAAGGCCCTTCTCAGAGAGTGGAGGGACTTTCTTTGAGATATTCTGTATTTTTTTTTTATGAAAACCCCAAACACGAAAGGTATCCAAACCTATAGTACTTAGTACCGTGCATGGGTTGAAGGAGAAGTATGGGGGAGGGGGATGCCAGAAACTTTGCTCTAGAGACTAAACATGGGTTTCACCACTTCAAGCCTCCAATAAGCAAAGTGGTGGTATTTCACCGGTTGATGAAAGTCATCTACCACCTCTATGGGCACTGTGTTTCTGAATTGGCTTCTATAATTCCCTCACTCTTTCAAAGCAGTCCAAACATGCCACAACCAGGTAGCATTCTTTACTGTCCAACTTCAAATTCACAGACCCAGTTTTCTTCTTCTTCCTGATTTATTCCTTCAACTTCTGTTTTCTGGATCAACCTCTTCTTGCATATTTTCTGAAAATTATGGTCAACAGAAATTAAAGTCAAATGTTAGTATCTTCTTTTATCTTCTCAACCTTCAACCATGCATGCTACATTTGCTTGTGGTTTCATAAAAAAAAAAAAATTCATGAATCAAGCATTAAGTTCGTAGATGATACAAAAGCCAGCAAGATCTAGATAAATCACGCAAGTGGAATGAGAAGTGGCATTTGAGGTTTAATACTGATAATTTAAAGATATTGCATGTGGGGAGCAGTAATACAAGAAGGTAAAATGGGATAACCTGCGAGATTTCTTTTCCTTAGTCGGATTACTGTTTCAAAACTCCTGATGTCAATGTTTGCTCAGATCGTGTCAGTGAAATTATTCTTGTAGGAATGGAATCCTTTATTGCACACTCCACCATAAAATCTCGTCCTTTATTGGAAAATCAAGGTTTAGAAGAATCTAAACCTTGGTTTTCCAATAAATGTGCTAAAGCGTTTCAAGAAAAGAATGTTGCATATCATAATTGGCTTGTTTCCAATTCTTCAGTTTCATTTTCTACCTACACCAGAGCTCACAACAATTGTAAAGCAGTTATTAATCAGTCCAAATTAGATTTTGAACAGGCTAAAAGTAGTAAACTTGCTTCTTGCCCTAATGGTAGCTGAGCATTCTGGTCTCTTGCCAAAGCTGTTGGCTGCAACTTTTGTCCATCTCTGCTCCCACCTCTGTCAAAACCAGATGGTTCTATTGTCACTTCAGTCAATGATAAAGCTGACCTGCTAGCATCCCATTTTTCTTTCAACTCGTGTATTAATGATCTTGGTAAAACCCTCCCACCATGCTCTACTCAATGCCTCCTGTGGTCTTCTGTCAAAAGGATTTTAGAAGGATTTTGACGAATCTTGATGCTAAGAAAGCTGCAGGTCCTGATGGTGTTTCTCCATTTGTTCTCAAAACTTGCGCTCCTGAACTTACTCCTGTTCTTTGCCACCTTTTTTTTTTACTTTCTTATTCCAAAGGTGTTTTTCCTTCTGCTTGGAAATTTGCTCATATCCAGCCATTTCCAAAAAAGGGTAACAAATCCGTCTCTTACAGTTATCGACCCATAGTAATTACTTCTACTCTTTCTAAAGTAATGGAGAAATCAATTAACCACGAACTCTTAAACTATCTAGAAACGTACTGTTCAATCAACGATCGTCAGTATGGATTCTGTCTCTGTCGATCCACTGGTGATATTCTGGCTTATGTTACCCACGTATGGACAAATTCAATGGAAAAGTTTGGTGAAACATAAGCAGTTACTCTTGACATCTGAAAGGCTTTCGATCGTGTTTGGCAATAAAGGTCTTCTAAACAAGCTTCCATCTTATGGTTTGCCAACTGTTTTTTGTAATTGGTTATCCAGTTTTCTCTCTGACTGCTCACTGAGGGTGATGGTAGATGCCTCTCTATCTTCTAATTTCTCCACTAATGCTGGTGTCCCCCAAGGTTTAGTTCTTTCCCCCACTCTTTTCCTCTTGTATATTAATGACCTTCCATTGACTGGAAATCCTGTCCATAGTTTTGCTGATGATAGCACATTGCATTCCACTTTCTAGTTTGTGAAACCTTACCATGCTCAATCAGCTTTTAAAAAGGGTTCTGGCAATGGTATACTGGAACTTTGGCAACAGGGGCGAAGAGATGATTATCCCATTGTACAGTGGCGGACTTCTCGAATATCCGCTGCCAATTCCTTAAATGCCGATCTCCAGGTAATTCTCCAGTGGGGCAGAGACAACTTAGTTGATTTCAATCCTTCTAAAACTCAGACCTGTCTATATCTTGCAAAAAGGATTCTTCTGCTGCTATGCTTATCTTTGGTGACACTCAGATTTCTAGACAAGATGATATATCTCTATTGGGGATTACCCTGACTTCTAATCTCATGTGGCACAAGTACATTACAAATATTGCTTCCTCTGCTTCACTTCTTTCAATCCTTCTAAAACTCAGTTCTGTCTTATATCTCGCAAAAAGGATTGTTCATATTTCTAGGCAAGATGATATATCTCATTTGGGGATTACCCTGACTTCTAATCTCTCTTGGTACAAACACTTCACAAATATTGTTTCCTCTGTTTCTAAAAAAGTGGTTTTCTCTTTTGCTCTCTGCGTTACTTTTGTTCCAAACAGTACAAATTGTAAATCTGCTCTACCATGGAATATTGTGCCCTCATCTGGGGCAGTGCCCCCAAAACCTCTGTCATGCTTCTAGATTCCATTCAGAAGAGAGCAGTTAGGTTAATTAATGGCCCATCTCTAACAGTCTCTCCACTCTCTGTCTCATAGACATTGTTTCTGCTGCATGTCTTTTCTACAGATACTTCCATGGGCACTGTTCTTCCGAATTGGCTTCTGTAATTCATCCTCTCTTTCGAAACAGTCTGAACACGCTCCGCCACCGTCCATTTACTGTCCAACTTCAAACTCACAGAACCAACTTTTCATGTTCCTCGTTTATTCATTCATCTGCCATTTTCTGGAACAACCTTCCTTCGTACGTATTTCCTGAAAATTAATCTACAAAAGTTCAAGTCTAATGTCAATAAATATCTTCTTTCACCTTCTCAACCTCCAATCCGTGCATGGTGCTAAATACTATAGGTTCTAATACCCCTTGCATTTGGGGTTTTCATAAAAAAAAAATAAAAAATCCCAGAATAACATACCAGTCAGGTGGTACCACACTTAAGGTGATGGAGAACAAAAGAAACGTGGAGTAATTGTACAGTTCAACATGAAATTCTCTGAGGATTGAAGATGGGCTGCTAGAACATCCTGTGGGTTTGGCAATGGTATACTGGAACTTTGCCAGCAGGGGCAAAGAGGTGATTATCCCATTGTACAGTGGCGAACAAGAAAACTGTATCACTTGTGAATTTTGCAAATAATGTGTTTTTACTGCATTGTGGGTTGCAGAAATGTTTGAAATGCATTTGTTAGATGGGATATTACACTGTGTGATCACTGAATTATGACCACCTACCTAATACTTCGTAGGTCCTCCTTTTGTCCTCAGTACAGCAGCTATGCGACGTGGCATTGATTCAACAAGATGTTGAGGTATGGCCAACCAAGCTGTGTGTAATGCGGTCAGCAATGCAGGTATGGAGGTGATTGGTGTATCCAGATGCATGGTATGCATTTCCATAGTGTCCCATGAGAGCTCTGTGGGATTGATATCGGCGGAGTTTGGAGGCCAATTGATATGCTGGAAGTCAGAACTGTGTTCCTCAAACCATTCCACTAAAGCAAGTGCCCAATGGCTTGGCACATTGTCATCTTGGAAGACACCATCCCCATTCAGGAAAAAATGTAACATAGCAGGTTGTACACAGTTAGCAAGTAGTTGACGATAGCAGAGGCCACTGATACGTTGTTCCACGTACACCAGGGGTCTAAGTTCTTGCTAGTGAAATATGCCTCACACCATACAACCGCCTCTACCAGCCTGCAATTTTGGTACCATGCATGCTGGATCAAGAGCCTCATGTTTTGATGCCAAATCCGTACACAACCATCCACGGTGTGGAGTAAATAATATTAACATTAGTAGAGGCATACGATGCAAGAAAGCAAGCTTATGCAGCATCATCCAAAAAAAAAAAAACTCCCATTTCACCCCTCGATTTGTTCCAAATGCTTGTCCAGCTCAGCCTTAAATTTATTTAGGCTATTAGCTTCCACAACAAAGGATGGAAGCTTGTTCCACCAATCAACTGCTCGCTGGTTAAAGGCACATTTCTGCACATCTATTCTACAACTGTCTTTCCTCAATTTGAAACTGTGCCTCCTCAGGTTCTTTGTCTGAGCAAGAGGAAGAATCCCATCAGCATTCAGCTTGCTCAACCCATTCAATGCCTTATACATCTCAATCAGATCACCTCGCAGATGCCTACTCTCCAGGTGCTGCAATTTGCAGAACTTAAGCCTTTCTTGGTAAGAGCACCCCTTTGTTCCCCTCACCAATCTTGTTGCTCTTCTTTGTACTTGTTCTAGCAACTCTACCTCCTTCCTAAAATGAGGCCTCCAGACCTGTACATAGTACTGTAGGTGTGGCCTGACCATTGCCTTGTATAACGGGATAATCACCTCCCTCCCTGCTAGCAAAATTCCTATATATCATTGACAAGACTCCATGACCTGCCCCGGCAGCCCATCTGCACTGCTCAACGAACTTCATATTTGACTGCACGATTATCCCCAGTTCTTTTTCACTTTCCACTTCCCTGAGTGTAGTACCACACAGTTGGAATGTTTCTCTTGGGTTATTGCTACCCATATGCAGTACTTTGCATTTGTCAATGTTAAACTTCAGTTGCCACTTCTCAGCCCATTTTTCCAACTTATCTAGATCCAGCCGGAGTAGCATACTGTCTTGACTGTCGTTAACAACCCTGCCAACCTTTGTATCATCTGCAAACTTGGACATTAAACCTGATATACCTTCATCAATATCATAACGTGACTCATCCGACCAGCACACCTTCTTCCAGTCTTCTAATGTCCAACTTGCATACTCTTTGCACCAGGCAAGTCTTTTTCCTGGTTGGCCCATGTTGTATTGGGTAGTCAGCTCTTGAACAGTGCTGCGTCTGTTTGCCTGTATGAGTCGTCGGACCTGGCATTCACCTCTAACATCAACATTTTGTGGCCTTTGCAGTTTTGCCATCAGGTCGTTGTTTGACCATTTTGATGACAGTCCTGGTACACTTTAACTACGGCAGCTCTCAAACTCCCCACCAGTGCAGCCGTTTGGGAAATCTAGACAACAGTTTGTCGAGCACCCAATCTGTCCTTTATCAAAGTCTAATATATTCTTCCTTTTACCCATCACGCTTGGGATTTTACTACCTACTGAACCACTGACACCTTATTTATGCTACGCAGGTCGACTAACTCCACACTCGTACCTAACGTGGTCAATGGGTCGCATTCAGTTTTTATAGGGGTTGTCATAATTCAGTGATCACTCAGTGTATATCTCTGTGAATGAAATCCAATAAAAAGACTCCACCTGATATATCTAATTGCCATATATATCTTCTCAAAGGGTAAAATGCGTAATTAATGGAAATATGAGAAATCATCCAAATGGCAATCATGACAACCAAACATACATTTTATTGCATTTATCTGTACAAACTGAAATGACAATTTAACATAATAGTATCATGTACTGTAAATCAGCAAAATAAGTTCTCAATTTCCTCCAGTTTTCCTCCTCAAGCTGCAATTACAGCCTTCCAACAATCTGGCATAGAGTTATTCAACTTCTGGTTATAGTTGCCTAATTGCAATGCTCTCCTGCAGCTTAATCTTACTTGTTGGCTTCTTCTGAGCAATTTTAGATGACATAATGTTCTAGCAATTTTCAGTAGGGTTGAAATGTGGACTATTGACGGGCCAGTCTAACACTGTAATGCCAGCATTTCTGAGGTCTGACTGCATCTTAAGGGAGAAAAATAAGGGAAAACATTGGTGTAAGTATGTTTTAAGCCTTGTAAGACAAGAAGAAAACTCCTCATTAAATCTAAATAGCATAAAACTTACCAATTTTTCTGTGTGGCAAGGTGCTGAGTCTTGTTGAAAAATGGAGTTTTGGACATCTGTGTGGTGATCCCTAATAACAGGTTTCAGACACTCCTCCAAGATAGCAGTGCAGTGTAGGTTTCTGCATTCACCGTTCCGTTAATAAACTTAATTCACCCCACCCCTTTGTTTGTTATGCATTCCCAGACCATCTGACCAGCGGGAAACTTTACAGTCAGTGTTATGCAGTCAGGATGGTATGCCTCTGATTTTCGTTTTCTTACATATTTTTATTTTTTATTATTATTAATATCCATATGATGCAAGGAAGCCTTGAGGCTTCTGCTGCACAAGGAAAAAAAAAAGTTCCCGAGTAACCCTGAGAGAGAGTCAAAAGTAAAAGGGAATCACCAAGAAAGAGAAGAATAATGATATCCGGCTCAGGACCCTGGGTGTGCCAAGCCCATATTGTTTCCCATCCGAGCCGTGCAGGTTAAATTTCGATTCGTCAGAAAAGTTGATAGTGCCCCATTGCTCTTTTCTCTGTGAAACATGCATTTTAACCCAAGCAAGTTGCTTCTTCCTCATTTGTTTGGTCAACAAAGGCTTCTTGGGCCGATAGGCAAGCAGACCACATTCCAAAAGCCACCAGAGGCCATCTCAACGTCCAGTTTTAGATCAGGAGCACTAGCATGGTGATTACGAAGGCACAGCCGCTTCAAATATCGATCTTGGGAAGGCATAGTCACTCTCTTACACCCTGATCCAGGTCTTCTCTTTACATCATCGGTTTCACAATTTAATTTCAGCACCCGGGATACTATTGACTGGTGGCAGCCTATTTTATCAGCGATAGCACATGTTGAAAGCCCTTCCTGGGACAGAGCAACAAGTACACTTTTTTTTCTTGGTGTCAACTGAACATACGGAGCCATGCTTACACCTCCGCAAAACAGGATAGTAGTGAGTATGTATACCCTTCGAGTGCTGTATTTATAGAAACTGCTGATGCAATACCTTGCAATTACTGTCTGATGCAATATCTTTGCTTTGCAGCAAATAAAATCAAACAATATCTTATACGTTTCACTACAAATGTTACTTTTTTTTTAAGGTGAAGCAGTTTTTTTTGTCCCCACTGTATAAGGCAATGGATAGGCCACATCTTGAGTAGTGCATACAGATTTGGAAGCCTCATTTTAAGAAAGATGTGGATCTCTTGGAATGGATGCGGAGAACAGAATAGAATTCGCTTCTGCAAATTGCAGCACTTGGAAACTAGGTAGTTGCAAGGAGACCAGATTGAAATGTTTAAAGCCTTAAATGGATTGAGTAAACTTGATGGTGTTCTAACTTTTTTTCTCAGACAACACACAAGTGGGCATAAACTTCATTGAAAAAAATATGGCTGCAGGATGGTTGTATGAAAATTTGCTTTTAGCATGAGAGTAATTGATTGTTGAAAGAAATTACCATTTGTGATATATATGTGAGTAATTTGAATGTTTTTGGAAGAATTGACATATTAGATGGGATGGACAGATATGGTGGGTGACATTCGTTCCTTTTTTTTTTTTTTTTTTTTGTTTTTGATGCTATGTGAGCTTGCTGTTTCTTAGCATTATTTTCTAGTAGTACTACTACTAAGAATAAGTTGAAATGAAAGCTGTATACTAAGTATAGGGCACGTCATTTATAGTGATCATGGGCAGTGTTATTTGTTTAATACTATCACTTTTATGAAGTCCTGATTAGACATATTAATACATAGAAAAAGCATTTATCAGCACTTCAGTTTATGTTATGCTTTTTTGTGTTATTGTTGTTTGTGGCATGTGCAGTGTAACTGATTATGTAACATCCCAATCTGTTCTTGAATGAAGCGTTTCTGTGTTTTTACTCCATGAAAGAAAGTTCTGTCGAACTGGCTGCTTTATATATTTAATTTTAATATTTTCTTTATTTGTTTTTAGTAGTTTGGTAGTTTAGTAGTTTTAGTAGTATGGATTTCTAGAAACGTTATGACAGTTTCATTTTTATTGATGACTTTCTTAAAAGAAATAGGTACAGTCAAATTAAAATATTTTATTTTAATGCTTGATTTTAATGTTTTTTTATTTATGCCCACTTTCACCTTTTTATGTACACATTTCTGCTCTTCGTCACTAAACAATGTTGAACAGCCTCATCGTTATTTCATCGGTTATCATTGTTATTATCAATCTGTTGTTCTTATTGCTTTAGCTGAGTCCTGAAGTGGTCACAATAAGCAATGTCCACAGTAGTAGCAGATGAACACATTAAGTTATTTTGTTTATATGTTGTAGTTTATATAATGTGATTTAATGTAATCATGGTATCTTTTAGAACATTATGCCTGGAATTGAAGATTGGATAAATCAACCACTGGATGTTGTTAATCGTCTTTTTGGTAAACTATATTCTATTTCATTTCATGTTTTTATACACTTATAATGTTAGCTATTATTGTATTTCTAACACCAGTTTTGATCCAACTTCAAAAATAGCTTATAATATTTAATTTATAAACACTTTCACCTTTCGTGCTTTCATTTTGAAAATACTTATACATTTTCGTTAACGTAAGGGAGTAAACAATATAATTGCTAGATATTGCCTATGAGCCTAGCAGTGAACACTGCTAAAAATTGATTTGTTTAAAAAGATTTTAATAAAAATTCAGTTAATAAAAAGTTTGTATTCTTGTATTTTATGCCTGCCCCATGAATTAATCTTTTTTTTTTTTTCCTTTTACTCCAATGCAGTCCAAAGGTGGCCAGAGGAATTTACAATTTCATTGAAATGTTTTTGGCAGCCAGTATACCATTGCTCCGGTTAGCAGTGGGCTGTGTATACACTTTATGAACTTGAATTATGCATCATTATTGATCAATTATATCAGTTGGAGGTGGGGTCTACAGTTTGTGAAATGCATCTTAAATTTATAAGCTGTATCTGTTCTCATTACTGAAACAAATTGATTGATTTGTGCTTGTTTTTTATTATGTGGCCTTCCAAAAAAGTCTTAATTAACCAATCTTTTATGCAATATTGATAAAAAAAAAATATTTCTTCTTAAGGGAATAATTATAATCGTACAATAAATCCTTGATATCCATGGGAGATGAGTTCTTATAAATTACTGTTAATATTAAGACCAAAGCTTTAGGGAAAAAAAAGGGGGTTAGGTGGTTACAGAAATCAAGGCAAACGTTCATAATCAATATGTATGTGTCTGTATGTAATAACTGTAGTTATTATAACAAAAATAAATATGAAACAATATGAACACTATTATAATATACTTTATATGAAGAATAAGTAAAAAAATAAATAAATCATTCATGGTAACATGCAGAAAAAAGATTAATTCACTGACAGTTATGATATTCAAAACATGGTAGTAAGATATAGGGTGGTCACTTGCACAGTTATTCCCGGCACAATCAATGCAAGAGTGTGAACTAATGTTGCCATAAAACTCGCAAAGTAGTAATGTGCATGCCCAGTGTCTATAGAGCTCTTTTTAATACAGTAATGCTTAGAATGTACAGGCATACCTTGAATAACGAATACGATGCATTCCACGAAATTACTTCGTTTTCAGAGGTAAAAATACTACGGCCAGAATAGGGATACGTTCCTACGTAAAGAAAATGAAAAGCTTTTTTTTTCGAACAAAGAAAAGTTTTGTTAAATAAACAGTCAACTTACATACAAAGTGAAATCACATTTTAAAATATGAGTCTAAAGTTGATTGTTTATGCTTTTTTTCTCTTTCATGTTATGTTTCATGTTTCTCTTTCATGTTATGTTTCATGTTTCTCTTTTATGTTACCTTTTAATGCCCTTGGATTTTCTGAATGGTAAACTAATAACAATTTTAATTTATAATCGCCAGAGGCATTTGATCCAAAGAGTAACGTTAAACGGTCTTTGGCTGCTTTGAACCCAGCAGCTGATTTTTCTTCAATAGAAATGAAGCTTTTTGTTGGTAGCCGTTTCCAGAACAAACCGCTTTCGTCAACATTGAACACCAAATTTGGTGGAAAATTTTCACGTTCAATTATTTCCTTTAGTTTTTCTGGAAACTTATTTGCAGCTTCAACATCTGCACTTGCAGCTTCTCCTGTTAATTTTACACTATGAATCCTGGCCCGTTTTTTTTTAAATTTCTCGAACCAACCACGAGAAGCCCCAAAGGTTTCCGTAATTTCTTCAGTTTGTTTAGATTTCAGGTGATTAAACAAAAATAATGCTTTTTCTTGAATCACCATTTGACTTAAAGGCATATGACGTGACATATCATCTATCCACAAACTTAACATTTTCTCCATTTTTTTCTAAAATTGGATTCCTTAAGCGAGTTAATTTTGCCGCTGTAACATCTGTACAATTCTGAGCAGACTGTTTTATTTTTTCTGATTGACTTAGTATGGTTGTTAAAGTTGTTTGCGCTAATCCTAAAGAATGTGCCAAATCGGATTTTCTTTGGCCGCTTTCAACACGTCGTACGATATTTAGTTTAGTTTCCAAAGAAATTGCTTTTCTTTTCTTTGATTCTGACATTTTAATTAACTAAAACAAAAATATTTCTATTAAAATTTACAAAATCTACGTTATGTGATGCTATCAAAGAACCTATGTCGATTATTGCAATGCACCACACTGAAACAACGTCAATCATGTAAAGGAAATGGAGGACAGTTAAAAATCACGATCTGGCATACCGAGAAAACTTACAGATACGGATCATTGCAATGCACCACACTGAAACACACCCTATGAAGTGTAAACAACAACTAAATTAGGCGAATGAAGTGCAAAACTGTAATAACAGACACACCCGCAGCCCGGGAGTACGTAACGAGTCGTCGTCAGTCACCAATCGGATGATTGTCGGGCGTTGGCCTTAAATTGGAATATTTTTTTTTAAGATAAATGGGGCTTGAAATTGCGGACTTCGTTATATCGAAGCTTCGTTATCAGAGGTAACGTTAACCGAGGTATGCCTGTACATTTATTTGGAAATATGTGCAGTTTGCGAAGCTGTATTCATTTCATTATAGACAGGAGAAAGTATTTATTATGCAACAGGCATGAAATACGGTCGTACCGATTTTTAGCAGATCATTCATGGTATTCTTGAAAGAGTCCAAACATGGATAACTTGCCTGGTGAGTTCAACAAAAGGATGTGCATATGAGGAAAGACTTCAAATATGTGGGTTGCCTAGTTTAGAAATTTAGAGGAGACTTCATTAGCAGAGGCATATGATGCAAGAAAGCAAACTTAAATAGCATCAGCCAAAAAAACCCATCCCATTTCACCCATCTGGTCAATCCCAATGTTTGTCTAGTTCAGCCTTAAATTTATATCAACTTCCACAACAACAGATGGAAGTCTGTTCGAGCAATGAACTACCCACTGGCTAAAAGGAAACTTCAGAACATCTGTTCTACAACTGTGTCTTTCCTCAATTTGAATATATGCCCCCTCAGGTTCTTAATCTGAGCAAGCAGAAGTATCCCATCAGCATTGAGCCTACTCAAACCATTCAAAGCCTTATACACCTCAATCACATCACCTTGCAGGTGCCTAATCTCCAGATGCTGCAACTTGCAGAACTTAAGCCTCTCTTGTTAAGAGCACTCCTTTGTTCCTCTCACCAATCTTGTTGCCCTTCTCTCTACTCATTCTTGCAACTCTATATCCTTCCTAAAATGAGGATACCAGACATGCTCGCAGTACTCGAGGTGTGGCCTGACCATTGCTTATACAAGGGGATAATCACCTTATATCTGCTAGCAAAATTCCTATATATCATCAACAAAACTCCATGACCTGCTCTGGCAGCCTGTCTGCACTGCTCAGAGAACTTCATATATGACTGCACAATTACCACCAAGTCTTTTTCATTCTCCAACTCCCTGAGTGTAGTGCCACACAGTTTGTATGTTTATCTTGAGTTACTTCTATCCATATGCAGTACTTTGCATTTGTCAATGCTAAACTTCAGTTGCCACGTCTCAGCCCATCTGCTTAACTTTTCTAGATCCTGTTGCAGTAGCATACTGTCTTTACACTCATTAACAAACCTGTCAACCTTTGTATCATCTGCAAATTTGGACATTATGCCTGATATACGTTCATCGGTATCATTGATAAATACACAAAACAACAATGGGCCCAGCACCGAACCTTGGGGGACTCCACTAATAACATTGGTCCACATAGAGCAATGTCCATTTATTACTACTCTCTGCCGTTTCCCACTCAACCATCCCTTTATCCCTTGCAGCAATTTGCCTTTAATGCCATACATACTGCTCCAATTTGTACAGCAGTCTTCCATACATTTATATGTAACCCATATATTTATATGGGATGCATATAAATTAACAAGTGACATGGAAGCCTATGATAAATATAAGCTGATCTGTAACCAAGTCACAAAGGAGGTTAGGCAGGCAAAGGCAGATTACGAGAACTCTTTGGCAAAGGATGCAAAGAGTTATTTACTTATGTAAACTCTAGAAGGAAGGGGATGAATCAGGTTGGTCCACTTGATATCGATGGTTCAATGGTTGATGATCCCGCTCAGGTAGCTAACAAACTAAATGAATATTTTGCATCTACATTCACACATGAGGAGTTATTCGGGGAGGGAGATGCCAGAGGTGTATTGGACTCTGGCAGTGAGCTGGATGAGCTTGTAGTAACTGAGAGAGGAGGAGAAATTGTTCAAGATAAACATAAGAAAGGCATTTGGGGTGGATGGAATCTATCCAGTTATATTAAAGGAGGCAGCAAAGGAAGTAAGCAAACCCTTAGCCATAGTTATGAGGGTTTCCTTGGATTCATGGGAGGTACCCATGGACTGGAGATGTGCAAATGTGACCCCCAATCCACAAAGGAGGATCAAAGGTGGAGACAGGTAATTACAGACCTGTTAGTATATGTTCTGTTCCAGGGAAATTAATGGAGGCACTGGTTAAAGAAGCATTGCAGGCACTTGTCATCTAGACAAGACCTCAGTTATAGTTCAGACACAGCATGGGTTTGTTAAGGGTAAGTTGTCTGACCAATTTGATTGGATACTATTATGTGGTCACAAAGGAACTGGATGCAAAGAATAATTTTGATATCATATATTTGGATCTTATAAAGGCTTTTGATACTGTTGCACATGGAACACTGCTGCACAATTTGGAGCTGTGTGGCATTGGAGGCAAATTGCTGCGATGGATAAAGGGATGGGTGAGTGGGAGAAAACAGAGTGGTAATCAATGGACACTGCACTTCGTGGACTAATGTTATTAGTGGAGTCCACCAGGGTTCAGTGTTGGGTTCATTGTTGTTTTCCGTATTTATTAATGATATCAGGCTTTAATGTCCAAGTTTGAAGACTATACGAAGGTCTGCAGAGTTGTTAATGACACTAATGACAGTACGCTGCTGCAACAGGATCTAGAAAAGTTGAGCAGGTGGGCTGAGAGGTGGCAACTGAAGTTTTAACATGACAAACGTAGTAAATTACTGCATATGAGAAGCAGTAACCCCAGAGTAACGTATCAACTGTGTGGTACTACACCACAGTGGTAGAGAGTGAAAAGGACCTGGAGGTAATTGTGCAGCAGATATGAAGTTTTCTAAGCAGTGTAGATGGACTGCAAGAGTAACTCATGGTGTCTTGTCAATGATATACAGGAATTTTTCTATCAGGGATAAGGTGATTATCCCCTTGTATAAGGCAATGGTCAGGCCACACCTTGAGTACTGCATACAGCTCTGAAGGCCTCATTTTAAGAAGGATGTAAAGCTGTTGAAACGAGTACAGAGAAGTGCATCAAGATTAGTGACTGGAACGAAGGGTTGCTCTTACGAAGAAAGGCTTAAGTTTTGCAAATTAGTGTCTAGAGACTAGGCACCTGCGAGGTGATCTGATTGAGGTGTATAAAGCCTTGAATGGTTTGAGCATGTTCAATGCAGATGGGATTCTTCCTCTTGCTCAGAATAAACGCCAAAATTCAAATTGAGGAAAGGCAGTTGTAGGATAGATGTGCGGAAGTTTGCCTTTAGCCAGCGGGTGGATGATTGCTGGAACAAACTTTCATCTGTCGTTGTAGAAGTTGATAGCTTAAATAGATTCAAGGCAGAACTAGACAAACATTTGGAGCGACTGGATGGGTGAAATGAGAAGGGTGTTTTTTTTTTTTTTTTTTCTTTGGCTGATGCTATATAAGCTTGTTTTTTAAAAGAAGAAAGAAGTATCTTTATTGCAATGCTTAGAATGATAATTTACATTATAGTAACATGTGACTTTGCTAATGCTAATTTAAATAAGTAAAGATGTATTTACGGTTTTTCTTTGCATTGTTTGCTAAAGATTTCTCATAATCTGCCTTTGCTTACCTAACATTTTTCTTCTCTGCCATGACTGTCATTAGGTCATGTGGCATCCATTTAGGCCTAAACCTTAAACAGTATTTCTTAGTTTGTTATGAAAAGCCTAGTAGCTTCCAAGATTAATTCCTTGAACCTTTTTCATTTAGAATTTGCTGTTTTTAACATCATTAGTTGAGCCCATGGTGTTAGAATTTAAAACTGTCTAAGACCACTGTAGTCACCTTTATGAAAACAAAATCCCTTTACCCTTTATGGTAGTTACATCTTTAAGTAAATCCCACATCAGTGCACTATGATCACTGTCACCTAGTGGTTCCTTTATCTGCAAATTCTTAATGCATAAATAATCACTGCTGATAATCAGATCAAGAGTATTATTCCATCTGGTTGCCCCTTGAATATGTTACTGTTGAGAACAATTCTCCAATAAATCCACAAAATTCTTGCTAGCATGAGTGACCAACCCATAAGTTTTAGTCAATATCTGGAAAGTTAGAATCCCCCATTACAAGACATTCTGATTTATTGGCCCACTCTATTTCTCTGCACAATTGTTTGTTGTTCTCATCAGAGTCATTAGGCCTATAATACACTGCTACTCTCATTTTTGCTTTCCCAGTACTTATGTCACACCAAACTGACTCAACATTGCACTGTCCATTTATTGGGTAGAAAAAAATTCTACCCAATGAGCCGTGCACAATTTCTCCAGGGCCGAATTGATTGACAAGGCTCTCATCGTATACTCCCCCCTTTTGTGTCTGGGCAGAATTGCAGATACGTTCAAATTTAATCCTAACTCGCAACAATTTTTTCAATATTGACCTGCACTTGTTAAGTAAATCTGCAGATCTCTTAATCTTAAGGTCATTAGCGTTAACGTTTACAACAATATCACCTTTTGTGCCCTTAAAAGATATCTGCTCTGCAACGTCATCAACTTTTGCCCTGTCAAACCTACCCTGGTTCTGTTCCACCTATCCTTTTTTTGCATAATATATTCCGTCTCTCTGACAATAGAGTCACCGACAATTACTAGCTCCTGTGGGACCAGCACATTCTGCCTTGGAGATTGCCACTGTGTTGTCTGATGCACAGGAGTGAGCCCTGTTGTTGAGTTGGGCAGCTGAGAGGCTGATGGGCTCATTAATTTCTTCAAGGCCATCTACCCTACACCTCAAACTCTCATAGATGCCCATCAGAATGCTGAGTTGGTGCCTAATTTCTTCAGGCTCTGCACCTAGCACACACAAAGACATCCTTTGCTAGATCATGTCCTGTTCTAGACAGATATGCAAACATTTCACATTTTTTAATTTTTTTTTCACATTTTTGAATTTTTTTGGACTGTGATGCATTTGTGAATCGCCCCCATTGGTTCTCCCTTGAGCCACAGTACTACCGCTACTTTGTGCTCGTCGCTTTGCTACTCTAGTTTGGTTCATTATTCCATTTAAGTAAAATTTAATTAATAATGAATTTAATAAGATTAATAAAATTAATTGATAATACAATACTAAACTAACAGACTGTTTGTGATTTGCCATTTTTGTTATACGATATGGAATAGCGTAACGTAAATTCTGAACTTAAAGCGTAAAGTTTAACGTAAAACTAAATACCAAAATACGTAGCACTCTATTAGAAATCTGTTAGATTAGTATAGTATTATCAATTAATCAGTAAAATTTATTAATCTTATTAATTAAATTATACTTGAATGGGATCATGACCCAGACTAGAGCAGTAAAGCATGGAGCACAAAGTAGCAGTAGTACTGTGGCTCACAGTACTGTCATTGACAGTAGTACTGTCGTTAACCACTCTCCAACCTTTGTATCATCTACAAACTTGGACATTAAGCCTGATATACCTTCATCTATATCATTAATATAAATATACAAATGCACATTGTCTGATTTCATTGATATCATTAATATAAATGTACAAAACAACAGTAGCCCCAGCACTGAACCCTGGGGGACTCCAATAATGACATTAGTTGAAGAAGAACAGTGTTCTTTGATTACCATTGTCTTCTCCCACTAAATCATCCCTTTATCCATAGTAGCAGGATCTCATCCTTAATGCCATACTGCTCAAATTTGTACAGTAGTCTTTCACGTTCAACAGTATTAAAAGCTTTTCTGAAATTCAAGTATGTGATATCAATTATTTTTTGCATCCAGTTTCTTTGTGACCACATCTTAGTATCCAATTAAATTGGTCAGAAGACTTCACTTCCCCTTAGCAAACTCATGTTGTATCTGAACTATAACTGCAGTCTTGTATAGATAATCCTGCATTGATCCCCCCTTTGTGAATCAGGGATACATTTGCACATCTCCTAGTCTGTGGGGACCTCCTGTGAATCCAGGGATGCCCCCATAATTATGGCTAAGGCCATAATTCCTTAATATAACTGGGTAGATCTTATCCAACACAAGTCTTTTTTTTTTTAATATTTAATTTAGACAATTACTCTTCCAGTTTCTTCTCATTTATTACAAAATCCTTTAACCTTACACATATTTCCCTCATATTTCCTCATTGTTTATCATCTACCTGAGCACGATCAACAACAGTTGAACCATCGATATCAAGTGGACCAATCTGATTCATCTCCTTCCTTCTAGAGTTTACATAAGTAAAGAAGTCTTGCTGTTTTTCTTTGCATCCTTTTGGCAAAGATTTCTAGTAACCTGCCTTCTCTTGCCTAACCTCCTTTGTGACATGATTATGAGTAGCTTATATGTACCATAGGCTTCTGTGTTGCCTGATAATTTGGGGCTCTCATGCATTTTTCTTCTCTGCCACGAGTCTCATTGGTTCGTATGACATCCATTTAGGCATATGCTTTGAACAGCATTTCTTAGTTGGTATGGAAAGCCTAGTAGCTTCCAAGATTAATTCCTTGAATGCTTTCCATTTAGAATTTGCTATTAGTAACATCATCAGTTGGTCCCATTGTATAGAATTTAAAAAGTGTGTGATCACTATAGTCACCGTTATGAAAGCAAAAACCCTTCCCTTTACCCTTGATGGCAGTTATATCATTAAGTAACTGCCACGTCAGTACACTATGATCACTTCCACATAGTGGTTACTTTATCTGCAGATTCTTAATGCATGAATGATCAATGCTGCTGGTAATCAGCAGCATTTTCTTAGATTTTGTTTCTTAACTAAAGCACAACCCCTCCTTCTATCCTACCTTGTCTGTCCTTACTGTACATCTTGTTCTCCCCAAATTCTACATTCGTTTTATAGCTCATATACTTGGAGATGATGCCAATCTATCAGAGCTATTTAAATATCTAAAAATGATAAACGTATACAGTCACTTCTAGAAAAATTCCTTTCATATATTGACCAACAATTTTAAGTTTTAGGTGCATTTTGGCCATAGCAGCCCTTGCGGCAATAAATTCTACTTCAACAACAATATTCGTTTTATCCGTGTGACACTACGTCTCTGATATCCCAATAATATCCACATTTTATGTCTTGACCAGCATTTCAAATTCATTGAATTTATTTACTATATACTCTTAGCATTGGTGTACATGCAAGTATGCATCCACCTTTTCTTACTCTTAGTTACTTTAACACCAGCCCATGTATTTACTTGTTCCATAATATCCTTGGATTTCATTACTGTTGTGCAAGGAAGACTACTGTACAAATTGGAGCAGTATGATATTAAGGGTAAGTTGCTACAGTGGATAAAAGGGTGGTTGAGTGGGAGAAAACAGAGTGGTAATCAGTGGATGCTGCTCTTTGTGGACTAATGTTATTAGTAGATTGCCCCAGGGTTCGGTGTTGGGCCTACTCTTGTTTTGTATATTTATCAGTGACATTGATGAAGGTATATCAGGTTTAATGTTGAAGTTTTCAGATTATACAAAGGTTGACCGGGTTGTTAATGACAGTAATAGCAGTGTGCTACTGCAACAGGATCTAGAAAATTTGGGGAGATTGGCTGAGAAGTGGCAACTAAAGTTTAACATTGACATGCAAAGTACTGCATATGGGTAGAAGTGACTGCAGAGAAACATACTGCCAGAGCAGGTCATGGGTACTGCATACAGGTCTGGAGACCTCATTATAGGAAGGATGTAGAGTTGTCAATGATGACAAGGTTCTCATATATTCCCTATCGTGTCGTTGTGGAAGTTTGATAGCTTAAATGAATTCAAGGAGGAACTGGACAAATGTTTAGAGGGAATGGATGTGTGAATTTTTTTTTTTTTGGTTGATGCTGTTTAAGCACATATGCTTGCATCACATGCCTTTATTACTATGATGACTCCCAGCAGTTCTTGAAATCCCGAGTGGCTTGCTTTCCAGGCTGCTGCTATTTCCAATAGAAACAGTGCAAGAATCATTTTCACCTCTGCCTGTGGCTATTGTTAATCTATTAGTTAGTCTGTGTATCTCCACAAACTAGTGGTTTTCCGATCCATCTGACACTGCCTCGATAACATCAGAAAATATCCTTGCACCCTTTCTATTTAATTGTATTCCATCCCTATCGAAGCAGTCTCTCCTGTTTACAAGCACCACACTGAGAAAAATTCTACCCCATGAGCCTTGCACAATCTCTCCAGGGCTGAATTGATTGACAAGGTTTTCATATATTCCCTATCGTGTCTAGGTAAAATTGCAGACACTTTCAAATTTAACCCTGATTTACGACTTTTTTTTTCACCATTGACCTGTACTTGTTAAGTAAGTCAGCAGATCTACTCTTAATATCATTAGTGCCATTGTGCACAATATTACATTTTGTGCCTTTAAAAGGTGATAACAATTTTGATACTTTTGATTGTTAAATTGTCATGAGATGTTAATCTTTTCGTTCACATGTTTTGTGCATAGGTTCTGATGTTTAGTAAGTTTTACAAAAAAGTTCATCTTTTCCATAAACTCTGCTATAAATGCAGCATCTGCAGATAAGTCACCAATGCAAGAATAAATACAAAGGTGACCAGCCTTTGTGTTTATTCTTTAGAATGACTTAGTATCTGATATGTTTCACATCCTTGCTTATTAAATGTCTTTTGGCCAAACATGGTACTTATTGATATCCATTAGCTTGGTACAAGTAAAATATTTAAATATATAAATATTCTCTGTGGAAGTTTAATTTCTAGCTGAAAAGCATGGTCTGTGCACTTTGATAATCATTTGCCAAAGGAAATTCAGTAATTTGTGTAGAAAATTTGATGTGTTTTCCTTTCAGTGCTTTTGCATCTTATTTGCCAAAATTATGCCAAAAATAATTTTGATATCATATACTTGGATTTCAGGAAAGCTTTTGATACTGTTGCACATGGAAGACTGCTGTACAAATTGGAGAGGTATGGCATCAAGAGTAAGCTGCTACAATGGATAAAGGGATGGTTGAGTGGGAGACAACAGAGAGTAGTAATCAGTGGACACTGCTCTTCGTGGACAAATGTTATTAGTGGAGTTCTCCAGGGTTCGGTGTTGGGTCCATTGTTGTTTTGCATATTTATCAATGATATTGATGAAGCTATGTTAGGTTTAATGTCCAAGTTTGCAGATGATACAAGGGTTGGCAGGGTTGTTAACGACAGTAATGACAGTATGCTACTACAGCTGGATCTAGATAAGTTGGGAAAATGGGCTGAGAAGTGGCAACTGGAGTTTAACATTGACAAATGCAAAGTACTGCATATGGGTAGCAATAACCAAAGAGAAACGTACCAACTGGGTGGTACTGCACTCAGGGAAGTGGAAAGTGAAAAAGACCTGGTGTAATTGTGAAGCCAAATATGAAGTTTGCTGAGCAGTGCAGACGGGTTGCCAGGGCAGGTCATGGAGTCTTGTCAATGATATATAGGAATTTTGCTAGCAGGGACAGGGAGGTGATAATCCCATTATACAAGGCAATGGTCAGGCAACACCTAGTGTACTGTGTACAGGTCTGGAGGCCTCATTTTAGGAAGGATGTAGAGTTGCTAGAATGAGTACAAAGAAGGGCAACAAGATTAGTGAATGGAACAAAGGGGTTGCTCTTACGAAGAAAGGCTTAAGTTTTGCAAATTACAGTGCCTCGAGAGTAGGCACCTGCGAGGTGATCTGATTGAGGTGTATAAGGCCTTGAATGGGTTGAGCAAGCTGAATGCTGATGGGATTTTTTGTCTTGCTCAGACTAAGAACCTGAGGGAGCACAGTTTCAAATTGAGGAAAGATAGTTTTAGAATAGATGTGTATACAGAGAATAGGCAAAGAGGCATTTCTCTTTCACATCAATACAAGCAATACAGACATCTTCAGGAACATTCATATTGAGCAACAGTTAGCAACTAGTAACGATTCTGGTTTCAGTGAATGAAAGATTAATAAATCAGGTATGACAGAGATGCACCTAAAAGAGCTAAGCAGCATTAAAGGTTGCAATAGTATATATGTTTGTATTAGTATATTGAATAAAGTATGCATAAATGGATGTGAAAGTTACACAAAGTGCCAGTAACTAGAAGGGTGAGGAAAATAGAAAAAGAAGTGTAATAGATTTGTGAAAGAATGTTAATATCCTAGAGGTTATGATGAATTAAGCAAAATTATGGGCTGAATTACCAAGCCAATAGAAAGTGGAAGTACTGTAAAGTAAAATTAGTACAGTAATACCCCGAAGTTACGCGATAGGTGGGTCTGACGAAAATCGCGTAAGTCGAATTCGCGTAAGTCGGGGTACAACTTTGCATATAAATACATATAAATTTTGCTTAATTGGGACCAAGGACTAACAAAAACACTAGTTTAGAAGAAAAATATTAATAAAATTGCAGTTCTTTATACATATTAATACAAAATATGTATTAAAAAACAAATGACTTACGTAAAAAAGTTATTTCAATGTTGATGGCTTCATAAAATCTAACAAATTCGTGTGACGACACAGCGCCTTCTCTTTTTCACGCAGAATTTCTTCGTAGCAAGCTAATAATTTTTTTATTCCTTGCTTTGTAGCTATAACGCGTTCTTCGTTGGAGTCTGTTTTCTAAAAATTTTAAGCCATTTACAATTGAGCCCTTTTCAATTTTCAACCTGTCAAGTTTGCAATTGTCATGTGCTTTTCGCCGTTGCTTCATTTAGGCCTGTAGCATGTGCAATATCACATGGTCTTTCATTTCCCTCAAAGCGTTTCACAATTTCATATTTTTTCTCTATCGACAGAGGCGGACTGGCCATAAGCCTTACCGGGGAAACCCCGGTGGGCCGGTGTGATTTTGGCCATAAACCATAGTATGAGGCCACTATAAATTTTCCCGGGTAAGAATTTTTGATCCAGTCTGCCTCTGTTTATCTATAATTGCTTTTCTTTTTCTCTCTGAATCTGCAGTGTCTTCACCAGTACGCTTCCTTTTCACACCTTTTAAGTATTTTACTCATTTTTAGGGAATAAAGCACAATTACAAAACGAGGAGGCACGCTTGATACGCATAAACAAAGCTGCGCGCATGTAGCAACTGAATAAACAACACCATAAAGGCAGAGATACACTATTAACACCTCACATTTCTAGGGGTTACTACCATAAAACAATAAAAATCCAGTTGTGTTTCTGCTAGTGGAATCTGTTATAAACTGGTAGTAAACTCGATCTAATTGCATACCGATAGCTGGAATTGTGTTGGTTTTTACGTTATTATGGTGAAATGTGTTTCCCCTTCACTGATATAAAAAACATAAAAGCAGCAAAGTTGCTGCTTTTATGTTTTTTGTTCATCTTTCGCTCTCATTCTCCGCCGTCGCACTGTATATCGATAACATATGAAAAACGACCTTGAAGATAGTGGGCAGCAGCGTTGCCAAACGAAAAAATCAAGAACCGCGTAACTCCGAGTTTGCGTAAGTCGGGGTATTACTGTACATCAAAATACTAATAAAATAAAAAATAAAATGAAAGTAGTGTAGCTGTCATCAGGTATGGGGGGAGGCATATTTAGAAAATGGTCGAAAGATACATGGTCAGGTGTAGTCCCCTGATGAAATACCTGATAATGTATCGATATTTATTTTAGTTGACATCAGATCCAGCATATTTGTCTTACCTATATTCGACCATTTTCTAAATATGTTTTCCCCCATGGCTGATGACAGTTGTGCTACTTTCATTTTATTTTTATTTTATTAGTATTTTGATGTACTAATTTTACTTCGCAGTTCTTCCGCTTTCTGTTGGCTTGGTGATTCAGTCCATAATTTTGCTTAATTCATCATGGCCTTTAGGATATTAACATACTTTCACCTTTCATAAATCTACTACACTTCTTTTTCTGTTTTCCTCACCCTTCTAGTTTCTTCTGGCACTTTGTGTAACTTTCACATCCATTTATGCATACTTTGTTCAATATTATTAATACAAACTTATATATATATATATATATATTTTATGTATATATATATATATAAGTACCATGTTTCTATATTTATATTTTAACTATATAGCCTAAAATTAGCACGACCATGGCCTAAAAAGGGAACCAAATATCCACCATAACTAGTGAAGCCATATTTAATCCAAAAATAAGCATAATAACAAATCAAGAGTATCATGATGCTGTTACTGCACAAGGCTTACATTGAAAGGCATGTCAAAAAAAAGACAAGTTAAAGTTACCGATAGCTTAATATGCTAAACTTGCCGAATATGACTTACACAATAAAATATATATAAGTACTATGTTTCTATATTTGTATTTTAACTATATAGCCTAATATTAGTGCACGGCCTAAAAAGGGAACCAAATATCCACCAGAAAGCGAAAAAATAAAAGAATCTATTACTTGGGAATATTATACTGGGGTCGTAAATCCCCGTCCCTTAGTAGGGTTTCTAGTAATTCGTTGTGTGAAGAATTTTGTGCTTTTAGGTGCGGAAATTTGTATTTAGCCAGTGGGTGGTTGATTGGTGGAGCGGGCTTCCATCTTTTGTTGTGGAGGCTGATAGCCTAAATAAATTTAAGGCTGAGCTTGGACAGGGAAGAATGGAGGGATGAAATGAGAGGTGATTTTTTTTTGAGCTGATGCTGCATAGGCTTGCTTTCTTGCATCGTATGCCTCTGCTAATGCTAATTTGTGATCATGAAAATAAGTTGCACATAGTGTATAGTTATATTGTATTATGTGTATAGTTAACAGGAGAGATTGCTTCTACAGGGATGGGATACACTTAAATAGAAAGGGTGCAAGAATATTTGCTGATGCTATCGAGGCAGTGTTAGGTGGGTCGGAAAACTGCTAGCTTGGGGGGAGACAAAGACCAATAGATTGACAGTAGCCACTGGCAGAGGTGAAAGAGATTCTTGCACTGCTTCTACTAGAATGAGCAGAAGCCTGAAAAACAAGATGCATGATATTTCAGAGACTGCTGGGAGCCATTGCGGTACAAGTAAACACATGGGTTGTGTTAGGGTAGCTAAGAATAGAAACAGGTGCAGGTATACTTGCGTGTACACCAATGCTAGGAGTTTACTAAATAAATTTGATGAATTTGAGGTATTGCTCAAAACATCAAAGCCAGATATTGTTGGGATATCAGAGACATGGTGTCACACAGATATAAGGGATGCAGAACTGGAATTTGGGGAGTACAACGTCTACAGAAAGGATAGACAGGATAGGAAGGGGGAAGGGGTTATGCTATTAGTTAAGAAACACATAAAAACCAAGGAAGTGAAGCCAGTCGACATCGCTGGACAGTGCAGTGTTGAGTCAGTTTGGTGTGACATAAGCATTGGGAGATCAAAATTGAGAGTAGGAGTGTGCTATAGGCCTAATGACTCTGATGAGTATAATAAGAAACTGTACAGGGAAATAGAATGGGCCAGTGAATCAGAGAGTCTTATAATGGGAGATTTTAATTTCCCAAATATTGACTGGAATTTGGGGGCTGGTCACTCACACACTAGCAGGGCTTTTGTGGATTTATTGGATGATTGTTTTCTACATCAGCATGTTCGGGAGGCAACTAGAGGGAGTAATACTCTTGATTTGATTATCAGCAGTGATTCTTCATGCATTAAGAATCTGCAGATAAATGAACCACTAGGTGGCAGTGATCACAGTGTGCTGAAGTGGGATTTACTCAAAGAGGTAACTACCATTAGGGGTAAAGGGAAGGGTTATTGCTTCCGTAAAGGCGACTACGATGGACAGAGACAGTATTTAAATTCTATACAGTGGGACCAACTGATGATGTTACCAACAGCAAATTCAAAATGGGAAGCATTCAAAGAATTAATCTTAGAAGCTACTAGGCTTTACATACCAACTAAGAAATATTGTTCAAGGTTTAGGCCAAAATGGATGTCAGATGAACTAATGAGGCATATGGCAGAGAAGAAAAATGCATGGGATACTTACAAATTAACACATGACACAGAAGCCTATGATAGATACAAGTTGATATGCAACCAAGTTACACAGGAGGTTAGGCAGGCGAAGGCAGATTACGAGAAATCCTTGGCAAGGGATGCAAAGAAAAACAGCAAAGAGTTCTTTACTTATGTAAACTCTAGAAGGAAGGGGATGAATCAGATTGGTCCACTTGATATTGATGGGTCAACTGTTGATGACCCTGCTCAGGTAGCTAACAAACTAAATGAATATTTTGCATCGACATTCACACATGAGGAGTTATTCAACGAGGGGAATGCCAGAGGTGTATTCAACTCTAGCAGTAAGCTACAGAATCTTGAAATAACTGGGAGTAAAGTGGAGGAGAAACTGTTGAAGATAAACACAAGAAAGGCACCTGGGGTGGATGGGATCTATCCATTTATATTGAAGGAGGCAGCAAAGGAAGTAAGCAAACCCTTAGCCATAATTATGAGAGCTTCGTTGGACTCAGGGGAGGTACCCATAGACTGGAAATGTGCAAATGTGACCCCAATTCACAAAGGAGGATCAAAGGCTGACACAAGTAATTATAGACCTGTGAGCTTAACTTCTGTTCCAGGAAAATTAATGGAGGCACTGGTTAAAGAAGCACTGCAGGATCATTTAGACAAGACTTCTGTTATAGCTCAGACACAGCATGGTTTTGTTAAGGGGAAGTCTTGCCTGACTAATTTGATTGGATATTATGATGCAGTCACAAAAGAACTGGATGCAAGGAATAACTTTGATATTATATACTTGGATCTTAGAAAGGCTTTTGATACTGTTGCACATGGAAGACTGCTACACAAATTGGAGCAGTGTGACATTGGAGGCAAATTGCTGCTATGGATAAAGGGGTGGTTGAGGGGGAGAAGACAGAGAGTGGTAATCAATGGACACTGCTCATCGTGGACTAATGTTATTAGTGGAGTCCCTCAGGGCTCAGTGTTGGGTCCATTATTGTTTTCTGTATTTATAAATGATATTGATGATGGTATAGCAAGCTTATTGTCCAAGTTTGCAGACGATACAAAGGTTGGCAGGGTTGTCAAAGACACTACTGACACTATGCTGCTGCAACAGGATCTGGAAAGGTTGAGCAGATGGGCTGAGAAGTGGCAAATGAAGTTTAACATTGACAAATGTAAAGTACTACACATGGGAAACAGCAACCCCAGAGCAACGTATCAACTCTGTGGTACTACACTGACAGTGGTAGAGAATGAAAGGGACTTGGGGTGGTTGTGCAGGCAGATATGAAGTTCTCTGAGCAGTGCAGACGGGCTGCAAGAGTAGCTCATGGAGTATTGTCAATGATATACAGGAATTTTTCCAGCAGGGATAAGGAGGTGATTATTCCCTTGTATAAGGCAATGGTCAGGCCACACCTAGAGTACTGTATACAGGTCTGGAGGCCTCATTTCAAGAAGGATGTAGAGCTGCTGGAACGAGTACAGAGAAGGGCAACAAGATTAGTGAATGGAACAAAGGGGTGCTCTTACGAAGAAAGGCTTAAGTTTTGCAAATTACAGTGTCTGGAGACTAGGCACCAGCGAGGTGATCTGATAGAGGTGTATAAAGCCTTGAATGGTTTGAGCATGCTCAATGCTGATGGGATTCTTCCTCTAGCTCAGAATAATCACCTGAGAGGGCATAAATTCAAATTGAGGAAAGACAGATGTAGGATAGACGTGCGGAAATTTGCCTTTAGCCAGTGGGTGGTTGGTTGGTGGAACAGACTTCCATCCCTTGTAGTGGAGGTTGATAGCCTAAATAAGTTTAAGGCTCAGCTGGACAGGTATTTTGAACGAACAGAGGGGTGAAATGGAAGTGGTTTTTTTTTTTTTTTTTTTTTTTTTGGCTGATGTATAAGGTTGCTTTCTTGCATCAAATGCCTCTACTAATGCTAATGCTATATTTATTAAGGAAAAATAATTCTAATTCTGCATAATGCCATACTTATTTATTGCTTTTATATAGTCAGTCTTCTTTTCAGAAGACTGACTTTTTAAGGGAAAAAAAAGGAAGGGATGCTGTTTAAATTAAACTAACGTATGCAGGAATGACCAGTGAAAGTAATGAAAATGATTCATACCAGTGCTGTTAATATTAATGTAATTAGCTTTAAATTTATTTTCTCTTAAACAAATTTTATTACATGTTATTAAATACTGTTTTTTTTTTTTTTTACTTGTCCATCAGTTATGGTTTGCATAACCTTGAATGTAATTTGAAAATTAGTATAATCAGTTTTATGCATGTTGCATACTAAACACTTTTCTGTCTATATTGAAAACAGTTCTACAATTTTTTTTTTTTTTTTTTTTTTGGCAAATATACAAAGATATATTTAAAAGATAAATAAATTACCGTATAAAGAATTTTGAAAAGGAATTTATGAATAAATCACTTTATTATTTTATAAAACGAAGTGGGGGGAATGTGAACAAAAGTTGGTTTTGAACTGAGAGGGGGGAACATTCAATCAGTGGTTTTATACTACAGATAATAGCATTAGTAGAGGCATATGATGCAAGAAAGCAAGCTTATGCAAGATGATGCTAGAAAGCAAAAAAAAAACACCTCCCATTTCACCCCTCCATTTGTTCCAAATTGCCTATCCAGCTCAGCCTTAAATTTATTTAGGCTGTCAACTTCCACAACAAAAGATGGAAGTCTGTTCCACCAATCAACCACCTGCTGGCTAAAGGCAAACTTCCGCACATCCATCCTACAACCGTCTTTCCTCAATTTGAATCTATGCTGCTTCAGGTTCTTACTCTAAGAATCCCATCAGCATTCAGCTTGCTTAACCCATTCAAGGCTTTATAAACCTCAATCAGATCACCTCGCAAGTGTATTCTCCAGGCGCTGTAATTTATAAAACTTAAACCTTTCTTGGTAAGAGCACCCCTTTGTTCCCCTCACCAATCTTGTTGCCCTTCTTTGTACTTGTTCTAGCAACTCTACACCCTTCCTAAAATGAGGCCTCAAGAGCTGTACAGAGTCGAACTGTAGGTGCAGCCTGACCATTGCCTTGTACAACGGGATAATTACCTCCCTGTCGCTGCTAGCAAAATTCCTATATATCATTGACAAGACTCCATGACTTACCCTGGCAGCCCATTTGCACTGCTCAGCAAACTTCATATTTGACTGCACAATTAACCCCAGGTCTTTTTCACTTTCCACTTCCCTGAGTGTAGTACCACACAGTTGGTACGTTTCTCTTGGATTATTGCTACCCATGTTCAGTACTTTGCATTTGTCAATTTTAAACTTCAGTTGCCACTTCTCAGCCCATTTGCCCAACCTAGAAACAATAGGAGTAGCATACTGTCTTTACTGTCGTTAACAACCCTGCCAACTTTTGTAGCATCTGCAAACTTGGACATTAATTCTGATATACCTTCATCAATATCATTGATGAATACACAAAACAACAATGGCCCCAACACTGAACCCTTGGGAACTCCACTAATAACATTTGTTCTTGAAGAGCAGTATCCATGGATTACCACTCTCTGTCGTCTCCCACTCAACCATCCCTTTATCCGTTGTAGCAACTTACCCTTATTGCCGTACCTCTCCATCCAATCAGCAGGTTTCCACATGCAACAGTATCAAAAGCTTTCCTGAAATCCAAGTATATGATATCAAAATTATTTTTGACATTCAGTTCCTTTGTGACCACATCATAGTATCCAATCAAATTGGTCAGACCAGACCTCCCTTTAACAAACCCATGCTGTGCCTTAATTATTACTAGTCTTGTCTAAATGATCTTGCAATGCTTCTTTAAGCAGTGACTCCATTATTTTCCCCAGAACACAAGTTAAACTAACAAGTCTATAGTTACTTGTGTCACTATTTTGAACCCATTTGTGAATTGGTGATACATTTGCACACCTCCAGTCCATGGGGACTTCCTCTAAGTCCAAGGAAGCTCTCATAATTATGGCTAAGGGTTTGCTTACTTCCTTTGCTGCCTCTTAATATAACTAGATAGATCCTGTCCACCCCTTATGTTTAACTTCAACAATTTCTGCTCCACTTTGCTCTCAGTTATTAGAAAATCACTTAGCTCTCTCTTAGAGTTTGATAACTTCTGGCATACCCCTCATTTTAATCCCCCATCAATATTGAAATCATTTGACAAGTAGTTGTTAATTTCTTACTTACGTATAAAATTTTATTATATTCTCTCTATCATAGGGTTATTTTTTCTTGTACAAAAACAAAAATATTTCTTGTGAAGTTTATAGTCCGAATCAAAGGTATTGATGTATTCTACATCACAACTTAGCAATACAGAAACTCTCCAAGAAAAGATTCACAATGTAGAGTGTTGTTTCTCAACTCTCACATTGTTAGCTCCACATTATATGCATTTTAATGGCTGATGGAGTTAACATTATCTTCAATGAGAGTGTCCACTCTGTAATTCAAAAAATGAGAGTGACTGTGATTCAAACAATGATGCAAGTGGCTGTGATATAGGAGGATGGATTAGAGAGATAGAATCCTTCGAAGATTTTTCGAAGAAGGTTACTTACAAGAGGCTACAGAGCAAGAAGGTGCAGTTGTGATGTTCTTAAAAAAACTTCTTGTGGGTATTTGCTTTTGTCTTTCAATGAAAGTTCCTGTAGGTTTCCTTTTAAGGAATCTTAAGAGCCACCAGTCCTCTATTAAATTTTATAGAGTAATCCCTTGCAAAATGTGGAGAGGACATGTTCCTTAAAAGTACTAAAGTCAGATTGAAAATGAGGAGGGGTTAGAAGAAAACAAAAAATAGGACATTAAAATAGGAAAAAACATGATGTACTTAATTTTCCATTTATACAAACTAAAATAATGGTAAGGTTGACAATACAATAAGACAAGGTGATCACACACACACACACACACACACACACACACACACACACACACACACACACACACACACACACACACACACACACACACACACACAATATAGGTTGCACCTTCATTTGATACAGCAAAAACTAGTCCAAAACATGTCAGAAATGATGTAATTGTAAGTCAAAAACACTAAAATCTACAGAAGGCAGTAACACATCCACATGCAGTCCAGCTTCTAAACAATATACTCAGCTCAGCTTGTGGGTTGACAGGTGTATCATTAAGAGGGGCAGACTGCAGTAGTTCCCAAACTGTATTCTGGCACCTTAAGTTACCTTGAGATTAGGAAAACTCCACTGAGTTAAGTGGCAGTCTTTCTTTAGGTTTTCTGTGAATATGGAGTCTTAGCTCTCTTGCAGTTGGAGCATTTGAACTTTAAGCATAAACCTCCCTCTCCTTCTGGCTACTCACTAGACCTTCCCCCAATGAGCTATGCTGGTGAAATGCTAATTGTTGATGTTTTGTTCAAGGGGACTGGACTGAACCTTGTATACTAAAAAAACAAAACAAAAATAATAATAATAAAAAAGTAAAATTTTTTGATACAAATATATAGCCATGTTATTTTGAATCCACAGTTGGGAAGGGATCCATCAAAGGCTGCATTTCAAATATCTTATCAGCCAGAGCCACAAGGAACATAATCAAAGGACAGTCTTATGCTATGCAAGAATGTCTGGTGACAGAGAAAGGCTTTTGGTGATCAGTAAAAGAAAGAACCCATAGTACATTAAAGGTGTGAGTAAATTACACATTGATTAGTACTCAGACTCCTCCAATGCCTGAACAATGGCCCTGATCTTTAATGAGTGGTTAATTACAATGCAAATTTAGGGCTGTAGCCTCAGGTTGTGAAAGAAGTTAACTTATGTACAATTTAGTGTAATTACATCATTTCTGCATGCAGCCAACTACTAAGTAACTAAAATTGGCATCATTTAAATATATTTCATATTGTGAATACCTTTACAACGAGTTACGATGATATTGCGCTACCTCGAATAAATACCACTTCACTATATGAGAAGATTACTGTTATTTATTCTCAGCAGATACCACCACCCATACGGTACCATTTCGGAGCTTATTGGCTCTTCATCGGTGGGTGGGCAGGTCCCTGGTGTTGCAATGATGATAACCCAGTTGCGAAGTATAACTTTACAATATGCTTGATGGTGTAAAATAATTTTAATTACAATGTAAATTTAGCCTTAGGTTGCGAAAGAAGTTAACTTATGTATGTTGGTGTAATTACATAATTTCTGCATGCAACCAACTACTAAGTAGTTAAAATTGGCATCATTTAAATGAGTTATATTTAAATGATGCCAATTTTAACTACTTAGTAGTTTGCTGCGTGCAGAAATGATGTAATTATACATAGGTCTGTGTTTTTGCAGTTAATTTCAAGTACATTCAAATAACATGTTCGTTTTTCCATTATGTATTGTTAACTCTTAACTGTTTCCAGCTAATAATAGTAGTAGTAGTAGTAGTAGCAGTGGCATTTGATGCAAGAAAGCAAGTGTATGAGCTTATGCAGCATCAGCCAAAAAAAAAAAAAAAATCACACCATTCCGTCCAAATGCCTGTCCAGTTCCTCCTTAAATTTATTTAACCTATCAACTTCCACAACGACAGATGGAAGTTTGTTCCAGCAATTAACCACCCGCACATCTAATCTACATCTGTCTTTTCTTAATTTGAATTTATGCCCCCTTAGGTTCGTAATCTGAACAAGTGGAAGGATCCCATCAGAATTCAGCGTGCTCAACCCATTCAAGGCCTTATATACCTCAATCAGATCACCGCGGAGGTGCCTAGTCTCCAGTCACTGCAATTTGCAGAACTTAAGCCTCTCTTGGTAAGAGGATCCCTTCATTCCCCTCACCAATCTTGTTGCCCTTCTCTGTACACGGTCAAGTAAATCTACATCCTTCCTAAAATGAGGCCTCCAGACCTGTACGCAGTACTCAAGGCGTGGCCTGACCATTGCTTTATATAGAGGGATAATCACCTCCTTTTCTCTGCTAGCAAAATTCCTATATATCATTGACAAAACCCCATGACCTGCCCTGGCAGCCTGTCTGCATTGCTCAGAAAACTTCATATCTGACTGCACAATTACTCCCAGGTCTTTTTAATTTTCTACCACCTTAAGTGTAGTAGCACACAGTTGGTACGTTTCTCTGGGGTTACTTCTACCCATATGCAGTACTTTGCATTTGTCAAGGTTAAACTTCAGTTGCCACTTCTTAGCCCATCTGCCCAAATGATCTAGATCCTGTTGCAGTAGCACACTGCCATTACTGTCATTAACAACCCTGCCAACCTTTGTATCATCTGCAAACTTCGACATTAAGCCTGATATACCTTTATCAATATCATTGATAAATATACAAAACAGCAGTGGACCTAACACCGAACCCTGTGGGACTCCACTAATAACATTAGTCCAAGAAGAGCAGCACCCATTGATTACCACCCTCTGTCTTCTCCCACTTAACCATCCTTTTATCCATTGTAGCAACTTACCCTTAATACCATTCTGCTCCAATTTGTACAATAGTCTTCCATGCGCAACAGTGTCAAAAGCTTTCCTGAAATCCAAATATATGATATCAAAATTATTTTTTGCATCCAGTTCCTTTGTAACCACATCATAATATCCTATCAAATTTGTCAGACAAGACTTTCCCTTAACAAACCCATGCTGTGTCTGAATTATTGCTGCAGTCTTGTCTAGATGATCCTGCAATGCATCTTTAAGCAGTGACTCCATTATTTTACCCGGAACAGAAGTTAAACTAACTGGTCTGTAATTACTCGTGTCACCCTTTGATCCCCCTTTGTGAATTGGGGATACATTTGCACATCTCCAGTCAGTGGGAACCTCCCCTGAGTCCAAGGACGCTCTCATAATTATGGCTAAGGGTTTGCTTAGTTGCTTTGCCGACTCCTTTAATATAACTGGATAGATCCCATCCTCCCCAGGTGCTTTTCTTATGTTTTACTTCAACAATTTCTCCTCCACTTTGCTTTCAGTTATTACAAAATGATTAAGTATCCTGCTACAATTTGATAACCTTCTGCCATTTTCAAACCTTAATAATTCCTCATGTGTGAATGTAGATGCAAAATACTCATTCAGTTTGTTTGCTATCTGAGCAGGATCATCAACAGTCGAACCATCGATGTCAAGTAGACCAATTAGATTCATCCCCTTCCTTTTAGAGTTTATATAAGTAAAGAAATCCTTGCTGTTTTTCTTAGCATCTTTTGCCAAGGATTTCTCGTAATCTGCCTTCGCCTGCCTAACCTCCTTTGTCACCTGATTACAGACTAGCTTATATCTGCCATAGGCTTCTGAGTCGCTTGATAATTTATATGCATCCCATGCATTTTTCTTCTCTATTACGAGTCTCATTAGTTCATTAAATAACCATTTAGGCCAAAACCTTGAACAATATTTCTTAATAAGTATGAAACTTTTAGTAGCTTCCACGATTAATTCCTTGAATGCTTCCCACTTAGAATTTACTGTTGGTAACATCGCCAGTTTATCCCACTGTACAGAATTTAAAAACTGTCGGAGACTACTGTACTCACCTTTACGGAAGCAAAAACCCTTTCCTTTACCCCTGATGGTAATTAAATCTTTAAGTAAATCCCACATCAGTACACTGTGATCACTGCCACCTAGTGGTTCCTTTATCTGCAAATTCTTAATACACGAATGATCACTGCTGATAACCAGATCAAGAGTATTACTTTCTCTGGTTGCCTCTCGAACATGCTGCTGCAGAAAACAATCATCCAATAAATCCACAAAAGTCTGACTAGTGTGTGAGTGACCAACCCACAAGTTCCAGTCAATATCTGGGAAGTTAAAATCCCCCATTATAAGGCATTCCGATTTACTAGCCCACTCTATTTCTCTGTACAATTGTTCATTGTACTCATTCGAGTCATTAGGCCTATAATGGTAGACTTTGTTTTAATAGATGATAGTGCTTTAAATATTGGTAGAAGGCACTGTTGTCAGATTTGGCTTACAGAAGCTGGATTTTGAATTCAGATCCAGATGTTGATAAAATTGAATTAAGGGGTAAGTAAATAGAAGTAGAGGATATTATTGTTATAAAAAAAGTAAAAAAATTAGTTTTTTTTTATAAATTTTGATTTCATTTTTGACAGCAACATTACTTTCATGATGGGCAACAAAGTAAAAATAAGAATAAATTAATATTTAAAAGCATTTATGTACAAAATTTTCATTTTTATAAAACTTAAAATTTATAATAAAATTTACTCAACAGAGTCTGCCCCTATTGAACATTCATAATAGAAGTCCACACATATTTTGGGAAGCTTACTGAATGGATTAACATGTTCACTGCTTCCTGAATGTAACTATATGGTTTTGGATTTTAATCCACTTGGAGGGGATACTACCCTATGTTTAGAACTTTTTTTTTTTCCCAGTTTTACAGAAAAAAAACTGTATATTTTTGTCAAGTGACCTTCACTGGAGGCTGGTTAATTTAGTCATAGTGAGAAAGAAAACCCAAAATTGTTTCTGCTCTTTCCAGTCCATATTGACTCAATCCCATTATTTTCAATCCCAGCTTGAAACTGTCATCAGGAAAGCCAGCAGAGATTGTATTGAGGTAGATATGTTAGCTGCAGAATGTGAATTGAGCTCTAATCTTGGATGGCTGGAATGGTACTGCAAGAGAGGAATAATATTGTTTTTAAGAATGAGATGGCTGTAGTGAATCTAAGGCAGTTTTCCATGATGACATCAGATCGAGTTACTTCTGCCTTAACTTTACTGCTGAAAAACTATGTAGCCAAGGATCTTTTTTCAGTGCAAATGAAATAGGATGTTCTTTTTTTTTTTTCTTCTTTCTTAATACTGAATTCCAAATTCCAGACAAACTTTTGCATTTAAAAGTCTTTTAACTTTGTTTGGGGAGAAATGTCAAAAGAACTTACTGTGATGTTATCTTGTTATTCTGTTCTAAAAAGTTGTGTATATTTGTTATTGGGAACTTTCTAAATCCTTACTATTTTTAAAGCATCAAGAAATAGCCACAGAAAACAGGAAATAAAAAGGCTTGGATGACTCAGGTAGTTTAATTGATTGGATAAAGACATTCAGTAAGTGGTTTTTATATAAGTATAAAGCTGCTTTTATTATTGATAATAGGCCTGCCCTGGAAAACCACAAATCTGCTAATTGGATTTTTTTCTGCCTAAAAGTGTATTGCTGCCATGTTACTAGAGTGTAAGTAAAAATCTAAAATTAGATTTTTAAAATTGTTGCTCAGCAATTCAATTTGTAGTATTGAATAAAATGAGGATTTTTGAGTCGTGGCAACTTGCATGACAACAATGTGTAAGGATAAACCTGGCTAAACAACCAAGATATCTTGACTATCTTTCTGAGTTTGTTGATGGAAATCACAATCTTAGTATTAGTAGTGGCAAATGCTGTATTTCACTTTGTGATTAATGCATCATTTTGGGTAATGCTGTGTGCAAGCTTGCTTATACAGCATTAGCCATTAAGTTCCATTTCACCCATCCAATAGTTTGTCTAACTTTTCTTTGAATTTATTCAAACCATCCATTTCCACAACAATAGATAGGAGCTTGTTCCAGCAATCAACCACCCACTGGCTGAAGGAAAATTTCTGCCACATCTATTCTGCAACCATCTTCCTTCGATTTAAATTTGTCCTCTCATGTGCATAGTCTTAAGTAGGAGGAAGAATCCTATCAGCATTGAGTTTTCTCAAGCCATTCAAAGCCTTAAATAACTCAATGAGATCACCTCGCAAGTGCCTAGTCTCCAGATGCTTCAGTTTGCATAACTGAAACTTTCTTGGTAAAGGTGCTCCTTTGTTTCCCTCAGCAGTCTTGTTGCCCTTCTCTGAACCCTTTCCAGCAGCTCATATGATAAATGCAGTACCTTGCATTTATCACACGAAGGTATGCTTCATTACTGTTAATGACAGTAATGAAGCTTACCTTTATTACTGTCATTAACACCTTGGCATCCTTTGTATCACTGCAAACTTAGATATTAAGCCCGGTATTTCATCGATATCATTAATAAATACAGAAAACAATGTGCCCAATACCTAACTCCATGGAATCCACTAATAATATTAGTCCATGAAGAGTAATGTCAATTGATAACCACTGTCTGTTGTCTCCCACTCAGCTGGCCCTTTATCCCTAGTAGTAATTGTCCTTATTGCCACACTGCTCCAATTTGTACAGCAGTTGCTTATATGCAACAGTATCAAAAGCTTTCCAGAAATCCAAAATGATATCAAAATCATTTTTGCATCCAGTTCCTTTTGTCACTGCACCATAGTGTCCATTCAAATTGGTCACAGAAGATCTCCCATTGATGAACCTGTACTCTGACTGAAGTATAACTGCACTCCTGTCTAGATAGTCCTGCATAACTTCTTTAACTGGTAACTCCATTATTTTCTCTAAAAATGCATTGACCTTTGAACAGAGAGAGAGAGAGAATGAGAATGCACATTTTTACTGTTTAATATTATTTGCTTATTTTTAAGTGGTTTTGTTAACTTATTTACAGAACAGTTCGGAACATCAGAATGTCAGAACAAAGTTGAAGAGTATTTCAGTAAGAAACTTCAGCAGGATAATGCACTTAATATGGTATGCTTATGTTATATACTTAAAAATATTATTTTGAAATTTATATGCATTTCTGTGTTAGGTTTCTGAACACAGAAATGCATACAATATAATGCAGCATTCTGATATAATACAATATTACATACATCAAAATGCATGCAGTATAACATACTGATTCCCTAAATTCTTTCTGTTCGGTTTCACTTTGGCTCCTTTGCTGCAGACTTTTGTCCTACTAGACTTGGGCTTGTGCTCATGTTAGAGATGACATTATTATTCATGAGTTGACTTAAACGGCTAATATTATTTTAATATAAATAGCATTTTGTTAAAACTCAAGTCACTATTGTAATAGCTGTTTCAAGACTCATTGGTCCTTTACTGGATAATAGCTGAACTTTTAGCATACTTATGTTAACTTGTATAGTGATTTTAAGTAAGCTGCAATGTGGCATATTGAAGAAAAAATGTGCAGTTAATTTTCCAATGGGTGCAACTACACCTTTTGCCGTGGAGAACCTGCTTTCTCCCAGGTATAACCTTTTATCAGCAAGAAAACTCAATTGTTCAGTCTATATTTTCGATCTGTTATGAACACACCTGTGAACAATCAACTTTTTGTGTTGAAAATGTATATTTTTAAATATTTTTTTAAAAATAAAGCCCTTGGCCCTGCCTGTCTGTTCATGTTCAAACTTAACTCCCTTCTTTGGTCATGACATAATTTGTGCCAGTGGAAATTAGTGTGCATTATTAAGGCTTGTAGCCACTCAGAATAGTGGCACATGTAAAAACAACTTCTGAGCAGTGCAGGTAGGCTGCCAGAACTGCTTACAGGGTTTTGTCAATGATATATAGGAATTTTGCTAGCAGGGTGAGGAGGTGATTGTTCCATTGTATAAGTTCAAATTCAAGTTGAAGGATGGTTGCAGAATAGATGTGCGGAGCCAGCGGGTGGTTGATTTTTGGAAAAACTTCCATCTGTTGATAGCTTAAATAAATTCAAGGAAGAACTAGATAAACAATTGGAGTGGATGGATGGGTAGGTGAAATGGGAATTTTTAAGCTTACTTTCTTGCATCATTTGCCACTACTATTACAAATACTAAATCTTGCATTCCCTCTTTATTGGTGCTTGATTTGTTTATATGAGCTGGTGTGTGTCACCTATTTAAACTGCTCAAATTAAAGTATTAAAACACTTGACAGTAGTGCATTGTATTTATATTTTGTTTATATTTCATGTTTTTAATGCATAAATTCTTATTTTTAATAATTGCCTATATTAGGTTTAATGAAAATGTGTTATTTTATTTGTTTATGGCCAAACAACTTCATAAACAAAATAATGATGCATTTTGAAAGGAATCACAATAATTGAGATTGTCACTGTAAAGTAATTCTTTTTATTTATATTTAATGACCTGTTTTACTATGGGGTTATTAGCCCCATTGAGGGGGGGTCGGGTAAACATCTAACAAATGTTGTGTGTACCTTCAACCCATAATATTCAGCCACATTTTCCTTGCACAGCTCAAGCCATTGACGCAAAAATCTTTCTCTGTAACTGAAAGGACTAGTATGTTCCCAAGATAGAAATTATATGCAGGATTACATAGTTTCAAGCTGTTTGAATTCCTATTGAAATAATAATGATGAGATTGATCACATTATAGAGCAGATATATTTTAAGATCACGAAAAGTGATGTTGTATGCATGGGCACATATCGTATTAAGAGCAGGTGATCTGAGACTTAAATAACAAGTACAGGGTAATGTTGGGAAAAGAGTTGTGAATAGGATTAAATTTGAAAGTGTTTGCAATCCTGCCTAGACATGATGGGGGGGGGGAGTACATGATGAAAGCCTTGTCAGTTAGTTCAGCTTTGGGGAGATTGTGCAATGTGTGTGAGGTAGAATTTTTCTCAGTGAGGTCTTTGCTTGTTAACGCAAGAGACTGCTTCTACAGGGAGGAGATACACTCTGCCATGAGCCTCATTAATTCATCTGACATCCAGACTTCATTGAAGAATGAAATCCCCAATTCTCTACCCATCAGTTGAAATTGTTAGGTAGAGAAGATGCCAACTCTAGGTTCAGTGCCAAACATGGCTTTGTATGGGCTCTGGTTTATGTCAGACTTGATTCTTCAACTGAACGGAAGGTAAATCTTCTGCCCACTGTATGTTATTGTTGTGTTTCATCTAGGTAGCCAGCATGTTCTCAACATCTTAATTTGCCCTTTCAGCTGAGCCTTGATTTTAGTTGTGCTGAGATTTCCCATGTACTATGTTCAGTTTCAACCATAGTTGCTTTAGCTCCGTTATTACTGAGTTTGCAAACTCCTTGCCATTGTCACTATGTAAAATATGTGGTGCACCAAATGTTAAAAATATATTGTTCAGTTGATAAGCAACTTCAGCAGCTTGTTTAGTCTGTAAGGTATGTAGTAGAACAAATTTGGTGAGGTGGCCTTGATACATTATTATTTTTATTTTCTCTCTCCATATGAGTCTTCTTGTTGATTAGTTTGACTAGGCAATGACTATTTAATTCAGGATGCAAAATCGGTTTGGAAACTAAACTTCATTTCTTCTTAACCTTTTTGCTCTTGCAGACTTTGCACTTTGACAGATATAAGTTAATCATTGATATTATATTAGCATATTTCCCACCTGTTCCTTTCTGAATTCTGTCATGCCCGCCATGACAAACTGTGATATAAGCTGCTTCAATAACATACATGTCATCAGTAGGCAGGTAGAATTGAACTTCATCACTTGAAATCTTTGCAATAATTTTTTCTGTGCCACTAATTTCAATTATGTCAAAATGTTTAAGCTGCCTGTAATGCAGTGTTGTTTTATGAACAGCAGGTTTAGCATCTTTAACCTCTTGCAAACGACTGTATGATTAGGATTGTCCGGTATTCTTGTAGGTAAATGAACAATCTGTGCGAGGTCATTAGTAATTGCAAAAGCCTCAGCATCTCGACCTGCTGGGACGGATTACTGTTTCAAAACTTCTGATGTCAACGTTTGCTCAGATCGTGTCAGTGAAATTATTCTTGCAGGAATGGAATCCTTTATCCCACACTCCACTTTAAAATCTCGTCCTTTATCTAAACCTTGGTTTTCCAATAAATGTGCTAAGGCTGTTCAAGAGAAGAATGTTGCATATCCTAATTGGCTTGTTTCTAATTCTTCAGTTTCATTTTCTGCCTACACCAAAGCTCGCAACAATTGTAAAGCAGTTATTAATCAGTCCAAACTAGAGTTTGAACAGGCTAAGAGTAGAAAACTTGCTTCTTGCCCTAATGGTAGCCGAGCATTCTGGTCTCTTGCCAAAGCTATTGGCCGCAACTTTTGCCCATCTCTGCTCCCACCTCTGTCCAAACCAGATGGTTCTGTTGTCACTTCAGCCAAGGATAAAGCTGACCTGCTATCATCCCATTTTTCTTCCAGCTCATGTATAAATGATCTTGGTAAAACATCTCCCACCATTCCCAACACACTCCATTCAATGCCTCCTGTGGTCTTCCGTCAAAAGGATATCAGAAGGATTTTGATGAATCTTGATGCTAAGAAAGCTCCAGGTTCTGATGGTATTTCTCCACTTGTTCTCAAAACCTGTGCTCCTGAACTTACTCCTATTCTTTGCCGCCTTTTTTCACTTTCTTATTCACTTTCTTATTCCAAAGGTGTTTTTCCTTCTGTTTGGAAATTTGCTCATATCCAGCCAAATCCCTCCCATCCAATTATCGTCCCATTGCAATTACTTCTACTCTTTCTAAAGTAATGGAGAAATCAATTAACTGCCAACTCTTAAACTACCTAGAAACCTTCTCTGATCAACGATTGCCAGTATGGATTCCGTCAGTGTCGATCCACTGGTGCTATTCTGGCTTATGTTACCCATTTATGGACTAATTCAATGGAAAAGTTCAGTGAAACACAAGTAGTTGCTCTTGACATCTCAAAGGCTTTTGATCATGTTTGGCATAAAGGTCTTCTAAACAAGCTTCCATCTTATGGTTTGCCAACTGTTTTTAGTAATTGGTTATCCAGTTTTTTCTCTGATCGTTCACTGAGGGTGATGGTAGATGGCTCTCTGTCTTCTAACTTCTCCACTAATGCCGGTGTCCCCCAAGGTTCAGTTCTTTCCCCCACTCTTTTCCTCTTGTATATTAATGACCTTCTTCCATTGACTGGCAATCCTATCCATAGTTTTGCCGATGATAGCACATTGCATTCCACTTTCCATTTTGAGAAACCTTGTCCTGCTCAATCAGCTTCAACTTCTCGAAAATCTGCTACCAATTTCTTAAATGCCGATCTTCAGGTAATTCTCCAGTGGGGCAAAGACAACTTAGTTGATTTCAACCCTTCTAAAACTCAGTCTTGTCTTATATCTCGCAAAAAGGATTCTTCTGCTCTTATGCTTATCTTTAGGGACACTCCGATTTCTAGGCAAAATGATATATCTCTTTTGGGGATTACCCTGACTTCTAATCTCTCTCTTGGCACAAGCACATTACAAATATTGCTTCCTCTGCATTTAAAAAACTTGGTTTTCTCTTTCGCTCTTGGCGTTACTTTTCTTCCAAACAGCTGCTCACTCTGTATAAATCGCAAATCTGCCCTGCCATGGAATATTGTTCCCACATCTGGGGTGGTGCCCCCAAAACCTCTCTCAGGTTTCTTGATTCCATTCAGAAGAGGGCAGTTACGTTAATTAATGATTCATCTCTAACAGAGTCTCTCCACTCGCTTTCTCATAGACGTACTGTTTCTGCTGCATGCCTCTTCTACAGATACTTCCATGGGCACTGTTCTTCTGAATTGGCTTCTATAATTCCCGCTCTCTCTTTCAAAACAGTCCGAACACGTGCTGCCACTAGCCAACATCCATTTACTGTCCAACTTCAAACCCACAGAACCAACTTTTCATCGTCCTCATTTATTCATTCAACTGCCGTTTTCTGGAACAACCTTCCTTCATACGTATTTCTTGAAAATTACAATCTACAGAAGTTCAAGTCCAATGTCAACAAATATCTTCTGTCGTCTTCTCAACCTCCAACCCAAGCACGGTACTAAGTACTGTAGGTTCTAATACCTCTCGTGTTTGGGGTTCACATAAAAATGAAAAAAAAAAAAAAAGTTTGTTATACTTTTCTTTCGTTAGTGTAGTGTAATGTGATTCTTTAATTTCTTTCCTTGGCAGTTCTTGCAAAAATCAATCTCTTCAAAGAACACTGTTCTAGGTAGCACCCACCGACATCTCACTCTTTTAACACAGTTCAGTGAATATTTACAGTGGACACTCACACAAATTCTGGTAAAATCAGATTCTCCAGCTGAAGGGAAGAATGTGGTACCATGCATGTACTGTGTTATCGAGTGTTTTAGTCTGCTAAGAATATTAACTAACAGAAATTTCATGGGAACTAGTTTTCACTAAAAGGTACGCAGTAAGAACTAGTTTTTACTAAAAATGTCAGTAAATACTAGGAGTTTGGATTTGGGTTTTTACCAGCAGGCACAGTGGTTTCTAGTTCTTACTAGTAAAAAGTAGTTTTGTCGAATGCTGTTTAGGGGCTTCTAGTTTATACTAATAAGAACTAGTAGTAATGGATTTAGAGTTTTTTACTGTAACATATACAAAACAATGCTTAGTGCATTGTTTTGGCTTGTGGAACAGTTAGTAATAGAGGCATATGATGCAAGAAAGCAAGCATATGAGCTTATGTAGCATCAGCCAAAAAAAAAAAAAAAAAATATATATATATATATATATATATCATGCAACCATTCCCTCTAAAAGTTTGTCCAGTTCCTCCTTGAATTTATTTAAGCTATCAACTTCTACAATGACAGATGAAAGTTTGTTCCAGCAATTAACCATCTGCTGGTTAAAGGCAAATTTTCACACATCTGTTCTACAACTGTCTTTCCTCAATTTGAATTCATGCACCTTTAGGTTCGTAATCTGAGCAAGTGGAAGAATCCATCAGAATTCAGCGTGCTCAATCCATTCAAAGCCTTATACACCTCAATCAGATCACCTCACAGGTGCCTAGTCTCCAGCTACTGCAATTTGCAGAATTAAGCCTCTCTTGGTAAGAGGGACCCCCTTGGTTCCTCACACCAATCTCTTGTTGTCCTTCTCTGTACATGCTCAAGCAAATCTACGTCCTTCCTAAAATGAGGCCTGCAGACCTGTACGCAGCACTCAAGGCATGGCCTGACCATTGCCTTATACCAGCGTTTCCCAGACTTTTTTAGTCACGGAACACTTCATCTCACAATATATTCATGGAACACTTACGAAACACAAATTTAGTGAGAGCCAAAGAACTTTTCTAATATTTTATTACACATGATGCACTGTTCATCAGGAGCATCTTTATTTCCAACACATGTAAAGCCGAAATTCAAAGAACTGTCATTATACTTTTGTTTTGGTCTTTTATTAGTTGGTTCCTGTTTTTTCACTTCGGATTTTTGGGGAACAAAAGGCTGCGATTGTTCATCCTCACTTTGAAGTGTGACAATATAGTGTTTATTTTTATCGACCACAGTTGCACTACCAGAAGTACTTTGCTTCTCGTTTTAAAGTTCCTTTTTTCAACCACAAATCCATGGTCACATATTTTAATAATAATATTTCGAAATACTAATAATTATCAAAAAAAAATTATACAAGGAAGTGAGTTTAGTTATGATATTGGTTCGCTTCCTCCTCTCCTTCAATCCATGTATTCCAGGCTAAATCGCATACGAATGGATGGCATACTAGATCACCACATTGCTTCTTTTTGTAGATGTCATTACTTCTACGCATGCTGCTCAATGCAAAGCCGGCGAAAATAAAGTGGTCCGCAGTATATTTGATTATAGTCCATGCCAGTATATTAATAACCAAAAAAAAAAAATTGTTAAATATTATAATGATAAAAAAATGGGGTACACTACAAATATGCAAAATTTATTTATTTTATTTTTCTGGATTATTAATTACGATTTTTCGTGGAACACTTGTTCACATCTCACGGAACACAGTTTGAGAAATGCTGCCTTATGCAAAGGGATAATCACCTCCTTTTCCCTGCTAGCAAAATTCCTGTATATCATGACAAAACCCCATGGCCTGCTCTTGCAGCCTGACTGCATTGCTCAGAAAACTTCATATCTGACTGCACAATTACTCCCAGGTCTTTTTCATTTTCTACCACCTTAAGTGTAGTACCACACAGTTGGTACGTTTCTCTGGGGTTACTTCTACCCATATGCAGTACTTTGCATTTGTCAAGGTTAAACTTCAGTTGCCACTTCTTAGCCCATCTGCCCAAATTATCTAGATCCTGTTGCAGTAGCACACTGCCATTACTGTCATTAACAACCCGGCCAATCTTTGTATCATCTGCAAACTTCGACACTATGCCTGATATACTTTCATCAATATCATTGATAAATATACAAAACAACAGTGGGCCCAACACTGAACCCTGTGAGACTCCACTAATAACATTAGACCACTAACAATTAACATCCATTAATTACCACCCTATGTCTTCTCCCCCGCAACCACCCTTTTATCCATTGTAGCAATGCTTACCCTTAATACCATTCTGCTCCAATTTGTACAGTAGTCTTCCATGCACAACAGTATCGAAGACTTTCCTGAAATCGAAGTATATGATATCAAAATTATTTTTTTGCATCCAATTCATTTGTAACCACATCATAATATCCAATCAAATTTGTCAGACAAGACTTTCTCTAAACAAACCCGTACTGTTTCTGAATTATTGATGCAGTCTTGTCTAGATGATCCTGCAATGCATCTTTAAATAGTGACTCCATTATTTTCCTCAGAACAGAAATTAAACCAACTGATCTGTAATTACTCGTGTCACCCTTCGATCCCCCTTTGTGAATTGGAGATACATTTGTACATCTCCAGTCCGTGAGGACTTCCACTGAGTCCAACAATACTCTCATAATTATGGCTAAGGGTTTGCTTTGTTCCTTTGCTGTCTCCTTTAATATAACTGGATAGACCCCAGCTACACTAGCTGCCTTTCTTATGTTTAACTTCAACAATTTCTTCTCCACTTTGCTCTCAGTTACTACAAAATCATTAAGCACCCTCTTACAATTTGATAAACTTCTGGCATTTTCCTTCCTTAACTCCTCGTGTGAATGTAGATGCAAAATACTCATTCAGTTTGTTTGCTATCTGAACAGGATCATCAACAGTTGAACCATTGATATCAAGTGGACCAATCTGATTCATCCCCTTCCTTTTAGAGTTTATATAAGTAAAGAAATCCTTGCTGTTTTTCTTAGCATCCTTTGCCAAAGTTTCTCTTTGGCAAAGGATGCTAAGAAGCTTCGCTTGCCTAATCTCCTTTGACTTGATTAGAGACTAGCTTATATCTACCCTAGGCTTCTGTGTCGCCTGATAATTTATATGCATCCCATGCATTTTTCTTCTCTGCTATGAGTCTCATTAGTTGATTTGACAACCATTTAGGCCTAAACCTTGAACAATATTTCTTTATAGTCATGAAAAGTCTAGTAGTTTCTATGATTAATTCCCTGAATGCTTCCAACTTAGAATTTGCTGTTGGTAACATCATCAGTTGGTCCCACTTTACTGAATTTAAAAACTGTCTGAGACCACTGTAGTCACTGTTATGGAAGGAAAAACCCTTTCCTTTACCCCTGATGGTAATTATCTTTAAGTAAATCACACATGAGTACACTGTGATCACTGCCACCTAGTGGTTCCTTTATTTACAAATTCTTAATACCCGAATGATCACTGCTGATAACCAGGTCAAGAGTATTACCCTCTTTGGTTGCCTCTTGAACATTCTGCTGCAGAAAACAATCATCCAATAAATCCACAGAAGTCTTGCTAGTGTGTGAGTGACCAATCCACAAGTTCCAGTCAATAACTGGGAGTTAAAATCCTCCATTATAAGGCAGTCTGATTTACTAGCCCACTCTATTTCTCTGTACAACTGTTTGTTGCACTCATTTGAGTCATTCGAATCAGTTACCTTTTCTTATTTTGCTCTTATCAGAGCTTGCTACTTGCTTGACTCCATTTCTTGGTTCATAAAGCTTATCTTTCTCCATGTCCATCATGTGCATTTCTTGCATTAATTGTCTAATGCTGCATGCATATATTCTTATATTACAGGCTGATGTAATGTTTAACCATTAGCTCAATGGCATTAATCTGATCTTTTATATGACACTTTACTTAACCTTTACATTGTGTTTTGATTTAGTTTGTTTCAATAAATGATTTATTAAATGTATATATATTTATTTTAGTATTATTTCTAATTTTTTAAATATTTTTAGATTCCATCTCTGAATGATACAGAACTTCACACCTTGAAATCTAATTCTTTGGTAAGATTTCGATGTATGATCCAAGATATGTTTGATCCAGAATTTTTTTTAAGTGCCTACGAGGTACTTAATACTAGTACTCAACAGAGAACGTTGCAATGTGGATACTATAAAGATCTTGTAAGCTGTAAGGTAAGCATTTCTTATTGGTTAATATTAAAACTCAATTTTGTAAGGGGAGGGTGGGCCACAGTGACAAAATATGCTTAATTTTTTTTTTTTTTTTAAATTTTTCAGTCTTAGGTCTGATTACATAAATTTATTGTGTAAAGAGAGGGCCTTAGGTTTCATAATTTTAAATTTCAATTATATATACAGTCAGTCCTCGTATAATAAGTGTTTATATTACACGAATTTGATCATACATGATTTATAAATAGGGGAACAATATCATGTATAACACAAAGCGAATTCGCTTATGCACAATTCACCTGTGTTTACAAGAAATGGCAGTCAAACGTGGAATCACCCCAACTGAACGCAACATGATAGGAATGAAGAGAAGATTCTGAAAATGTATTTATGATTTTTATATCAGTTAAGGGGAAACACATTTCACCCTAATAACGTAAAAATCCACACAATTCCAGCTATCGATATTATCGCAAATGCAATTAGATTGAGTTTACTACCCGTTTATAACAGATTCCATTAGCAGGAACGCAACTGGAAATTGTTTTTATTGTTTTATGGTAGTAACCCCCAGAAATGTGTTTTAGTAAAATGTGAGCTAGTGAGGTGTCAATAGTGTGTGTCTGCCTCTATGGTGTTGTTTATTCAGTTGCTACACACGTGCAGCTTTGTTTATGTGTATCAAGCATGCCTCCTCATTTTGTAATTGTGCTTTATTCCCAAAAAAATGAATAAAATACTTTAAAGGTGTGAAAAGGAAGCGTCTTGGTGAAAACACTACAGATTCAAAGAGAAAAAGAAAAGCAATATCGATAGACAGAAGCGGACTGGGTCAAAAATTCTTACCCTGGAAAATTTGTAGCAGCCTCATACTGGCGCCTCCGTAGTCAGGTGGGCAGGAGCTGCAGTGCGTAGCACACGCTTCTTGATTAGACCAGGGTTCGAGCCCGTGACCACCAAATACTGAGGATGCGGAAAGGTCTGAGAATGACCACAGCATATCCCCAGAGCAATATGGCCTTAGTTGCTAATGCTCCTAAAAACCAAACAACAGCAGCCTCATACTAGCGTTTATGGCCAAAATCACACTGGCCTCTGGCCCATCGGGGTTTCACTGGTAAGGCTTATGGCGAGTCCGCCTCTGTCGATAGAGAAAAAATATGAAATTGCGAAACACTTTGAGCGAAATAGTAGTAGTAGTAGTGGCATGTGATGCAAGAAAGCAAGTGTATGAGCTTATGCAGCATCAACCAAAAAAAAAAAAAATGAAGGAACATGTGATATTGCACGTGCTACAGGCCTAAATGAGGCAGCGCTGAGAATTAGAAAGAATGCAGAGAAAATAAAAACAACTTTCATAGCAGGAAGAACTAAGTGCAACAAAATCCGTTAAATCAAGACACAAAGAATTGGAAGAGATGGAACCACTGTCATCTATTTGGATAGAAAATCAAACAAAGAACAAGTTTGCTTACGATAGAAGCAAAAGCATTAGCAATATTTTATTACGTAATAGTTGTAATAAAATACGTATTTTATCATGATTATTTATCGTGTTTGGTAATGTTTTGGTTACAAATGTGTGTTCAATCTTGGGTGGTTGGCACTTAACCCTATTTTTCCCATAGTGCCTATTGTTTATATTGCACGATTTTGCATTGCACGAAGGTTTCTAGGAACACAACTATCGTGCTATGCGAGGACTGACTGTATATATATTTTTAAAAAGCATCTCTTTCTGGGCCACAGTGAGAATTTTGTTGTAAGGAAACATTTTTGATGAATAATTATTACTGTATAAACAAATAGCATATACAGTCAAACTTGGTTATAACCGAGCATCAAGGGACCAACAATTTCCTCGTTATAATCGTTACTTGCTATATCTGTGTTAGTGGAGATGGGAAAACCCCTGGGTCCATTAAATAATGAAAACTTTATATCAGTGATGATTTAAATCTGCCTCCTATTTTTTAAATTCTCAATAACTGCATAAAAAGATAAATTCAAAAAACAAAAGAAATATTAGAGAGAAAAAAATAATATAAGTATATACCTACATATTATTTGTATTAATATGCTTATATAAAATACAAGACACTTAATATTAAACACAATTTATTTTTTTGTAATTTTAAAACCATACACTTAACACTAAACAAAATTTATTTCTCTGTAATTAAAAACAATACTTTTTAACAATAAACACTATTTCAATTAGCCTTTGTTTATGAATCTTAAAATTTGTTTTAAAGATTTCACTTTGATATTACTTAAGTTTCCCCTTAAAACACTCAACATGTCAAAAGTCTCATTACTTGCCTCAGTTCTTCAAAAAAATTGACTAATGTGTCCATTGCACCTTGAGCTTGTGAGATTTTCGGCACTGATTTTGATTCACTTTCAGCTTTCATCATCATAGTCATCTTTACCATCATTATTATCGTCTCTGTTGAGCACAGCATCTACAGTGTCACTCTCTGTAGGAAGACCACTAGTTAATAAGTTGTCATGGAATCGTTCAAATTCATCAATGTTATCTGTATTAAAACCTACAACGTTACGTAGCAACCAATCGGATAATGGCAAGTTGTTTTCTTCATTTCCATCTTCATCTACAATTGAAATTACATTTAAATTTAATTTCGATTTCTTGAAGCAATTCGATATGGTTGTCGAAGTAATGTTGTTCTGTGCATCATTTAATAAACTTATAGCATCCAATATTGATATAGACTTGGTAAGTTTCTGTTCTCTTTGACTGATCAGATGAATTAGAAATCTTTTATAAAAATCCTTTCAAACTCTTGATTACACCTATGTCCATTGGTTGTAAAATTGATGTCGTATTGGGAGGCAGAAACACTAGCTTAATGTTGGACAAATTTTGAATCTGGGGTTCTGCAGGACAGTTATCAACTAACAATAAAATTATTCCAATCATTTATTCTTATTTATCAAATCATTTATAATCATTTATCAAGTCACAAAGGAGGTTAGGCAGGCAAAGGCAGATTACGAGAAATCTTTGGCAAAGGATGCAAAGAAAAACAGCAAAGAGTTCTTTACTTATGTAAACTCTAGAAGGAAGGGGATGAATCAGATTGGTCCACTTAATATAGATGGTTCGACTATTGTTGATCCTGCTCAAGTAGCTGATAAACTGAATGAGTATTTTGTATCTACTTTCACACATGAGTAGTTATTCCAGGAGGGGAATGCCAGAAGTTTATCAAACTTTAACAGGGAGCTAAGTGATTTTGTAATAATTGAGAGCAAAGTGTAGGAGAAATTGTTGAAGTTAAACATAAAGGCACCTGGGGCAGATAGAATCTATCCAGTTATAATGAAGTAGGCAGCAAGGGAAGTAAGCAAACCCTTATCCATAATTATGAGAACATCCTTAGATTCAGGGGAGGTCCCCATGGAATGGAGAAGTGCAAATGTATCCCAAATTCACAAAGGGGATGCAAAGATTGACACAGATGATCTTCTGTTCTGGGGAAAATAATGGAGTCACTGGTTAAAGAGTTGATTCAGGATCACCTAGACAAGACAGCAGTAATCAGTGCCGCCCCGTGCATTACGTCGATTGTTGTATTCCATTGCACCGCAAAAGGACAAATTTTGTAAGTGGTGCCTTTGTTCAAAGTTATATTTCAGCACCCCCATAAAATAGAATTTGCAAATTAAAATGAATTTAATTTTAAGAATTTCTTTTATTTATTTATTTAGTATATAAATACAAGATATATGTATGCATACATAAAAATAGAGCATCTCAAAAAAAAAAAATTTTTTTTTTTTTTTTTCCAATTATAAAAAAAATCACAACACAATAATACATTTTGGACCTTGGTATATATATATGATATGTCATTGATTATATATTTATCCTCCTAGCTTTAGCCACCACAGAATTCTTAATTAGATCTTTTATATCTAAAGTATCCATAATATTATTTCCTGTTGATATTATTGATAAATCGGTAAGATGTTCTTCAGACATTGTTGATCACAAATAATTTTTTATTAATTTTAGCTTTCTAAAACTCCTTCCGAGAAAAGTAGTTTTAGAGATACATTTCCAAATACTGCCATTGTAACTATAAATAAATACGCAATACCATGGCAGTATTTGGAAATGTATCGGTTAATTTATTTTCATATATATAGTTTAAAACATCGTGAGGAGACATCTTTTTTTATAAAACATTGCAAAGTCTTTAATTCCTCAAACAAAGTCGTACTGTCAATGTCCTGGCACACTATGGCACATAGATACCCATGTGCCTAAAAAAAAAATTCTCAAACAAAGAAGCCATCAATATCCCGATCGTCCGAATTTTTATTGTCTGTCAGCTTTATGTGTATATCTTTGCAGTGTTTCAATAAATCTTCATCACTCCAAGCTAAGTTGCCCTTTTCATTTTCGTCTATTCCAAGAATTGGGTTTTTCTGACAACCCAAGCAATTAAGAATGTTTGCGTAGTTACCAAAATTTGTTCGGTATATCCGTGTAGTACACTCATTATAACAATGAGCGATTGTGTGGGAATACGCATAAATTAAAATCATTATGGCTTTTTGCTCATTACAGCCATGATCTCATTATTTCCGTGCTTTTTATAACCAAGTTCGACTGTATACATAATGTGCCTAATGTCTATATATATATACATAATAACTATTATCTGCAGTATGTCTGTCAGTCCACATGTAACAGCTCTGCTCCAATTGGATGGATTTTCATGAAATTTTATATTTTAAAAAGATTTGTGAAGTCATTTCAAATTGCATTAAAATTGGACTAATAGAAATCCAGCAATTATTATTTCTTGGTCCATCTGTCACCATTTAATACTACATATTTTTCTTTTACTACATATGGCCAGTAGGGTGAGCATTTCTTATTGGTTAATATTAAAACTCTAAATGTTGTTAGGGAGGGTGGGCCACAGTGAGATAAAATACTAACTTTATGAGCTTTTACTACATATGGCCAATCTTTAGGTCTACCTATAACTGTTAGATAATTATCAGAAACAGACAGCTACTGCTAATTATTATTTGTGTATATTGAATGGTGCCAGCCCTTTTAATTTGAAAGACCTTTTAGAAAGATTCGTTGAATCATCCAAAATTTCATTAAAATTGAACAAATATTTACCTTTCCATCTATCTGCATGTAATAACTCGACTCTCAGTTGTTGGATTTTCATGAAATTTTACATTTGGCTTGTTTGGAATGATTTATTGAATGTTGCCCAATTTTATTGAAATTGAGCCAAATAGACATCTGGAAATTATTATATATTTTTTCATACATATCACACATAACTACGCATATATTGATATGCATGAAATACTTGCACGTGATATTATGTTTGTTGCCATGCGCTGGTTGGAGGAATGAAAAGCCAGTGTGGTGGATGTGCAGAAATGAAATTTTCTCAGTTCATGACATAAGTCTGCTGGGTTTTTTTTTTTTTAATCATGATTTTTTACTATTTGTTAAAATGCATGAAATGTAACACACTGCGTACATTAACTAAACTGTTTGTACTACTGAATTTAAGACAAAATTCATTTTCCATTAGACCATTAAATTTCTCAAAATCTGTGTGTATGTTGGTTCATTATTAGAATCACCAGCAAACAGAGGTTGAATTTTGTTTTCAGGTGCTTTAAATAATTAGTTTGATTATTTTTTTATGAACTAAGACTGTTTTACTTGGTTTCCTTTTGGTAAGTCTGTTCAAATTTGACTCGTGTTCCAAAATCTGTCAGACTGTTATCTTGCATCATTTGTTTTTCTGGCTATGTTTAAGAAAATTGGTGAATAGAGCAAACCACCTGAGAATTAGCAACTTCAGTTCTTAGATTGACCAAAAGTAATGTACGTGGGGCCATAACATCCAATGGTAATTTGTTCCACAAAATCCATTGTATATTGTAAGTTGAAACCAATAATATATTGATTTCTTGTAATTCGTTCTCAACTTTGACAGGCGACCCCAACAACACAATAAAGTAGGTAGTTTTTACATGTTATACTTGATTTTTACATTAAAACCGACAAAGATTATTTAATAAATAGTTATAAAACATTTTAAAATAAAAAACAAACAATAAATTAGCATTTGACTTAGACTTGAAGTGCAGGGCTGATGAAATCAGTGGTGGTAGGACTAGATCAGGTGTCTTTTGTCTTTTGCTCTACTGGTAAAGAAACTTTCCGAAGTGGACTGTTTTTGATGACTTTTTTTTTTTTTTTTGTAGTTTCCCGAAGTAAGAAATGACTTCATCTTCCATTTTGCAGTCATGAGTTTAGTGTTTTTTATCACCTCCTTTAAATGCTCCCAGCAAGAAATGACAGTCTTCAACTCTTCAGCTGATACTTTGGGTGTCTTCTTCTTACTCTTCCTCTCCATAATTTTCTCAAACTCTTGTTGCACCTCTGTTGTTAGTTCAAGCCCATGAGTATCAACAAGGTCCTTCACATCCTCTTCGTCTACCTCCCATTGACTCACCAGAGTGACAATATCATTTGTCAAAGCATTTTGATTTGAAGGTGATATCATTTGCCATCATTTTCAAATCCATCAAAGTTATGGGTGATTAAAGGACAGATGGTTTTACAGGCTGAATTTAAGCACTTGGTGGAAACATCATTCTAAGAACTTATGATCAGTCTCACTTAATAAGCGAAGCCTTAATAGTCGGCCTTGGTATTCAGTGGAAGCAGAATGATCCCTGCAATAAAAATTGAATACAGTTTTGAATTTGAATCTTGTTTTGTTTGATTTTAACTACTGCGGTATATTTCCCCGCAATCCTATATTATTGTACTGTGTAGGACAGATGCAGCCAGTTCCTAGGGGGTTAAAGGTTGCTGCTCAGTTATACAAAATACATAATTGAGTTTAGCATACATTTGTTAATAGAGACAATTTGCTTGCTGCTGAGAAACTGGTAAGCTCTAAAACAGCTTGGTGGCAGTGCCTCAGATTTTTAAATGTATATCAAGTTTGCATTTTTAGATGGTACTATACAATATAAAAACATACAGTAATTTAGGCAGGTAACATATAGGATGACAAATAGGATAACACTGTCTCCACGTTGAACAAGAGCCTCCAGCCTTAAGGTGAGATAGGGAGGAGAAAAATTTCCATCATCAAAATTGAACACAATTAAACTGTATGCATTTTATTGATTTCATCTACTGCATTGAAATATCTCCCTGCAATCCTATATTATTGTTCATTTGAGTTTATATTCAGATCTGTCATATTTCAAATAGAAAAACTATTTTTTCTTTGTCAGCAAAAAAATCTCTTATTTTAGGAGTGTTATGTACTCTTCTATTTGGTATATACCATTCAGCAAATTTCTATGTATCAAGAAATCCTAGTCCCAGATATTAAAGCAGCCGTAGACATAGCATTCAACTGCCATATATAGATGATTGGAATATATTGAAGATGGAAAAATAACTGAGTGAGAGAATGAGACTTTGGTAACTTTGCTTTAAAGCCACATTATTTTATTATCTAGTAATCTAATCTAATTTGGTGAATGTTGGACACACTAACATTGACGTTGGAGAGCGGATATCATCTTTTAAGGGCACAAAAGGTGATATAGTTGTACACGTTGGCACTAATGATATTAGGAGTAGGAGACCGGCAGAATTACTTAACAAGTACAGGTCACTGTTGAACAAAAGCCGAGAATTAGGGTTGAATTTGAAAGTGTCTGCAATTCTGCCCAGACACGATAGAAGGGAGTATATGATGAGAGCCTTGTCGATCAATTCGGCCCTGGAAAGAATGTGCAAGGCTCAAGGGGTAGAATTTTTTTCAGCCTGGACTGTACTTGTTAACAGGAGAGACTGCTTCTATAGGGATGGGATACACTTAAATAGAAAGGGTGCAAGAATATTTGCTGATGCTATCGAGGCAGTGTTAGGTGGGTCGGAAAACTGATAGCTTGGGGGGATACAAGGACTAATATTTAACAGTAGCCGTAGGCAGAGGTGAAGGAGATTCTTGCACAACTTCTATTAGAATAAGTAGCGACCTGGAGCGTGGGGTGTTGGGGTTTTCAGGGACGGATGGCAGTCATCCTGAAATACGTGGGTATATGGGATGTGTTAGGGTAACTAAGAATAGGAGTAGGAGCATGTATGCTTGCATGTATACCAATGCTAGAAGTATAGTAAATAAATTTGATGAATTTCAAGTGTTGGTCAAGACATCAAAGGCACATATTGTTGGGATATCAGAGACATGGTGTCACACAGATATAAGGAATGCTGAACTGTAATTGGGGAGTACAATGCGTACAGAAAGGATAGACAGGATAGAAAGGGAGGAGGTATTATGCTGTTAATTAAGAAAAACATAAAATCAAAAGAAGTGCATCCAGTTGATATAGATAAACAGTGCACTGTTGAGTCAATTTGGTGTGACTTAAACACTGCGAAAGCAAAAATAAGAGTAGGAGTGTGTTATAGGCCTAATGACTCGAATGAGTACAATGAACAGTTGTACAGAGAAATAGAGTGGGCTAGTAAATCGGAATGTCTTATAATGGGGGATTTTAACTTCCCAGATATTGACTGGAACTTGTGGGTTGGTCACTCACACACTAATCAGACTTTTGTGGATTTATTGGATGATTGTTTTCTGCAGCAGCATGTTCGAGAGGCAACCAGAGAAAGTAATACTCTTGATCTGGTTATCAGCAGTGATCATTCGTGTATTAAGAATTTGCAGATAAAGGAACCACTAGGTGGCAGTGATCACAGTGTACTGATGTGGGATTTACTTAAAGATTTAATTACCATCAGGGGTAAAGGAAAGGGTTTTTGCTTCCGTAAAGGTGAGTACAGTGGTCTCCGACAGTTTTTAAATTCTGTACAGTGGGATAAACTGACGATGTTACCAACAGTAAATTCTAAGTGTGAAGCATTCAAGGAATTAATCGTGGAAGCTACTAAAAGTTTCATACCTATTAAGAAATATTGTTCAAGGTTTAGGCCTAAATGGTTATCTAATGAACTAATGAGAATCGTAATAGAGAAGAAAAATGCATGGGATGCATATAAATTATCAAGCGACTCAGAAGCCTATGGCAGATATAAGCTAGTCTGTAATCAGGTGACAAAGGAGGTTAGGCAGGCGAAGGCAGATTACGAGAAATCCTTGGCAAAAGATGCTAAGAAAAACAGCAAGGATTTCTTTACTTATATAAACTCTAAAAGGAAGGGGATGAATCTAATTGGTCCACTTGACATCGATGGTTCGACTGTTGATGATCCTGCTCAGATAGCAAACAAACTGAATGAGTATTTTGCATCTACATTCACACATGAGGAATTATTAAGGTTTGAAAATGGCAGAAGGTTATCAAATTGTAGCAGGATACTTAATCATTTTGTAATAACTGAAAGCAAAGTGGAGGAGAAATTGTTGAAGTAAAACATAAGAAAAGCACCTGGGGAGGATGGGATCTATCCAGTTATATTAAAGGAGTCGGCAAAGCAACTAAGCAAACCCTTAGCCATAATTATGAGAGCGTCCTTGGACTCAGGGGAGGTTCCCACTGACTGGAGATGTGCAAATGTATCCCCAATTCACAAAGGGGGATCGAAGGGTGACACGAGTAATTACAGACCAGTTAGTTTAACTTCTGTTCGAGGTAAAATAATGGAGTCACTGCTTAAAGATGCATTGCAGGATCATCTAGACAAGACTGCAGCAATAATTCAGACACAGCATGGGTTTGTTAAGGGAAAGTCTTGTCTGACAAATTTGATAGGATATTATGATGTGGTTACAAAGGAACTGGATGCAAAAAATAATTTTGATATCATATATTTGGATTTCAGGAAAGCTTTTGACACTGTTGCGCATGGAAGACTATTGTACAAATTGGAGCAGAATGGTATTAAGGGTAAGTTGCTACAATGGATAAAAGGATGGTTAAGTGGGAGAAGACAGAGGGTGGTAATCAATGGGTGCTGCTCTTCTTGGACTAATGTTATTAGTGGAGTCCCACAGGGTTCGGTGTTAGGTCCACTGCTGTTTTGTATATTTATCAATGATATTGATGAAGGTATATCAGGCTTAATGTCGAAGTTTGCAGATGATACAAAGGTTGGCAGGGTTGTTAATGACAGTAATGGCAGTGTGCTACTGCAACAGGATCTAGATCATTTGGGCAGATGGGCTAAGAAGTGGCAACTGAAGTTTAATCTTGACAAATGCAAAGTACTGCATATGGGTAGAAGTAACCCCAGAGAAACGTACCAACTGTGTGCTACTACACTTAAGGTGGTAGAAAATGAAAAAGACCTGGGAGTAATTGTGCAGTCAGATATGAAGTTTTCTGAGCAATGCAGACAGGCTGCCAGGGCAGGTCATGGGGTTTTGTCAATGATATATAGGAATTTTGCTAGCAGGGAAAAGGAGGTGATTATCCCTCTATATAAGGCAATGGTCAGGCCACGCCTTGAGTACTGCGTACAGGTCTGGAGGCCTCATTTTAGGAAGGATGTAGATTTACTTGACCGTGTACAGAGAAGAGCAACAAGATTGGTGAGGGGAATGAAGGGATCCTCTTACCAAGAGAGGCTTAAGTTCTGCAAATTGCAGTGACTGGAGACTAGGCACCTCCGCGGTGATCTGATTGAGGTATATAAGGCCTTGAATGGGTTGAGCACGCTGAATTCTGATGGGATCCTTCCACTTGTTCAGATTACGAACCTAAGGGGGCATAAATTCAAATTAAGAAAAGACAGATGTAGATTAGATGTGCGGGTGGTTAATTGCTGGAACAAACTTCCATCTGTCGTTGTGGAAGTTGATAGGTTGAATAAATTTAAGGAGGAACTGGACAGGCATTTGGACGGAATGGTGTGATTTTTTTTTTTTTTTTTTTGGCTGATGCTGCATAAGCTCATACACTTGCTTTCTTGCATCACATGCCGCTACTACTACTACTATTAGACAGAATTACTGAGACAGCATTAGATAGCATAGATGCAATATGTAAATTAATATATTTTACAATAGTAGTCTGGTCCCTAGCATATAACAGATAAACTCCAAATTGAAATAGGTCAGTAATAGGATTTTCCTCAAAAATTTACATAGCAAAAAAATAATAATTGGATTCTTAGACAACCTCCAAAAGATTTATCCCCAGAACTGACATTAAATTACTTTTCACTATATACTGAAAATGATAAACAAAGATACTTCATCTTGGCTAAGTTACATTTCATTTAAAAATGGAAAGCGCAGTTTATAGATTGTAAAAGATCTTACCCAACCATGAGCAAATAACTTTGAATATTAACTGTTGCTATTTTGAAATTTCTGTGTTATTAGCATAAGCTGAATTGATATTTTGCTCGCTAAAGAAAAGAGATGAATAAAATGTTAATGGTGAGAGAAATTCCTTAGGGAATTTTATAACAAGTAAACTTTTTCATAAAAATAAGTGAAATCCACAGTGTTTTTCTAAGTAAAGGATCAGCAATTAGGACATCCATCAAACATGTTGGTCAAGTTGATAACATAATATATAATGAACACTTTGCATTTCAGTGCCAAATGATTATTGCTGTGAACTGAAAATATTTTAGGAGATAGGGCCCTAATATAATCTGCTTTTGTATCTGTCTCTCAATAATCTGTCTTTTAATTATATATATATCTCTAAAATATGAGTTTTATAAAGGTGTTATAAATCCATTACATTACAGGCAATGCATAGTTTCTAATTTATATTATAAGTCAGAAGTGGCCCCTGGTCTCTCAGTGCCCTGTGCGAGATTTTTCGGTGCACCCTCTCAGACTTGAAATTTACAGCAAATCAGTGAATTTTCAGGGCATTTTGCGCCCCCTAAATTTTGGCACCCTGTTTGGGGGAACTGCTCGATCATGCCTTATTAATAATAACTTTAAAAGGGGTTAAATTTATTAATAAATAAAACAAAACAAATAATAGGAGAGTGATCTATTTATCTGTCTACCACTTGAGATACAACACATAGCCAACAGTATATAATTTCAGTTCAGAAGAAAATGTTTGTCGGGGTTATACTTGTTTTTTTTATATGTAGTCTTAAGAAATGTTTTAAGAATAGGCACACCGCAAAGGTATTTTGCTTTAATTACAACCTAAAGTTTAATTTTGATACAAATCATTCCATTAAATTTAGTCATTTATTAATTTTTAATACTTAGTAAGTAAATATCATTTCAGGCTTTTGAAGAGGTGAATTTTCAGTCTCCACGAAATGTTACGATGGATAGGCAAACTTTCTATTGTGTTACCATTCCAGGAGAAAATTCTTGGGTGCAACAGATATCCTTTAATAATCAGCTTCTTCCTCAGATGTGGGAGAATTTTTATATTTATATATAAAACTGTAAAAATAAATTATAATTATAAAATTAAAATTATAAAAATTAATAAATAAAAAAATGACTGTGAATGTAAGTTGCTGCATAAACGATATTCAACAACACATCGCATAATATATAGAAGCAATATGGCAAAAAAAAAAAAAAAAAAAAAAAAAGTGGAAAATGAGCTGATGAGAGGAAGAAACAAATAATGAGAATAGAAATGGAAGGAACATGTATTTAAAAAATTTTAAAAATATTGAGTAAGGTGCAAATACAGCCATATAAACCAATAAATAATAAATTTAGACTGGTGCCACCTGACCACACCAAGGCCAAAAAGGTGTGAAGTATCACTAAAATGAAATGATAAACCAACCACAAAAGAAAAATAGATATAGAACAAACACATCAAAGAACAAAAATAGATGACCATTGCATCCAAGCTCGTCAGAGGGCCCTGGATACAACAGCTGTGAACCTTATTGCATTTTGAACATAATGCAATGTACAGAGACAGACATAAACTTAAATGTCAACTCTCTGAAGCAATAAAATCACATCATGGAGGCACTAATGCAGCAGCTGTAAGAACAGAATAGTTGAAGCACTTACTGCTTGACCAGACTGCTGCAAAAAAGAAAGAAATGGAGTTGATAACAGAAAATAAACAGATTATAGATTATAGGCACTGAGTGGTGCCAAAGCAACTAGCACTTGTTACACCCATTAGAAATAAAACTAATAATAAAATGTTTAATTATAAAAATAAAGAAAGGAAGAGATGGCCATGAACATAGTGGCTGCACAAGCAATATCCGATAACACGTCGCATAATGTATAGAAGCAATATGAGAAAAGAGGGGGGGATGAGCAAAGAAACAAATAAATAACGAGGACAGAAGTAGAAATGGACGGAATGTGTATCTAAGCATTTTTAAAAATATTATATACAATAATCATATCTCACACTTTTTTGGCCTTGGTGAGGTCAGGTGGTGCCGGTCTAAATTTATTATTTATTGGCTTATAACTTTGGCTTGCATTTGCCACTTACTTATGATTTTTCAAAATGTTTAGATACATATTCCTTCCACTTTCTTTCCATTTCTAATTCTGTCCCCATTATTTATTTGTTTCTGCACTCATTTTCCACTTCCTCCACTCCATATTGCTTCTGTGTATATATATATATATATATATTTCACAGTGGTAATATTACACTTGTTATTAACTGAGAAGTGGTATCACATAGCCTGACATGCCCTGCAAAAAAATAGTTAGTGCTTGCAAGTCACTGATTTGGAATTAGGTTGTTGGAAAAGGTTATTGTTATTTGTAATAATTGTGTTTTCAGTCTTGTATATTCAGCATTTTTGAATGTTTATATCATTGTTCACTTTGTAAACTGAGGAGGTCCTGAGAGGGTTGGTAATATTGTTTGTTTTTCCATTACAAATTGCAAAATATAGTTCATCATAATAGCAAGTTTTCGAATATTAAAAAACTTCTCCAAGATGCCATCTCATCTATGGGTATTGCCAAAAAAAAAAAAAAAAAAAGTAGAATTTGTGGCACAAACAGTAAATCAGATGATTTCACTGTACTTAAGGCCAGGATGTTATCCTGACAAGTAATAAAATTAGTGCTTCAACAGGAGACAAACATAAGAAATCCAAAGATAATCACATTTTACAATGCTACAAAAGGATGGGGTGGTTGTCCACAATGACTCATCAGTAGTGGTTGAATCATGGACCAGCACTTCGTATTCTAACTGATATATGCTTGGAACATGATGATTTTTTTATTCCTTAATGAGTATAGCAGGCATAAAATTGAAAGTGATATTTCTTAGTAACAGTACACATGTAGGTGGTTATTACCACCTACATGTGTACTGTAACGTTTTAATTGTGCTTTTTATCATTCTACTTTTTTGCCTGTTTATATAATTGTACACTTAAATTGCGTGGCCGAAAGGATAGGAAATATCATTTGTTACTCCGTTTTAATGTATACAGCCGATTCCGGTTATTTGGGACACATCGGGACTAGTGCATTTTGGCCTGATTAAGCGGCTGCCCCAATTATCCGAAGTTTCACATAAATAGTTAAAAATACAACGGACCCCGCTTTACAATTGGTTCACTGTACAATCAAATCACGTTACGATGGACTCACCATAGTAAAGTACTGTTCACTATACGATTTGTAGTAAGCGCCGGTCATTGTGATCACATTTGTGAATTGAATTTTAAATCTATTAAACAGCGATTCTAATGAGCGAAAATAGGAGAAATATTATCCACAGGCTATAAAAGTAAAGATATATTAAGCACAAATTTACCCTTTATTACCTTACCAATTAAAAAATTAAATGATACGTGAAAATCGGAAGAGTATACGTGATAATTGGAAGAATATATGTGATAATTGGAATAATTAATACGTACTGTAATATGTACATACTAACTAGTTGACATTTCTGTTCACTGACATTTGTGGGGTAGGGATTAAAATCTAAAACAGTAAAAAGATAAGCAATCAATAACAAAGAACACGGCACACACAAATTGCAAGTAACACAATACGCACAAGTGAGAATGGAGTAACAAGTTACGAAGTTTTAAAAATAGGAATTTAGAGAAAATTCTGAAAATTAATTTTTTTATGATTGAAGATTCCATGGAAGTGTAAACACATTTCACCATAATAACCCACAGAATTCCACCTGTCGGTATTATCGCAAATTCAACAAGATTGAGTTTACCACCTGTTTAAGATAGATTGCACTAACAGAAAAGCCCAATAAACAGGTGACTGCTAATTGTTTTTATTGTTTTATGGTTGTGACCTCCAGAATTTCAACCGAACTACGTGGTACGGTCACAGACAATCATAGGGTAATCTCCAGTGCTGTGGTCTCTTGCCCCGACTAAGCGGCATGTCCCAATTAAGCGAAGTAAAACCTGGCTGTTTTCTCGATTGGGTTCTGTATTTTAAGATTTGCCCCAAATAAATGGCTGCCCCGATTAACCGGTGGCCCAAATAACCGGAATCCACTGTATATGTAATATGTGAAGACCATTCATATAAGAATAATTATCCTAACAGATGGACACACTGAATGGTGTATTATATGTTATTGTATTTGTGCCATGCAGAAATTGTGTAGTAAATGTCACAAGAACCATGTAAAAAAAAAAAACCAAAGAAAGAAAGGAAAAAATGAATAATTTCCTGTTACTATTTTACATTTATATTTTTTAAATAAAAGCAGAAGTAATGGCAATTTATTTTTTTTCAATTTAAATACTGCTTATGTTTTGTTCAGTGAATGCCTCCATAAACTTAAATTTGCCAGCAATTAATCATTTGTATTTCCTATATGTATGATGTTGCCAAGAGGAATGTCTTTCTGCATATTTGATGTAAAGAGTGTGAGGATCATCATCATCAGCCATTTTCAATCCACTGCAGGATGTGAAGGCCTCTCCAGCAACTTTCCAGTTCCTTCTGTTTTGAGCACTGGCCATCCATATACTACCCACAAACTCATGAATTTCATCTATCCATCTCCGCCTTTGTCTTCCATGTTTTCTTCTAGCTCTTCTTGGATACCATTCTGTTATTTTCTTAGTCCATCTGTCATTATGTCTTCGAGCTATGTGTCCTGCCCAAGACCATTTTAGTTCTTTAGTTTTGATAAGAATATCCTTTACTTGAGTTTGCTGCCTAATCCATGTGTTTCTCTTCTTATCTAACAGTCTGATTCCCAATATAATTCGTTCCATCAGCTTCTCTTCCATTCTTTTGGTGAGTGCCCAAGTTTCACTTCCATAAGTCATGGTGGGGAGTATACATTGGTTCATTATTTTATGTTTCAGACAAACTGGGATATTGCTCTTCAGTATGTGACTATATTTCCTGAATACTATTCATGTGTGAGGATATTGGGCACCAACTCAGCATTGTTGTTATGGGCCTTTATAAGAGATAGAATAGGGTGGATGCCCTCGAATGCTAGGTGCCTAGTCTCCAGCCACTGCAATTTCAGAACTTAAGCCTCTCTTGGTAAGAGGACCCCTACATTCCTCTCACCAATCTTGTTGCCCTTCTCTGTATATGCTCAAGCAAATCTACATCCTTCCTAAAATGAGGCCTCCAGACCTGTACACAAGGCTGGACCTGACCATTTCCTTAAACAAAAGGATAATCACCTCCTTTTGCCTGCTAGCAAAATTCCTGTATATCATTGACAAAACCCCATGACCTGCTTTGGCAGCCTGTCTGCATTGCTCAGAAAACTTCATATCTGACTGCACAATTATTCCCAGGTCTTTTTCATTTTCTACCACCTTAAGTGTAGTACCACACAGTTGGTACATTCCTCTGGGGTTACTTCTACCCATGTGCAGTACTTTGTATTTATCAAAGTGAAATTTCAGTTGCCACTTCTCAGCCCATCTGCCTAAATTTTCTCTATACAGTTGCAGTATCACACTGCCATTACTATCATTAACAACCCTGCCAACTTTTATATCATCTGCAAACTTCGAGACTAAGACTGTTATACCTTCATCAATATCTTTGATAAATATACAAAACAACAGTGAGCTCAACACCGAATGCTGTGGGACTCCACTAATAGCATTAGTCCATGAAGAGCAGCATCCATTGATTACCACTCTGTTTTCTCCCACTCAACCACCCTTTTATCCATTGTAGCAATTTACCCTTAATACCATTCTGCTCCAATTTGTACAGTAGTGTTCCATGTGCAACAGTGTCAAAAGCTTTCCTGGAATCCAAGTATATGATATTTGCATCTACATTCACGCATGAGGAGTCTTCAATGAGGGGAGTGTCAGAAGTTTATCAAATGCTATCAGGGAGCTAAATGATTTTGTAATAACAGAGCAAAGTGGAGGAGAAATTGTTGAAGTTAAACATAAGGAAGGCACCTGAGGTGGATGGGATCTATCCAGCTATATTAAAGGAGGCAGCAAAGGAAGTAAGCAAACCCTTAGCCATAATTATGAGAGCTTCCTTGGACTCAGCGGAGGTCCCCATGGACTGGAGGTGTGCAAATGTATCACCAATTCACAAAGGGGGTTCAAAATGTGACACAAGTAACTACAGACCTGTTAGTTTAACTTGTGTTCCTGGGAAAATAATGAAATCACTGGTTAAAGAAGCATTGCAGGATAATCTAGACAAGACTGCAGTAATAGTTAAGACACAGCATGGGTTTGTTAAAGGGAGGTCTTGTCTGAACAATTTGATGTGGTCACAAAGGAACTGAATGCCAAAAATAATTTTGATATCATATACAGTAAACCCTCATTAATCTGGACCCCGGTAATCTGTATGTTGCTCAATCCGGACAGCTCAAAAAAAATTTAAGTGTAAAAATCAAACGACAATCAGGCTCAAAGGTCATGTGTATTGTGTCCGAGGTCATTGGATTGTGATGACTCACGCTGCAAAAACAACTTGGTTCCCTGTTGCGGTTCAGACAGTTGTCTGTCGTTTGCTCCGCAGTTATGCGCTTCTATCTTTTGTCGTTTGTGCTGTGCAGTTAAACAATACCTTTAAGTAAACCTAATGTAAGACAGAAGCGTAAGCATAAAATGCTTTCTCTTCACGATAAACTATCGGTGATAGGAAAACTTGAAAAAGGAGCTTCAGTTTCCAGCATCTGTCTTGAGTATGGCATCGCAAAACAAACCGTGTCGGACATTAAAAAGAAAAAAAGTGAAATTCATAATTTTGTTCTCAAGTTTAACGTGGAGAAAGAAAAAATTAAATTTAAGCGGATGCCTACTGATAAAGCACTAGATGATGCTGTGTACAAATGGTTTTCCTAACTTTGTTTGTGTGGTTTGGCTGGGCAAGGAATAGAAATTCAAGCAGCGGCAGAGAGACTGGCTAAACAGTTAGGAATTGAACAATTTAAAGCGAGCTCAGGTTGGCTTTTTAGATTTAGAAGACGGCATAACATTTCAAACAAGAAAATGTGTGGGGAAATACTTAGTGCTGATTTTGAAACTGTTGAGCCTTTCAGGAAACAACTGAATGATTTTATTCAAAAGGAGGGTTATCAATTGAACCAGGTGTACAACTTTGAGACAGGACTGTTTTGGAGAGCTCTGCCTGAAAACACAAGTGTTAAAGACTGAGAAAAGCATGCCTGGAAGTAAAATGACCAAGGAATGTGTTTCAGCATTGCTGTGTACAAATGCCGACAGAAGCCATATGTTAAAAACTATCATCGTTGGGAAAAGCAAAAAACCACGTGCTCTAAAAAACGTAGTAATGGACAATCTACCGGTACACTACTACAATTCCCGCAATAACAATGAATTGGAAATAACAATGGATTGGTTCCACAAGAAAGTTGTGCCAGAAATCAGAAGACATCAAATCGAAGATTTGAAAATCCCAGAAGACGAAGTAAAGGCTGCATTATGTAGCAAAGTTTTGCTACATAATGCACCAACCGACCCTGACGTTGACAAACTCGTCAGTCAAGATAAGAAGATTAAGTACATGTTCTTGCCACCAAACACGACATCTGTTTTCCAGCCTATGGACCAAGGGGTGATCTACACGGTAAAGTGGCTCTATAGAAAGAGTTTTTGAGTGAAGTCCTAGAAGTCGAGGAGCCGCTAGTTGGGGAAGAAAACAGAAGAGGGCAACAGACATTGAAAAATTTATAGTCGTACAATGTAAGATGTATGATTTTCAACTTTGCTGATGCTACAAAAGAAATCAATTCAAAAACTTGGGCGAATTCATGGAAAAAACTACTCTTAGATGAAGAGGCTAATCCAGAAACAGATGGTTGTGAGACAGAAGACTTTCATGAGACTCTACAACAAGGAGGGGAAAAAGCTGTGTTCTTAGAGGAGATAGTCATGGATGGAAGAAGATGATGATGATCCTGGCTACCACATTATGACCGAAGAGGAGATTGCAGATAGTGCAATGGGAGCAGCAGAAAGTTCAGACAAGGAAGAAGATGAAATCAGCAACAACTATCAGCCAAAAATTAAGGTACGCAAAGTGAAAGACCACTTGAACTTCGTAATTTAGTACGTTGAACAATCAACAAATGAAAATGTATCTGCCTGTTATGAACACATAAGACACCTACGTGAATTGGTAGTAAAGGAAATAAACTGCAAACAATCACAAAAAAAAATAAGTAATTTTTTCAAACCAGTGAATGTGGCAAGTGATGTAAGTGAAGATGAACCGGTGCAATCTTGTTCTAAGTGATTATGGACATTATGTATTTTTAATGTAAATACAGTATGTACATACATACATACATACATATATGTATTACATATTTTTGACTATGTACATACATATTTTTAATGTAAAATAAACATGTTTTTACTGTTATCTACGTACATTATGTTTAAATAAGCTTTACCCACGTTACAAAGCATATTTCATATAATCCGGACTTTCATTAAAACGGACACATCTCAGCCCCTATTAGTCCGGTTTAATGAGGGTTTACTGTACTTGGATTTCAAGAAAGCTTTTGATACTGTTGCACATGTAAGACTGCTGTAAAAATTTGAGAGGTATGGCATTAAGGGTAAGTTGCTACAATGGATAAAGGGATGGTTGAGTGGGAGATGACAGAGAGTGATAATCAATGGACACTGCTCTTCATGGACAAATGTTCTTAGTGGAGTTCCCCAGGGTTCGGTTGTTGTTGTTGGTTTTTAGGAGCATTAGCAACTAAGGCCATATCGCTCCGGGAATATGCGGTGGTCATTCCCTGACCTTTCCGCATCCTCCGTATTTGGTGGTGACGGGCTCGAACCCGGGTCTAATCAAGAAGCCCAGGGTTCGGTGTTGGGCCCATTGCTGGCTTGTGTATTTATCAATGATATTGATGAAGGTATATCAGGTTTAATGTCCAAGTTTTCAGATGATACAAAGTTTGGCAGGCTTGTTAACGACAGTAAAGACAGTATGCTACTCCAACTGGATCTAGTTAAGTTGGGAAAATGGGCTGAGAAGTGGCAACTGAAGTTTAACATTGACAAATGCAAAGTACTGCATATGGTTAGTGATAACTGAAGAGAAACATACCTACTTTGTGGTACTACACTTACTGAAATTAAGGGCCTGAAGGGGCAAAGATTCAAATTGAGGAAAGATGGTTGTAGAATAAATGTGCGGAAGTTTGCCTTTAGCGAGCGGGTAATTGATTGCTGGAACAGAGCTCCATACGTTGTGGAAGTTGATAGCTTAAATAAATTTAAGGCTGAACTAGACAAACATTTGGAGTTACTGGATGGGTGAAATGGGAGTTTTTTTTTGACTGATGCTCTATAAGCTTGCTTTCTTGCACCATATGCCTCAACTAATGCTAATGATCTAACAGACGAGAAGAAGTTACACTAGGCAGAATAGGACATACCAATGTTATCTGCTCTGAGCTGAATCTCCACCTCAGTGCTCTGACTGTCAAACAGTGCTAACAGTCCAACATATTCTACTTGACTGCCATAACTTTACATGAGAACAACAAATTTCTCTTAAATCCTTAAAAGCAATGGACACTATTTCATTTTGAACAATATTTGCAGATAGACCTAATATATCCAAAGTTTTCCAGTTTCTGAAACGTATAAACTATTATAATTTAACATAAAAGACATCACTGAATATATCACAAACCATAAGTTTGGCACACAGTAGCCATAGAAGCTGATACACCAGCAAAATCAATTCCAAAACCCAAATCACTTATTCAACTTTTGCCACTGTTTTCTGGTTGATTTTGACTTGCACCATTCCTTAAAAATCTCTATCTTTCTGATACACCAGCAACTTCAGCTACTTCTTTAATATGATGTCCTTTAGACCATGTCAGGTGCAGCAAATATTACACTCCCTCTTAGAGTTAAATTTCGATATTCGCTTTTGTTGGATCCCTAGCCATGTTGGTATCAGAGGCAATGACTTAGCTGATGCAGCAGCAAAATCAGCAACGCCACAAAGTCGCATCCGCTTATCAGTCCCCTATACAGACTGCAAGCAACTTATCTACAAAAAATTATGCGCGCGTTGGCAAGAATCTTGGAATGGGTGCCCTACCAACAAGCTGAATGAAATTAAGCCTGAAATAATGCTTTGGCATTCTAGTCAGCGCAGGGTCCGACGGGAGGAAGTAATTCTTGCTAGGCTACGCATAGGACATTCTCACCTGACGCATTCGTATTTGCTGAGGGCTGATGATCGTCCTGTGTGTAGACATTGTAAAGCAATTTTAACTATCCGTCATATTTTAGTCGAATGTACATATTTTAGTAATGAACGCCGTTCGTGTTTTAACCATCTGTCTGAGCCCTATACACTCAGGCAGATTTTATCCGACGATGACAATGTGTCAGATGTATTTAGATTTTTACAACTGATTAATCTACATAGTTTTATTTAGATTGCCCTAATATTTAACATATTGTAAATGTTTTATGCCATATTTTTGTGCATAATATATTAACTAGATACGCTATTTTATATTTTTTACACATTTATATTTTATTACCTTAGACTTGGCGCATGATAGCCTTAGATGGCTGATGCGCCATTAAACTTCTAATAACCAACCAACCAACCTTTAGACCAACCAAATGCTATCACTTCTTTTTGCCATTTGTGAATGTGTTTTCTGTGCTGCATTTTTCTTTGTGGGAATCATTCTTTGGTCACAGCTGGCTATATCTGTAAATAGAGGAAATGGGTTAACTTCATACCCTAATTTCAGTGCTGTTGGCAAACATGCATAGAAGATCTGCATGTTCAATCTGTCATATGCCCTAAATACCACAAGTGATTAATTTTTTTGCCCAGTGTAAATACAGTAAACCCTGTTATTCGTGGTTTTATCTATTCGCATTCGCTGATTTAATATAAAATGAAACCTAAAAAAAATGTGAGTTTTTAAAGCACCGTGAACATTTTCTGTCATAAAAAATATGGCATGGCTAAAATCATCTTGCCTAGTCAAAACAGCACTCGGTGGGTAGGGGAGAGGTGTAACACAGTTGCAAGTGCGGATTTTTCCCACTAATCCTTGTTCAGTATGTGTTATGCGCTTGTCATGCACCGGTGTTCGAGCCCGTGACCATCAAATACGAAGGATGCGGGAAGGTCAGGGAATGACCACCGCATATCCTCAGAGCAATATGGCCTTAGTTGCTAATGCTCCTAAAAACGAAATAACAACAACAACAGCTTGTCAGGAAGGTTTCGTCGTTTGCTTTTAACTGATATGCTTACGAAAGTGATAAATTACCATTTTGCACTCGAAAAAACAGACTTTTTCGAGTGTGTTAATGGTTAAAAGAAAGTGACTTTATTGTGTACAAGTTCTTTTCTAACCCCTACAAAAATAGTTGGTTTTCTAGCCCCCATGATTGCTACAATATCGGCAAACCCTTGGTTGCTGATATTGTAGCAATTGCACAGAGAATAGAAGGCTGGGGCTTCGAAAACATTGATGTAACAGACATTCAGGAACATTGAGACTCATGCAGTGAACTTATAATAGAAGTGTTGGATGAATAGTGACAAGGTCAAATGAGAACCAAAATGATCCTGAGGAGGAAGACCTCAACTTTGTTAGACCAGAATTAAATAACAAATCATTAAATGAATCTTTAATGATTTGTTATTTGCCCAGTGTAAATACAGTTACATTTAGCCCCTCCGTACAACTTTCAGAAAAGGTGGTGGAAATGAATCTAATTTGGAAAGAAGCATCAAGTTTAAATGAGACCTAGGACAATTACTCTTGCCTTACAGGGAAATCTAAAAGGAGCTCAATAAAAAAAAAGAAGAAACAAACTTGATTAAGAGTTATTTTTCGTCCAGCAACCCATATTCTTGATGTGTTTTGAAAGATTTGTGTGAAATTTTTAATAAATGTTACATTTAATATTAAATTGTTTCTTATTTTAATTTCGATGCCTTACGCTTGTATTTCACAACGTACTGTCTATGTTTGCCTATGTGCATTGTCATATTATATAGATACATATAATACATCTCTTCTTCCAATCACATAGTTCCCTGAGGAGCTGTTGTGGCCACCAACAAATTCCTCCAACTGCATTGATCATGTGCTATACGAGCAGCGTCGCAAAGTGTCACGTCCAGAAGTTTGCTGATCCCATCCTTCCACCTAGTTAGTATTAGCATTAGTAGAGGCATATGATGCAAGAAAGCAAGCTTATGCAAAAAAAAAAAAAAAAAACGCTCCTGTTTCACCCCTATGTTCGTTCCAAATACCTGTCCAGCTCAGCCTTAAATTTATTTAGGCTATCAACTTCCACAACAAAGGATGGAAGTCTGTTCCACCAGCCTACTACCTGCTGGCTAAAGGCAAACTTCCGCAAGTCTATCCTACATCCTTTTCCTCAATTTGAATTTATTCCCTTTCAGGTGATTATACCAAAAAGAGGAAGAATCCCATCAGCATTGAGCATGCTGAAACCATTCAAGGCTTTATACACCTCAATCAGATCACCTCGCAGGTGCCTAGTCTCCAGACACTCTAATTTGCAAGACTTAAGCCTTTCTTCGTAAGAGCAACCCTTTGTTCCATTCACTAATCTTGTTGACCTTCTCTGTACTCGTTCCAACAGCTCTACATCCTTCTTAAAATGAGGCCTCCAGACCTGTATACAGTACTCAAGGTGTGGCCTGACCATTGCCTTATACAAGGGGATAATCACCTCCTTATCCCTGCTAGAAAAATTTCTATATATCATTGACGAGAAACCATGAGCTACTCTTGCAGACCGTTTGCGCTGCAAGAAAACTTCATATCTGCCTGCACAATTACCCCCAGGTAATTTTCGTTCTCTACCACTGTCAGTGTAGTACCACAGAGTTGATACGTTACTCTGGGCTTACTGCTTCCCATGTGTAGTACATTTGTCAATGTTAAACTTCATTTGCCACCTCTCAGCCCATCTGCTCAACTTTTCTAGATCCTGTTGCAGCAGTGTACGGTCATTAGTGTCTTTAACAACCCTGCCAACCTTTGTATTGTCTGCAGACTTGGACATTAAGCTTGATATACTATCATCGATATCATAAATACAGAAAACAATGGACCCAACACTGAACCCTGAGGGACTCCACTAATAACACTAGTCCACGATGAGCAGTGTCCATTGATTACCACTCTGTCTTCTCCCACTCAACCATCCCTTTATCGATTGTAGCAACTTACCCTTAATGCCATACCTCTCCAATTTGTACAGCAGTCTTCCATGTGCAACAGTATCAAAAGCCTTTCTAAGATCCAAATATATGATATCAAAGTTATTACCCGCATCCAGTTTCTTTGTAACCACATCATAGTATCCAATCAGATTGGTGAGGCAAGACTTTCCCTTAACAAAACCATGCTGTGTCTGAGCTATAACTGATGATGATCCTGCAGTGCTTCTTTAACCAGTACCTCCATTAATTTTCCTGGAACAGAAGTTAAACTAACAGGTCTATAATTATTTGTGTTGCCCTTTGATCCTCCTTTGTGAATTGGGGTCACATTTGCACTTCTCCAGTCCATGGGTACCTCCCCTGAGTCCAAAGAAGCTCTCATAATTATGGCTAAGGGTTTGCTTACTTCCTTTGCTGCCTCCTTTAATATAACTGGATAGATCCCATCCACCCCTGGTGCCTTTTTTATGTTTATCTTCAATTTCTTCTCCACTTTCCTCTCAGTTATTACAAAATCATCTAGCTCACTGCCAGAGTTTAATTCACCTCTGGCATTCCCCTCCCTGAATAACTCCTCATGTGTGAATGTAGATGCAAAATACTCGTTAAGTTTGTTAGCCACCTGTGAAGGATCATCAACAGTTGAACCATCAATGTCCAGTGGACTAATCTGATTCATCCCTTTCCTACTAGAGTTTACATAGATAAAGAAATGTTTGCTGTTTTTCTCTGCATCTGTTGCCAAAGATTTCTCATCTGCCTTTGCCTGCCTAATCTCTTTTGTCACTTGGTTACAGACCAGTTTATATCTATCATAGGCTTCCATGTCACCCATTAATTTATGTGTATCCAATGCATTTTTCTTCTCTGCCACATGTCTCATTAGTTCATCTGACATCCATTTAGGCCTAAACCTTGAACAATATTTCTTTAGTTGGTATGTAAAGCCTAGTAGCTTCCAAGATTAATTCTATGAATGCTTCCTGTTTTTAATTTGCTGTTGGTAACATCAGTTGGTCCCACCGTATAGAATTTAAATGCTGTCTCAGACCTTTGTAGTAACCTTTACGAAAGCAAAAACCCTTCCCTTTACCCCTGATTGGTAGTTACCTCTTTAAGTAAATGTCACTTCAGCACACTGTGATCACTGCCACCTAGTGGTTCCTTAACTGCAGATTCTTAATGCATGAAGAATCACTACTGATAATCAGATCAAGAGTATTACACCCTCTAGTTGCCTCCCGAACATGCTGATGTAGAAAACAATCATCCAATAAATCCACAAAAGCCTTGCTAATGTGTGAGTGACCAACCCACAAATTCCAGTCAATATCCGGAAAATTAAAGTCCTCCATTATAAGACTCTGATTTACTGGTTCACTATTTCCCTGTACAGTTTTTTTTTTATTATACTCATCAGAGTCATTAGGCCTATAATGCACTCCTACTCAATTTTGATCTCCTAGTGCTTATGTCACACCAAACTGACTCTACACTGTATTGTTCAGCAATGTTGACTGGCTTCACTTCCTTGGATTTTGTGTATTTCTTAACTAAAGCATAACCCCTCCTCCCTTCCTATCCTGTCTATCCTTCCTGTACACATTGTACTTCCCAAATTCCAGTTCTGCATTCCTTATATCTGTGTGACACCACTTCTCTGATATCCGAACAATATCTGCCTTTGATGTTTTGACCAACACCTCAAGTTTATCAAATTTATTTACCAAACTCCTAGTATTGGTGTACATGCAAGTATACATGCACCTGTTCCTATTCTTAGCTACCCTAACACAACCCATGTGTTTACTTGTACTGCAATGAATCCCAGCAGTCTCTGAAATATCCTGCATCTTTTTTTCCAGGCTGCTGCTCATTCCAATAGAAGCAGTGCAAGAATCACTTTCACTTCTGCAAGTGGCTATTAGTCTGTGTATCCCCCCAAGCTAGCAGTTTTATGACCCACCTAACACTGCCTCGAAAGCATCATCAAATATTCTCACACCCTTTCTATTTAAGTGTATCCCATCCCTATAGAAGCAGTCTCTCCTGTTAACAAGTACAGACCAGGCTGAAAAAAAATTCTACCCCTTGAGCCTTGCACAATCTCTCCAGGGCCGAATTGATCAATAAGGCTCTCATCATATACTCCCTCCTATCGTGTCTGGTCAGAATTGCAGACACTTTCAAATTCAACCCTAGTTCAAAGGTTTTTTTTTAACAGTGACCTGTACTTGTTAAGTAATTCCACCGGTCTCCTACTCTTAATATCATTAGTGCCAACGTGTACAACAATATCACCTTTTGTGTCCTTAAAAGATGATATCTGCTCTACAACAACATCATCAACTTTTGCCCCTGGCAGACATACCCTGGTCATGTTCAACCTATCCTTTTTACACAATATTTTCCCGATTTTCCTGACAGTAGAGTCATTGACAACTACTAGTTCCTGTGGGACCAGCGCATTCTGCCCTGGGGTTGCCGCTGTTGTGTGACGATCAAGTGTAAGCTCTGGCGTTGATGTGGGCAGCTGAGAAATTGATGGGCCCTTCAATTTAGATCCTTCAAGCTCTCATATAGGCCCATAACAATGCTGAGTTTTCACCTGATTTCCTCACTTCTTACATCGTGCACACGCACAAAGACATTAACATCAAACAAGCAGTGCATTTTAAGAGGCTGTGATTCAGAGGGCAACTGCCCCCCTCAGTTCTACCCTGAGCCACAGCACTCCCATTAGCGTGAGCCTTTTACTTTGCTGCTCTGGTGTGAGTCATGATTTCGATTCAATTTCAATAAATTTTCAATTTCAGTACAAAATTATAACCCTAAACTTATATCCCAATGCAGTTATAACACTATATATATATATATATATATATATATATATTTTTTTTTTTTTTTTCAGTATCGAGTGTTATCTCAGAGTTTCATTATATAACTTCCGTATCAAGTTATGTATTAATTAATACATAACTTGATTAATTTAGTTAAAAAAGTACAATTTAATTGACAATGAAGTTTAACAAGATTAATAAATTTTACTGATTACTTTATAATATTATATACTATACTATCTTAACGCTATCTAGTACGGGATATAATGTATCGTATCACAATGGCGGCAAGTTACAAAACTGAATCTACAGACACTAAGTATTAGGTGCCTCTGTAGCCAGGTGGGAATGAGTAGCAGTGCGTAGCACATGATTCTTGATTAGACCGGGGTTTTAGACCACCGCATATTCCCGGAACAATACGGCCTTAGTTGCTAATGCTCCAAAAAACCAAATAACAACAACACTAAGTATTAATTAACTTCCAAAATCTTGCTATCTAAATTCAGAATAAACCAAGGATCTTGACTAGGTCTATAAGCTACTTATAGAAAATAATTTAATATAACAATAAAGTCAAAGCCACTGTTGACGGTTTTTCAGCTGTTATGTGAACTGAAAATCCTAGTTTTTCAGCCTAAATAACACACAGAGATCAACCTACCCATGCACTTTTACAGACAGCTTGAACATGGATATGCTTGACAAGCCCCAGTACTGTTAAAATATTTTGACTTGATTTTGTTTAAGCATCAGATTATATTCATCGATCAATTGCGAAACAGAATTTTTAAGCTCTTCCAGTAGTAGTTTAATAATTTACCAGGTTGGTTCAAACTGGTGTTGTATAATTTTTTTTTTTTACTCTAAATTTAATGCCATCTTTTCTCTTCATAGGTGTTGATACTAATCATTCTGTATAAATAGCACTGCACATCTCAGATTCCAGTTTCTTCTTTCATGTGACATTTATTGTAATTTAATTATATGGGACTTCTTGATAACTATATATTAGAAAGAATTTCAGTAATTAAGAGAGAATTTTGTGCTGTATAATATTTTTGGCTTAACATGATTCCACAGATACTCACTGAATTCAGTTAAAGTTGGTACTGCTTTTCCTGTTGCTTCTTGTTCTAGGCCGAAACGTTTGCTAGAAGAAAGTCAAGAAAGTCTGTACAGGAATGATGAAAGCCTATCTGAATGCTTGGAAGATACGAAAAACGCATATAATCAGCAGAAACGAAATAGATTCATGTCATTTCATTCTAGCTACCAAGCAGAGGAAGGTAAGGATATATATATATAAATGGGAATTCAATGTAACCACTTAAAGGTAATGTTTAAAGATTTACATGTGAAAAGAGGTATACAGTTGATGAAATGGTTTCAGTGAATACAAGATTAATAAATCAGGTATGACAGATGCACCTAAAAATGCAAAGCAGCATTAAAGGATGCAAGAGTATATATAAGTTGTATTAATATTTTGAATTAAGAATGCATAAATGGATGTGAAAGTTACACAAAGTGCCAGTAACTAGAAGGGTGAGGAAAGTAGAAAAAGAAGTGTAGTAGATTTGTGAAAGGTGAAAGAATGTTAATGTCCTAGAGGTTATAATGAATTAAGAAAATTATGGGACTGAATTTCCAAGCCAATTTAAAGTGTGGGTACTGTAAAGTAAAATTAGTACATCAAAATACTAATAAATTGAAATAAAATAAAATGAAAATGGTATAGCTGTCATCAGATATGGGGGGGGGAAACATTTTTAGTAAATGGTCTAATATAGGTAATGCAAAAATGCTTGATCTGATGTCAGCTGAAATAAATATTGATACATGATCAGGTATTTCATCAGGGGGAGTACACCTGACCATGTATCAGGAACTGTTTATATACTTGGCCATATTAGTAGAAGAAAAGCAAAAGGCCAAATAGACAACAAAAATGAAATTAGCACTTTCTAATACAGTCACACTACATCAAAATACAGTTTGGACAAGGTAGTTGCAACACAGTGTAATTTATTTAGGTAAAAATAAGTATTGAGTTGGGATAAAAATGGTTAATATCAATATGTTTAATTTAAATATTTAGAATTTAGTGTAGGATTTAATTTTGTATAGATAGGAAATCAATGTATTTTAAAAAAAGATTTAAAACAAGCAAATGGTATAAGGGTGAGGTATTAAATTGAGGATGGGGAAGAGGAAAAGGAGTATTTTAAATAAATAAAGACAAAAAATAGCAATAGGAGCAGTATAGTAGGAAAGTTTGTGTCACCCTTGTATTACACTAATAGACAGCAGAAAGATAAAAAGCATATAAAAAGTTATTAAATAACACTAAGCTTGCTGGGGTTGTGAAGCCCAACCTTAAAGTAAGGGCATTGACATTTGTAATCGTTAGTATAAAAGGAAGCTAATACCAAATGCTTGTATTGAGAGGAAAACTATGTGTATTGAAACATGCTGAGAAATGAATCTAAAACAAAACCGAAAGTATAATAACACGGTGAAAGTGTACGATACCTGGAGTATTTCAAGAAATGCGAAGTGTAAATGAGCTGGCAGGAAAGATAAAGGCACGGAGATGGATGTGCACAAATTCAGTAGAGTAAATGAATGCATCCAGGCTTCAACCAAATGAGCAATATATCTACCTGATAAAACATTTTATAGCAGCAAAGCGGACTTAATAGTAAGCTGTGAAGAAATTCAGAATAGCAAGAACATAGTGACCTCTATAGTCATATTTAGAATACGTGCATGGAGATAATTTATAATTAGTGTGGGAAAAAGAAATGTAGTTGAAATAGTATGGCTTTACTGTGATAAAGTCATACAAAATTAAACATAGGTGGCAAAAACATATACACGTTAGACCAAATGATGGGGCTACATTATAATAAGTTGAATAATAAACGTATCAGAGTATTGTAAACAAGAATCAAATATTTTGAGATATAAATAAATTAATAATTATAATCTATCCAAATTTGCATGAAAGTACATCCTAGGAAAAATAACTGGTTTAAATCCAAAGAAATAAGTAACATGGTGACTTAAGATCCAAAGGTGGCATAGTTAAGGATCCGATTATAAAAGAACATGACACAAAAGAACATGAAATAAGTCCATGTATATGAAACAATTCCAAGGAAACAGTTATAGTATAGCAGAACAGGAAATAATTCCATGTATATAAAACTAGAGAAATCCACACAGATATTAGAAATGCAGAATTGGAATTTGGGGAGTACAATATATACAGACAGGATAGGAAAGGAGGGGTTATGCTGTTAATTAAGTGCCACTCCGTAGCCAGGTGGGAAGGAGCAGCAGTGTGTAGCACACGCTTCTTGATTAGACTGGGGTTCGAGCCTGTCACCACCAAATATGGAGGATGCGGAAAGGTCAGGGAATGACCACCGCATATCCCGGAGCAATATGGCCTTAGTTGCTAATGCTCCTAAAAACCAAATAACAAACAAACAAGCTGTTAATTAAGAAGCAGATAAAATCTAACAAAGTGCATCCAGTTGGCTTAAATGGATAGTGCAATGTTGAGTCAGTTTGGTGTGACATAAGCACTGGGAAAGGAAAAATGAGGGTAGGAGTTTCTTATAGGCCTAATGACTCTGAGTACAATGAACAATTATACAGAGAAACAGAGTGGGCCAGTAAATCAGTGCCTTATAATGGGGGATTTTAATTTCCCAGATATTGACTGGAATTTGTGGGTTTGTCCCTCACAAACTAGCAAGGCTTTTATAGATTTATTGGATGATTGTTTTCTACACCAGCATGTTATTGAGGCAACCAGAGGGAGTAACGCTTTTGATCTGATTATCAGCAGTGATTATTCATCCATTAAGAATTTACAGATAAAGGAACCACTAGGTGGCAGTGATCACAGTGTACTGATATGGGATTTACTTAATAATGTAACTATCATCAGGGGTAAAGGGAAGGTTTTTTGCTTTTGTAAAGGTGACTACGTTGGTCTCAGAGAAATTTTAAGTTCTATACAGTGGGACCAACTGATGATGTTACCAACAGCAAATTCTAAATGGAAAGCATTTAAGGAAGTAATCTTGAAAGCTACTAAGCTTTTTGTTCCAACTAAGAAATACTGTTCTAGGTTTAGGCCCAAATGTATGACAGATGAACTAATGAGACTCTTGGCAGAGAAGAAAAATGTGTGGGATGCATATAAATTCTCAGGTGATGCAGAAACCCATGGCAGATATAAGCTAGTCTGTAATAAGTCACAAAGTAGGTTAGGCAAGCAAAGGCTGATTATGAGAAATCCTTGGCAAAGGATGCAAAGAAAAACAGACTTCTTTTCTTATATAAACTCTAGAAGGAAGGGGATGAATCAGATTGGTTCACTTGATGTTGGTGGTTTTACTGTTGATGTTCCTGCTCAGATAGCTGACAAACTAATTTGGTATTTCACATCTATATTCACACATGAGTTATTCAAGGAGGAGTTGAAGGCCAGTTGTTTATCAAACTCTAACAGGGAGTTAAATGATTTTGTCATAACTGAGAGCAAAGTGGGGAAGAGATTGTTGAAGTTAAACATAAGAAGGCCACCTGGAGTGGATGGGATCTATCTATCCAATTATATTAAAGGTGGCAAAGGAAGTAAGCAAATCCTTAGCCATAATTATGAGAGCATCCTTGGACTCAGGGGAAGTCCCCGCAGACTGGAGGTGTGCAAATGTATCTCCAATTCATAAAGGGGGATCAAAGGGTCACACAAGTAGTTGCAGACCTGTTAGCTGGACTTCTGTTGCAGAGAAAATAAAGTAGTCACTGGTTAAAGATGCATTGCAGGATCATCTAGACAAGATTGCAGTAATAATTGAGACACAGCATGGGTTTCTTAAGGGGAAGTCTTGTCTGATCAGTTTGATTGGATACTATGATGCCGTCACAAAGGAGCTGGATACAAAAAATAATTTTGATATCATATACTTGGATTTCAGGAAAGCTTTGGAAGACTACTGTACAAATTGGAGCAGTATGGCATTAAGGGCAAGTTGCTACAATGGATAAAAGGATGGTTGATTGGGAGAAGACAGAGTGGTATTCAATGGACACTGCTCTTTGTGTGGACTAGTGTTATTACTGGAGTCCCCCATGGTTCAATGTTGTGTCCATCTTTGTTTTATTTATCAATGATAGAAGTTTAACATTGACAAATGCAAACTACTGCATATAGGTAGCAGAGTAACCCCAGAGTAACCAGCTGGGTGGTGTTATACTCAGATTAGTGGAGAATGAAAGAGACCTTGCAGGAATTGTGCAGTCAGGTATGAAGTTTTCTGAGCAGTGCTGGGATTTTGTAAATGATATTCAGGAATTTTGTGAGCAGGGATAATGCTAATGCTAATACATAAAAGCAGTTTTAGGAGTGAAGTTGTCAACTACAGACCAGTTAGTCTGATTTCAGTGGTAGGAAAAATCTTAGAGGCAGTGATTCAGAGTGCAATCCATGGATATTTATATTGATATGGCATTCTGAAGGACAGACAACGTGGCTTTAAGGGAAAATCCAACTTAACTAACTTAGTGTGTTATTTTGACACAGTTATTCATGAATGGATTTAGGGAATAGTTTCAGCATAGTTTATTTGGATTTTAGCAAAGCATTTGACTCTGTCCCTCATGAGCTGTTACTATATATGTTGGAACTGGTTGGGATTACTGGTAAGATTCTAAGCTGGATTGCTGGTTGCTTGCCGGGCAGAAGGTTGTAATTAATGGATATTCTTCAGATTGGTGTAAAGTCAGGAGTGGGGTTCCTCAAAAATCGGTTGTTGGACCAGTGTTGTTTTTCATTTTCAAAAATGTTATCACCAAAGGTATATGAGCCATAATGTCAAAATTTGCAGACGACATAAAGATTGGCACAGTTAATGATTAGTGCTAAGCAGTGCTCCTCCATGATAACTTGAACAGGCTTCATAGATGGTCAGAGAAGTGGCAGCTAGGTTTTAATGCTGCTAAATGCAAGGTCTTCCACTTGGGTAATAGCAACACACAAATAAATTATACACTTAGTGGGTTGAATTAAAAACAGTGGAGGAGAACTGGGAGTTACAACACTGGAAGATATGAAGTTCCTGAATGGTGTAAATAGGCAGCCAGGAATGCCCACGGTGGCCTATTGATGATTTATCGAACGCTGTCCTGTCGAGATAGGGAGGTCATAATCCCATTGTATAAGGCAATTGTAAGACCACATTTGGAATACCGTATTCAAGTATGGAGACCTCATTTGAAAAAAAGACATTGAGCTTCTTAAAAGGATCCAAAGACTGGTAACTTGAATGGTGAGATCTGCAGAAGGATTACTGTATGAGGAAAGAATTGGATTATGTGGGCTACATTGCTTAGCAAAATGCAATTTATACACATAACGAACAAGGGTGGATGAGGTTGTTCTCGAGTAATCCTAGTATGCATCTCTAAACACAAACTGAAAAACTAGGCACCTCAAAGGTGACCTGATTGAGGTATTTAAGGTTCTGAGAGGGATTAATAAAATGAATGAATATGGAATTTTCATTGTTCTAAAGAATTCTAGAACTAGGGGTCATAAATTAGATTGTAGGAAGTTTTGTTTTAGCCAGTTTGGATAGTTTGAATGAATTCAAATGTCAACTGGATATTTACCTTGCATTAGGAGTGAAGCATATAATTCGTGTTTTCTTATCTACTTGGTTGGTTTTTTTTTGCCAGTGCAGCAAAAGCCTGTGGCTTCCTTACACTATATGGCAAATACTATTGTTACTATTATTATTATAAGCCTTGTAAGGAAATTTGCTGTGTTTGCTTGAAAACGATGCAAATGTTGACTTGACTTGATAACTTCTGCATTTTTGATCTGACCACTTTGGGACCCATTTTGCTGACACCTTTTTCATAACGGGAACCTCTGTTATGTGGTACTCACATTCAGATGAGATGCCCAATATGCTGGCGATGTTCTGAACTGTCGATCGCTCGTCACCAGATCATGCATGTTGTCAACAACTTTTGTGTGATATGCTTTGCAGGTATTTCACAGTGTGGGTCATCTTTCAGGCTCTACCCCTGGTTTAAATTCTGCTGCTGCCTTCTTAAAAGGGCAGGAAAGGGCATCTTTCCCAAATGTTAGCTATATTATCCTCATGAATTCCTTTGTAAATAGCCCCTTTTTTCCCAAATATTGATGACTGTATGGTGATTGATTTTGTTGATCATTAGGTCAACTTTGTTGACTTCAGGACCTCTAATTAAAAAAAATACTTCACAACTTGGTTTGAAATGTTATACTTTAAGTACAGAAATTTTTAACATTGTACAACTACCCTTTCATACCAAGGCCACAAACTTTTCAAACTACTTATAAGTCAACCCCGTATCCCCATCCCCCACCTTTTTTATGTTCATATTTTATATCTCTCATAGCGATATAATGCAATAAAATCTACATTAAGAACCATCTGCTGTTTAATTAAATTTATGTTCTTTTAAAATTTACATTGTTACCATTTTATTGAACTACATGGTAAGCTGTGAAGAAATGGTACTGCCATATGCAGAAGGTCACGAAACCAAAACCTATGGCCCCAGGTTCCAAGTGTCATAGTGATGAAGCGATTTTCCGAGTGATTCATAGTGTTTACTCAAAGCCACAGTTCTTCAGTTTGAAAAGTTCTTTTATGTTCTTTGATCAACAACAAACTTGGTGTTATGAATTGTAAGCAAGTTTAAGAAAGGGAAACCACCTTTTTCCCCTTTAAACTAACACTAACTTTTATACTGCTTGGTCACTCTAGCAGTACTGCTCCTGCCTCCCCATGGTGAGTCCGGTAACCTATGAGAAGAAATCCACTCTCCCAGGACTGAAAGGAACAAAGATGGATGGATGGAGCAAAGAGCCATAGAGCTCAAAACTAGTGACAAATGACTGTTCTCAACCGAAGAATTTGAAAACAACCCCTCGAGAGGATATATCAGCTTTCCTCATCTTTCATTCTCTATCAGATCAGCCGCTGAGTAAATTATCATTCTTGTGCAGAAATGCATTGAGTCTGTTGCAGGTTCACCTAAATCAGTAAGTCAACTTCAGTCAGGAAATCTTCTGATAGACTACTCAACCTCAACATTCTGCAAAGCTATTAAATTAAAGCTCACAACTTTTGGAGGACATCCAATGAAGTTGCTCCCCATGCCACCTTAAACTCCTCTAAGGGAGTAAAAGCAGAATGGGACTTATTACTTGTATCAGAGGAGGAAATTGTCCAAGAATTACATGATCAAAAAGTCATCCAAGCAAGGAGAATCATGACCGAAAAAGATAGTAATCTGGTTCCAACAATGAGCATAATTCTCACTTTTAGCACTCCTAACTTATCAACATATGTGAAAGCAGGCTACCTACATTGCCTTGTCCAACCTTACATTCCAAATCCCATCAGGTGCTACAAATGTCAAAAATACGGACACTCACAAACTGCATGTCGAGGTGAGGCAATACGTCCCAACTGTGGTTCATAAGAGCATAACCAATTTGACTGCACCATTACCACTCCGCATTGCCCAAACTGAAAGGTAACCACTTGGCTTTCTCAAAAACATGCGAACTATGGAAGCAAGGGAAAAAAATTCAGAAATATAAAGTAGAGAATAAAGTGACTTACTCAGAGGCTAGAAGACAGCTCAACATTTCCAATCTGTAGGGATCCAGACTGAATTATCAGTTCCTCCGAGTATATCTATTGTGAATTGGGCACGTTCATTGCTCTCTATTTCAAAACAGTGTCCTACACAACAAACAAGTGAACAAGCCATCCCAATTACCATACTAACCGATGTTTCCTCAACAATAAAACCAAAAGTGACAGAAACCATGAAACTGCAATCGTCACTCTCCACCAGCATGTACATCAACGAACATCATAATTCAGATGATGGCATTTTAGAATTACATGCAACTGATGAGATGGATGTGACCAGCCCCTTCTTTTCTAAGAAAGACAAAACAAAAATAGATCGATACAAGCAAGCTACAATTAAAAAACTGTCAGAACCGAAAACAACACATAAAACCACATAATGGAAAAAATTCTTCAATGGAATTGCAGAGGCTTTCGGAATACAAAAGATGATTTGCAGGATCTAATTGATTGGCATGAATCAGCTGGCATAGCTTTACAGGTAACTCTTTTAAATTCACAAGTGTGTCCTTCCATCAAAATTTATACCATCTTTAGACGAGATAGGAGTATTGACATGCTAGCTCACGGAGGGGGTGGCGATTATTGTCAGAAACAACATTCCGTCCAACCATGTTTCTCTTCCGACTCCTTTTGAAGTAGTGGCAGTGCACATTGTAATTAGTATCACTCTTGCAATAGCTTCTATATATCTCCCTCCAAATTACTCTTTTTCTTCAGATGACTTAGAAAACCTAGTAGATCAGCTACCATCTCCGTTCCGCTTAATGGATGACTTCAATGCTCATCATCCGCTATGGGGAGCTCCAACAATTAGCAAAAAGGGTAAAATAATAGAAGCCCTGCTTGATGCTCATAACCTTACCCTGTCTGTTAAAATGCTAGTGAATACACCTATATCCAATTTTCTACAAATCCATAACTGCAATAGACCTTTCAATCTGTTCTCCTTCCATATATGCAAATACGGAGTTGTAAGTTTGTGATAACCCACTAAATAGTGATCATCTACCGGTTCTTTTCAATATTCAAACACAAGTAAACTTGTCCCCATTGCAGCAATCCACTTGGAAATTTCGTAAGGCAAGCTCACATGAATGTCTTCCTAATCTAGTTTGATGATGAGATTCTCCAGTGTCAGCCCTTAGATATTGTCACCGATCATATAACCAGTCAGTTATTACAAGCTGCAAATTCTGCAATACCTAAATCTTTGCTTGGGAAACACAAACACGGCGATTACTGGTGGAATCAGGAATGCCCACATGCTAAACAGACAAAAAATAGAGCTTGGAATTTGTTTTGCAAATTCCCTACAACTGCTAATCTTATTAACTTTAAGACACAAGGCCAAGTTCAGCCAAATACAAAGAAAAGCAAAGAAAGATGCCTAGATAAGTTTTACTTCCACCATTAATGAGGACACAGATAACAGACTTAACTGGGAGAAAATCCAAGAACTTAATGGTAAATACATGCAGTCCCCAGCCTAAATCCTAAACTGGAAAGGGTAGTTGTCCACTCCAACAGAAATAGCGAATGCATTAGCCAAATCATTTTCCAGTATATCAGCAGTGTCCATATACAGCAAAACCTTTCAGAAAATTAAGGCATCTGCAGAACAATATAAAATCAACTTCTCTATTATGGTATCACACCTGTATAATCAGCCATTTATGTTAACAGAACTTTTAGGGTCTCCCAATAAAACATCTAGTACTGATGCAGGGCTGGATGGAGTATGCTATATAATGTTAAAAAAAACTAAACAATGCAATAAGCTCCTTGTTGAAATTCTACAATTGAATATTCTTAGAAAATGCTTATCTGCACTCCTGGAGTCACTTAATTGTACTAGCTTTTCCGAAGCCAGGGAACCACCATACCATCCTGCATAATTGCACGGCGATTTCACTAACTAGCTGTTTAAGAAAGTCTTAGAAAAAATAGTTCACAGGTGGCTAACGTGGTTCCTGGAACCAAGCAGTCTGCTAAACAAACTAGTATGGGTTTCGGAAAAATTGCTCAGCCTTAGATGTGACAATTAAAGTGGAAGCAAACAGCTGCAGTGCGTAAGGAGACAAAATCTGGTTATGGTTAATCTTGACATTGAGAAAGCCTTTGATACCACTTGACGGTGTGGTGTCCTCCAGGACATGTATTAGCATTAGCATTAGTAGAGGCATATGATGCAAGAAAGCAAGCTTATTCAGCATCAGCCAAAAAAAAAAAAAAAAAAAAAAAACCCTCTCCCATTTCACCCCTCCGTTCGTTCGAAATACCTGTCCAGTTGAGCTTTAAATTTGTTTAGGCTATCAACTTCAACAACAAGTGATGGAAGTCGGTTCCACCAACCAACCACCCGCTGGCCAAAGGCAAATTTCCGCACATCTATCCGACATCCGTCCTTCCTCAATTTGAATTTATGCCCTCTGAGGTGATTATTCTGAGAAAGATGAAGAATCCCATTGGCATTGAGCATGCTCAAACCATTCAAAGCCTTATACACCTCTATCAGATCACCTCGCCGGTGCCTAGTCTCCAGACTCTGTAATTTGCAAAACTTAAGCCTTTCTTCGTAAGAGCAACCCTTTGTTCCATTTACTAATCTTGTTGCCCTTCTCTGTACCCGTTCCAGCAGCTCTACATACTTCTTGAAATGAGGCCTCCAGACCTGTATACAGTACTCAAGGTGTGGCCTGACCAATGCCTTATACAAGGGAATAATCACATCCCTGTCCCTGCTAGAAAAATTCCTGTATATCATTGACAAGACACCATGAGCTACTCTTGCAGCTCGTCTGCACTGCTCAGAGAACTTCATATCTGCCTGCACAATTACCCCCAGGTCCTTTTCATTCTCTACCACTGTCAGCGTAGTACCACAGAGTTGATACGTTGATCTGGGGTTACTGTTTCCCATATGTAGTACTTTACATTTGTCAATGTTAAACTTCATTTGCCACCTCTCAGCCCATCTGCTCAACCTTTCCAGATCCTGTTGCAGCAGCATAGTATCAGTAGTGTCCTTAACAACCCTGCCAACCTTTGTATCGTCTGCAAACTTGGACATTAAGCCTGATACACCATCAATATCATTTATAAATACAGAAAACAACAATGGACCCAACACTGAACCCTGAGGAACTCCACTAATAACATTAGTCCACGTTGAGCAGTGTCCATTGATTACCACTCTCTGTCTTCTGCCACTCAACCATCCCCTTATCCACAGCAGCAATTTGCCTCCAATGCCACACTGCTCCAATTTGTGCAGCAGTCTTCCATGTGCAACAGTATCAAAAGCCTTTCTAAGATCCAAATATATAATATCAAAGTTATTCCCTGCATCCAGTTCTTTTGTGACTACATCATAGTATCCAATCAAATTGGTCAGGCAAGACCTGCCCTTAACAAAACCATGCTGCGTCTGAGCTATAACTGAATTCTTGTCTAGATGATCCTGCAGTGCTTCTTTAACCAGTGCCTCCATTAATTTACCTGGAACAGAAGTTAAACTAACAGGTCTATAATTACTTGTGTCAGCCTTTGATCCTCCTTTGTGAATTGGGGTTACATTTGCACATCTCCAGTCTATGGGTACCTCCCCTGAGTCCAAAGAAGCTCTCATAATTATGGCTAGGGGTTTGCATACTTCCTTTGCTGCCTCCTTTAATATAACTGGATAGATCCCATCCACCCCAGGTGCCTTTTTTATGTTTATCCTCAACAATCTCTCCTCCACTTTCCTCTCAGTTATTACAAAATCATCCAGCTCACTGCCAATGTTTACTTTACCTACATCATTCTCCTTCCTGAATAACTCCTCATGCGTGAATGTAGATGCAAAATACTCGTTTAGATTGTTAGCCACCTGAGCAGGATCCTCAACTGTTGAACCATCAATATCCAGTGGACCAGTCTGATTCATCCCTTTCCTTCTCGAGTTCAAGTATGTAAAGAACTCCTTTCTGTTTTTCTTTGCATCCTTTGCCAAGGATTTTTCGTAGTCTGCCTTTGCCTGCCTAATCTCCTTTGTGACTTGGTTACAGACCAACTTATATCTATCATAGGCTTCCATGTCACCCATTAATTTGTATGTATTCCATGCATTTTTCTTCTCTGCCACATGTCTCATTAGTCCGTCTGACAACCATTTAGGCCTAAACCTTGAACAATATTTCTTAGTTGGTATGTAAAGCCTGGTAGCCACCAAGATTATTTCCTTGAATGCTTCCCATTTTGAGTTTGCTGTTGGTAACATCATCAGTTGGTCCCACTGTATAGAATTTAAATACTGTCTCAGACCATCATAGTCGCCTTTACGAAAACAAAAACCCTTCCCTTTACCTCTGATGGTAGTTACCTCCTTGAGTAAATCCCACTTCAACACACTGTGATCACTGCCACCTAGTGGTTCATTTATCTGCAGGTTCTTAATGCATGAAGAATCACTACTGATAATCAGATCAAGAGTATTGCTCCCTCTTGTTGCCTCACGAACATGCTGATGTAGAAAACAATCATCCAATAAATCCACAAAAGCCTTGCTAGTGTGCGAGTGACCAACCCACAAATTCCAGTCAATATCTGGGAAATTAAAATCCCCCATTATAAGACTCTCTGATTTACTGGCCCACTCTATTTCCCTGTACAATATATTATTATACTCATCAGAGTCATTAGGCCTATAGCACACTCCTACTCTCAATTTTGATTTCCCTATGCTTATGTCACACCAAACTGACTCGACACTGCCCTGTCCATCGATGTCAAATGGCTTCACTTCCTTTGACTTTATGTGTTTCTTAATTAATAGCATAACCCCTCCTCCCTTCCTGTCCTGTCTATCCTTTCTATATACATTGTATTCCCCAAATTCCAGTTCCGCATTACTTATATCTGTGTGACACAACGTCTCTGATATCCCAACAATATCTGCCTTTGATGTTTTGAGCAATACCTCAAATTCATCAAATTTATTTACCAAACTCCTAGCATTGGTGTACACGCAGGTATACATGCACTTGTTTCTATTCTTAGCTACCCTAACACAACCCATGTGTTTACTTGTAACGCAATGACTACCAGCAGTCTCTGAAATATCCTGCATCTTGTTTTTCAGACTTCTGCTCATTTGAATAGAAGCAGTGCAAGAATCACTTCCACCTCTGCCAGTGGCTACTGTTAATCTATTAGTCCTTGTATCCCCCCCCAACTAGCAGTTTTCCGACCCACCTAACACTGCCTCAACAGCATCAGCAAAAATTCTTGCACCCTTTCTATTTAAGTGTATCCCATCCCTGTAGAAGCAATCTCTCCTGTTAACAAGTACAGTCCAGGCTGAAAAAAATTCTACCCCTTGAGCCTTGCACAATCCCTCCAGGGCCGAATTGATCGACAAGGCTCTCATCATATACTCCCTCCTATCGTGTCTGGGCAGAATTGCAGACACTTTCAAGTTCAACCCTAATTCACGGCTTTTTTTCAACATGTATTCTTTTGGTTTGTGAGGGGGCAGTTATCCAAATTTATACAAAACTTCCTACACCACAGAACTTTTCAGGTCAGATATATGAACAGTTTTTTCATATCATTTGAGCAAGAGGAGGGTGTACTATAAGAATTACAAATATGACACGAGACATATCAAAAACAGTTGAATCATACGTGTTTGCTCATGACCTCATTATCTCTTGTCAATCACAAGCTATGAATGCCATTGAAAGGCAACTTCAACTAGCCATAGTCAGAATAGAAACATGGGTGCAATGGATTGGCTATTCCTTAGCAGAAAATAAATCCACTACAGCTCATTTCTGTGAAAAATGTAAATTACATCTGAATCCTGAAATATATCTAAAAAATGACCTGATTCTGCTTACCAACAATTTTCGTTTATTGAGTTTATCTAGACAAAAACTTAGTTTTTCTACTCATATAGCCTACCGTCGAACGGAATATTTAAATAAATTGAACATCTTAAAAGCTGTCTCTGCTAACTCCTGGGTTGCTGATAGATGCTCCCTCTCGCATTTATATAAAACTTTAATTCGGTCCCACTTAGACTGTGGATTACCTACCTATGACTCTGCAAGGAACAGTTCCTTATTATGTCTGAATACTGTTCAGCATAGTACCCTGAGGATAGCCATGGGAGCCTTCAGAATACCTCCGATCCACAACCTGTATATTGAGGCAAATGAACCCCCCACTGCACCTCAGACAAAAAAACCTTACTTTGTAACTATGCTGCAAAAATTAAGAGTATTTCATCACATCCCAGCTGGGAATACTTGGCTTCATCCTTAGTATGTAATGCCATACCATAATAAACCTAATGAAAACTGCCCTGTGTGTGTGTGTGTGTCTTCGATTGCAAGAGATCATGAGCAGTTGGAACATTAACCAGCATATATTTGAAGACTATGCTTTTCCTGAACTTCCCTGGATTCAATTCTCACCTCGTGATAATTTTTTTCCGAGATAGGGAAAAGGCTCCCTGCCAAACAATCACTTACAGCAGCTGCATGAAGCCCACACCTTAGAAAACTCGGAGAAACTACATATTTATACTGATGGCTCCAAAACAGATGAAGCTGTAGGTGCTGCAGCAATTTCTTCTACCTTCTCAATATCTGTGTCTCTTCCTACTGAATGCAGTATCTATACTGCAGAATTGTATGCAATAAAACTTGCCATAGATAATATAACCAACTAGAATTTCAAGCACGCTCTGATATACACAAACTCCTTAATTGCAGTCACTGCCATTTAGTCTACTTCTCCCAGCCATCCCATTCTGAAACAGATCTGGTCTCAACTATAAGAATATCAAACATCCAACCAGATGGTCACCTTCTGCTGGATTATAGCCTTAGTTGCTAATGCGCCAATAAAATCCAAACCTTCTGCTGGATCCCTGGTCATGTCAGCATTCCAGGGGTAATGAATGTGCAGATCGCGCTGCTAAACATCCTGACAGTGGAACATTTTTGCCATCTGAAAGTGCCATACGCTGATTATAAATCCATTGTTAAAACAGCTTTTAGGAATCAATGGTCTGAACTGTGGCAAACCCAAATAAATAATAAGCTATTCCAGATTAAAAAAAGAACCTCAGCTGTGGTTCTTTTTTTAAGAGTGCGTATGGCACTCTCAGATGGCAAAATGTTCTACTGTCAGGATGTTTAGCAGCACGATCTTATAGCTTCAGGAGAAGCAGGCGAAGAAGTCATTTTGGCAAGACTCCGAATTGGTCATTCTTATACTACTCATCCGTTCTTGCTTATGGGAGAACCCTCAATGTTCCCTCTGTTAGACTCAACTGACAATCAAACATACTCTAATAGAATGTTTAATACTCAATTATCTGGAAATCCAGTTTTTATTCTCTCTCTAATTTACAGGAACCTTTCTAACTTTATTACACATTCTTGGCAATAATGCAAATTTTAAAGCACTTTTTCAATACTCGAAATGCATAAAATTATATGATTGTCTGTGATAACCATAATGTAAGATTCAGTCATAAGTAAATCACGAACAGGCACAGCCCAAGAGGCCCTTGTGCTAAAAACCCTAAAATACAACAACAGCCACCAAAACCTATTGGCATAGGTGATGGCCTGCTATTGCTTTTGATACTATGCACACGTGAGATAATTATTAGTATTAGTATTAGTAACGGCCGCATGGTGCAAGAAAGCCTATGGCTTATGCTGCACCAGCCAAAAAAAAAAAAAAAAAAAAAATCCGAACAAAACAATGATAAAAACAAAAAAATAAATAAATAAATAACTAAATAATAATAATTAATAAATAAAAAAATAATAATAAAATAAAAAATAAATAAAAAGGAAATTAAACCTATCATCCCATGCGCTTCCCTTACCCGAAAGTACTATCCAGATGACCTTTGAATTTCCCCAAACTGTCGGCCTCTACCACCCATGAAGGCAACTTATTCCAGTAATTTATAACTCGCTGGCTAAAATAGAACTTCCTGCAGTCCAATCTAAACATTTCCCTCCGTAACTTGAATTTATGTCCCCTAGTTCTAGCATCATTTATAATCTTGAAAATTTCGTCCTCATTCATTTTACTGATGCCTCTCAGAGCCTTAAACACCTCAATCAAATCTCCTCTAAGGTGTCTAGTTTCCAAACTCTGCAACCCACATATTCGAAGTCTTTCTTCATAAGGACGCCCTTTTGCCGATCTCACCAGGCGAGTTGCCCTTCTTTGCACCCTTTCAAGAAGCTCGATGTTTTCTTCAGGTGCGGTCTCCATACTTGAACACAGTATTCCAAGTGTGGTCTAACATAAGCCTTATATAATGGGATTATCATGTCCCTATCTCTACTTGCAAAAGTTCGATAGATCATCGATAGGACACCATGCAACCTGTTTACAATGCTCAGAGAATTTCATGTCTGACCGTATCGTAACACCCAAGTCCCTTTCCTCCAGTACTGGGTTTAGTTGAACTCCACCAAGTAAATAAGTTTTTTTGGGATTACTGTTTCCCAGGTGTAATACCTTACACTTTGTTGGATTAAAGCACAGCTGCCATTTTTCTGACCATTCCTGAAGTCTATCTAGGTCTCTCTGAAGAAGTTCAGCTTGACAGTGATCATTAACTACTCTACCAATTTTAACATCATCTGCAAATTTAGACATCACGCCCTTCATCAATGTCGTTTATGAAAATGAAAAAAACAGCAGTGGTCCTAATACTGATCCTTGGGGAACCCCACTTCTTACCTCAACCCAATCTGAGGAATAGCCATTTATCACAACCCTCTGCCTCCTGCCCTGAAGCCATCCTTCTATCCATCTAAGGATTTTCCCAGTGATTCCAACCTGTTCCAGCTTATAAAGCAACCGCTCATGTGAGACTGAGTCAAAAGCTTTGCTGAAATCTAAATAAACAATGTCGAAATTATTCCCTAAATCCAGCTCGTGAGTGACCCTTTCGAAATAGCGAACCAGATTTGTTAAACATGATTTTCCCTTTACGAAACCATGCTGAGTATCCTTGAGAATTTCAATTCGATCCAAATGATCCTGAATTCCACCCTTGATCATTGCCTCCATGATTTTCCCTACTACTGAAGTCAGACTGACAGGTCGATAATTTCCAACTTCACTTTTAGAGCCACCCTTATGTATGGGAGATACATTTGCACTTTTCCAATCCAAGGGAATCTCCCCAGAGTCTAATGATGCTCGCATAATTAGCCTCAATGGTTCAATGCACTCGCTTGCCGCCTCTCTTAAGATTATAGGGTATATTCCATCAACTCCAGGAGCTTTACTGGTCTGTAGGCTCGAAAGTTTTTTCATTAAATAATCTTGCGAAATTTCAATATCATTAATTACATATTTTTTAACTTTGCTCCCACAATTTCCCTTTGCCACAAAAGGCTTTTCATTTGTAAATATCGATGCAAAATAACTGTTGAGTTCATCTGCAACGGCAGCTGGTGTATTTATTACTATCCCCTTTCCCTTACGTAAAGGTCCGATCTGGTTTGTCCTGCTCTTCTTGGCATTTATATATGTGAAGAATTCTTTATCCCCCCTCTTTGCTCTGTTTGCTAGTGATTTCTCATAAACTGCCTTTGCCTGTCGAACCTTTTATAATTTATGTAATTTATAATTTATGTAATAAAGTTACTTTTGCTGTGCTGTCCATAGTGATACAACAGCAAGAGTAACTGAGTTGTTTAGTACTTTACTGCCAATTGGTTTCTTTGTAAACATTACACCTCTGTAGAAGCATGTTTGCTACGAGAAATTGACAATTCTGAAAATTTACTTTTAAAGATGGGCAGCCTGCTTATGAGATCAGCAAAAGGAATGAAATGGATTGTATGAGGAATGGCTTTGAATATATAGGCTACAGGCTTGGTAATGCAAATATGTATATATACGAGGGGGCATCAAAAAAAAGTTCACACCCTTACCTAGAAAGATGAAACTTTAATCCTTTTATATGTACTCTCCATGTATAGTAACACATTTCTCCCATCTATGGATCAGTTGTTTAATGCTTTGATCAAAGAAGTCTGCACTTTTTGCCTGAAACCACAATTCCACTTCATTGATGACTTCCTGAGACAAATCAAAGCGGTCCATGCAATGGTTTCTTCATTTCTTGAAACAAGAAGTCTGATGGTGCTAGGTCGTGAGAATTTGGTGGGTGCTGCAGTAGTTCGAAGCCGCACTGGGCAACTAAGTTGGTGGTGGCAATGGCCGTGTGAGCTGGCGCATTGTCTGACAGAAGACAGACACCTTTGGTTAACATTCCACGCCTTTTCACTTTCAAAGCATCACGTAACTTTTTCAAAAGATTTCTGTAGTATTCTCTGGTAGGTGTGGCACCACGAGGTAGGTAATCTGTCAGGATAACTCCTTTTCTGTCCCAAAACAAGGAAACATACAAAAGTCAATTATCTAGATCCTGTTGCAGTAGCACACTGCCATTACTGTCATTAACAACCCTGCCAACCTTTGTATCATCTGCAAACTTTGACATTAAGCCTGATATACTTTCATCAATATCATTGATAAATATACAAAACAACAGTGGACCTAACACCGAACCCTGTGGGACTCCACTAATAACATTAGTCCAAGAAGAGCAGCACCCATTGATTACCACCCTCTGTCTTCTCCCACTTAACCATCCTTTTATTCATTGTAGCAACTTACCCTTAATACCATTCTGCTCCAATTTGTACAATAGTCTTCCATGCGCAACAGTGTCAAAAGCTTTCCTGAAATCCAAATATATGATATCAAAATTATTTTTTGCATCCAGTTCCTTTGTAACCACATCATAATATCCTATCAAATTTGTCAGACAAGACTTTCCCTTAACAAACCCATGCTGTGTCTGAATTATTGCTGCAGTCTTGTCTAGATGATCCTGCAATGCATCTTTAACCAGTGACTCCATTATTTTACCCGGAACAGAAGTTAAATTAACTGGTCTGTAATTACTTGTGTCACCCTTCGATCCCCCTTTGTGAATTGGGGATACATTTGCACATCTCCAGTCTGTGGGAACCTCCCCTGAGTCCAAGGACGCTCTCATAATTATAGCTAAGGGTTTGCTTAGTTGCTTTGCTGCCTCCTTTAATATAACTGGATAGATCCCATCCACCCCAGGTGCTTTTCTTATGTTTAACTTCAACAATTTCTCCTCCACTTTGCTTTCAGTTATTACAAAATGATTAAGTATCCTGCTACAATTTGATAACCTTCTGCCATTTTCAAACCTTAATAATTCCTCATGTGTGAATGTAGATGCAAAATACTGTTTCCTTGCATGATGGGCTAAGAAGTGGCAACTGAAGTTTAACCTTGACAAATGCAAAGTACTGCATATGGGTAGAAGTAACCCCAGAGAAACGTACCAACTGTGTGGTACTACACTTAAGGTGGTAGAAAATGAAAAAGACCTTGGAGTAATTGTGCAGTCAGATATGAAGTTTTCTGAGCAATGCAGACAGGCTGCCAGGGCAGGTAATTGGGTTTTGTCAATGATATATAGGAATTTTACTAGCAGGGAAAAGGAGGTGATTATCCCTCTGTATAAGGCAATGGTCAGGTCACGCCTTGAGTACTGCATACAGGTCTGGAGGCCTCATTTTAGGAAGGATGTAGATTTACTTGAGCGTGTACAGAGAAAGGCAACAAGATTGGTGAGGGGAATGAAGGGATCCTCTTACCAAGAGAGGCTTAAGTTCTGCAAATTGCAGTGGCTGGAGACTAGGCACCTGCGCGGTGATCTGATTGAAGTCTATAAGGCCTTGAATGGGTTGAGCACGCTGAATTCTGATGGGATCCTTCCACTTGTTCAGATTACGAACCTAAGGGGACATAAATTTAAATTAAGAAAAGACAGATGTAGATTAGATGTGCGGAAATTTGCCTTTAGCCAGCGGGTGGTTAATTGCTGGAACAAACTTCCATCTGTCGTTGTGGAAGTTGATAGGTTGAATAAATTTAAGGAGGAACTGGACAGGCATTTGGAGGGAATGGTGTGATTTTTTTTTTTTTTTTTTTTTGGCTGATGCTGCATAAGCTTTCTTGCATCAAATGCAACTACTACTACTACTTTCTTCGCAGATGGAATGGTCTTCGCCTTTTTGAGAGGTGGGGAGGAGGTGTGCTTCCATTGCTTTGACGTGTCTTCAGTCTCCGGATCATGCTGGTACACCCAGCATTCATCATTTGTCACCATCCGATCAGGCCCCGAGTGCCGAGCGATAGTGACAAGCAATTTTCTTCCTGCGAATATATAGTGATCTCCCAAAGTGTTATAGTTTCGATACTTTTCTAACGTCACCTGTTCTTTTATTTACTTGAAGAGGTTCTGTACTTTAAAGGACAAAAGTAAGAACCGAGAGAGGAAATCTACCTTTCTTTTTTATTCTATATATTCATTACTAACCCTTTATTTACTTCAACAACCTCTTGGTCACTGGTGGCACTGCTCCTGCCTCCACGTGGCAGGGCCGGTAACCTGGGGGATAAGACAACCCCTAGGGCTAAAAGGAGAAGAGATGGAAACAAGTGACTTTCCACGCTTAGAGCCGAAGAGCTCTCAAGCAAATGACATTCATGACACTGACCATGACTTCTCTCTATTGAAGAGAATGAAGAAAGACATTGGCAGACAGGAATTACCAGCATTCCTGATAATACATTCTCTGTCAACACAATCTGTGGGCAAGCTCTCCCCCTTTATCATTCAGAGATGCCTCGAACATGCCACAGGTTCACCAAAAATGGTGAAATGTCTCCAATCTGGAGATTTATTAATAGAGACCACCAATCCTCGACACTCTGAACTATTATTAAGTTTGACATCTTTGAGTGGAATCCCAGTTCAAATCACACCACATAACACCCTCAATTCTTCAAAGGGAGTGATCACTGAATGAGATCTATTAAACGTTCCTGAAGATGAAATAGCCCAGGAACTTAAAGAACAAAAAGTCACTCAGGCAAAGAGGATCATGATCCGAAAAGATGGCAGTTTAGTTCCTACCCAGAGTATAATATTAACTTTCAGTTCTCCAAACCTACCAGCTTCAGTCAAGGCAGGATATTTAAACTGTCGCGTTCGGCCATATATTCCGAACCCCCTAAGATGTTTTAAATGCCACAAATTTGGCCATTCCCAGACAGCATGCCGTGGAGATGCAACATGTGCAAACTGTGGGTGTAAAACTCGCACACAAACAGAATGTAAGGCACCAACCCCACAGTGTCCAAATTGCAAGGGCAGCTCCGGCATACTCCAAAGACTGCGACCTCTGGAAGTTGGGGAAAAAGATACAAAAGTATAAAGTTGAAAATAAAGTTTCCTACCAAGAGGCAAGAAAACAAGTAAGATTAAATAATCCAAAATGCACTTATGCCTCTGCTACTTATAGTCACCAGTCAGTAGCATGTCAGACAGAAGTGTCCATCCCTCCAGATACATCAATCTCAGACTGGGCTCGATCAGTCCTCTCGGTCCAACATCCATCAGAGGCAGTCGATCAATGCAGTAATACGCCACTGAAAGTTCCATCCCAGAGACTTCCCCATTGTCAAGCAGCGGAAAAATTAGATCCAGTTGAGATGAAGCAATCTCACCCTTCAAGCATGGACACCGATGATACCACCAACTCAGAAGATCTGCTTGATATACATGCAAATGATGATATGGAAGAAGGCAATGACTCAAGATGCCCAAATTTTTCAAGAAAAGAAAAATCAAAACATGACAGATATAAACAAGCCTCTCACAAAAAGCAAACAGACTCCTCTGCTGCTCACAAAACCAAATAATGGAACAAATCATACAATGGAATTGCAGAGGTTTTCACAGCAATATTGATGATATCTATGAACTAATTAACCGTTACAACCTGCTGCCATATGCTTGCAAGAGACAAATCTAACAACAAAAATATCCGTTTCAGTCAAAAACTATACTATCTTCAGAAAAGATCGATCTGAAACTAACAGCCCCCATGGAGGAGTAGCTATACTAGTGGAATCAGGAGTCCCCTCCAGGCATATTCCATTACAAACACCATTAGAAGCTGTTGCTACCCGTATAGTAATCGGTATCACACTGACACTAGCCTCAATTTATCTTTTGCCGAATCAATCATGTACAATTCAGCAGCTGTTAAATCTAATTTCTCAGTTACCACCTCCTATTTGTTTACTAGGAGATTTTAATGGGCATCATCCATTATGGGGATCTCTGGTCTCAGACGGACGTGGTGAACTCATTGAAATGTTACTTGACCGAGAAAATTTGACACTATTGAAAAATGGTTCACCGACATTTATCCATTTTCCTACTGGGTCAACCAGTGCAATAGATCTCTCAATTTGCTCTCCGATCCTCTTCCCAACTATAGAGTGGACAGTACATGACAATCCTCTAAATAGTGACCACTATCCGCTGATCTGTAGTATTCAAACCACCCATTCCAAACAAACTGAAACAAAAACAAAATGGAAATTTTCGAAAGCAAACTGGACGAAATTTACCAGTCATGTATCTTTTGATGATGACACCATAGAGTCTTCTGCTATTGGCACTGTCACCGATCATATCACAATGCAGATACTAGCAGCAGCAAAAGCGGCCATCCCACAGTCTCAAATAAGAAACCATCGGCATACCAATCACTGGTGGAATGGTGATTGTAATAAAGCGAAGAGAGAAAAAACCAAAGCATGGAACACCTTCCGCAAACATCCCACCACTGCCAACCTTATTAACTTAAAGAGACTGAGAGCTAAAGCTCGTTATATCCAGCGGAAGACGAAAAAAGACTCGTGGATAAAGTTTGCCTCCTCAATCAACAAAGATACTGATACCCGAATAATCTGGGAAAAAATAAACTAAATGGTAAATATCATAAGTTGCCTTCTCCTATTATTATTTGGAATGGGAAGGAGATCTCATCTGTTGATGAAATTGCCAATGCCCTAGGAACGGTGTTCTGTGAATTGTCCACCTCAACTGCATATCAACCATCTTTTCAAAAAATCAAAGCTGAAGCTGAGAAAAGGAAACTAAACTTCAAAACTGCATGTCCTTTTACCTATAACCAACCACTCACAATATCTGAACTGAAAGAATCTATATATACCTCAAGAAACAGCTCTCCTGGCCCTGATGGAATCTACAATATAATGATTCAACACTTCAATCAGAAATCACTAATTTCATTGCTAAACATTTACAATAGAATATTCTCAGAACATATATTCCCTACTTCCTGGCGACATTCTTACATAATAGCCATACTTTAACCTGGAAAGTTTATTTTATTTATTTATTGTTTTTTTTTTGGATGGTGCAGCAAAAACCGTGACTTCCTTGCCATATGGCAAGTATTATTTTTGCACTCAAAGTAAGAAGAGGATGAACAAATTCTTTGGTGTGAAAAACAATGTATATTTACAATAAAAATATATCGTAAATATATTTTTATGTAACAAATTGTAAATATATTGGTATTAATTCATGTCTTTCTAACTTTAAGCCTTTAATTTCTGCCTTTAATTCAAGCTTAGGATTTTTTTCTCTGCCTGTAAGTTGACCTTAAAATTTTAGATGTTTTTATGCTTCAGAGGTTAGAATATATGGTGTCAAAATAAATGTGTTTTCACCACTATAGATAGAAATGTTTTTTGTCACATGCTGATGATATTATTTTTGTATCCATTCTTTATTTCGTAGGAAGTACAACAAGAACTCAAACTGATCTAAATCTTCCAATTCCACATACTTCTGGAAAAGCATGCCTGGTAAAGATGTATGGATCAAATGATAGTCTGAAAGTAAATGATGTGGTCGAGTTTATTGGAATACTCTCTGTTGATCCTCATTTAATTCATGTTGTTGAAAGAGAACTCATAACAAAGTAAGATCTTTTGAGATGATGTATATATGAATTTCTTAATATAACTGTGTGAGACATTCAGAAAGTAACGAGACTGAGACTGATGTGTTCTTCACCAATTACTACATTACAGAAGCCCAAGTTTCTGTTTGTTTATTTTTTGAGCCAGGCTCAGTTCACTTCTGAGGAAGTGGCCATCGAAGCACACGTGTTTATAGTATCTGTGAATTTGAAGTTGACGAAGTTAGTTCCCCATCAGATTTTGTTTGGTTGGGCTACTCCACTTATACCATGATATTCACAGCTCTTAGGAAGATTCTCAATGAAAAGAATGAACTTTGAGGTAGAAAATCAATGTTTATGGGATGAACCATGCTCTCAAGGTGGATGGTTGGGAGGACTTCATTGTCAAGCAGAATAAAATCAACAGAAAAATAGATAAGATGATTAAGGAGGACTGTTAATCACATTTCAGATAAGTTGAACTTCAAGCATAAATCAGATTATACATGTTTTGAGCGATAGAAGGGTTATGATGAAGTGCACTTTCCGTTGATTGCAGATTGTGTATGTTGTGATTAAAGAAATGGGCATTGAATTTAATGGCCCATTCATCAGATCTGTCTGTATCTGACTTTTTCCATTTCCCAAGATCAGAAAACATCCTTTTGGATATAACACTGGGTTGGATTCCTAGTTTAATAACACAGTTATGGGTATTCACAAGAAAGAGGATCACTAAGAAGACACTGAATCTGTCTTTTAAAAACAGACTGTTCCAGGAACAGAGTGCTGAGTTTAGAGGTATAGTGCTTTGAAGGCTTCAAAAATTGAGTTTCATATCAGGTCAGTAGTTTCTTCTCAGGAATCAGTCTCATTGCTTTTTAAATGGTGCTAGTATAATAAAAACTGTACAAATAAAATAAGGAACAGTTTATAAATAGTGGAATATCCTGTCTAAAAGAATTTTGGCACAAATACATTTAAGTATTTGTGCCCAAATTTGTGTAATTTATTTTACACATTTCAAAATTTGAAAATATATATGATGCTTAAAGCTCCTGATTTTTACCAGAATACATTCCACCAGCTCTTCCATTTTATTTTGAAAAAGTAAATCAAATTAGCCATTTTAAAGTTTTATTTTGAAAAGGATATCAATTCCAGGAAGAGCAAAAAAGTTTTGTTGTATGCAAAATAATCATTGTTGCTATTAATTCTGTTCTACTCAGCTCTATGACTGTTACACAAAAAGTCCATCTGGTGTGAAAGACCTGAAAAGGAGATTCAAACGAAAGGTAATAGTGTACCTGCAGGGTTATCTGATTGAGGTGTTTAAGGCTTTGAAAGGATTGTGCAAGCCCAGTGCTGATGGCATTCTTCCTCTTCCTTAGACTATACACACATAATGTCTTATAATGGGGGATTTTAACTTCCCAGATATTGACTGGAACTTGTGAGTGGTCACTCACACACACACTAGCAAGACTTTTGTGGATTTATTGGATAATTGTTTTCTGCAGCAGCATGTTCGAGAGGCAACCAGAGAGGGTAATACTCTTGATCTGGTTATCAGCAGTGATTATTTGTGTATTAAGAATTTGCAGATAAAGGAACCACTAGGTGGCATGATCACAGTGTACTGATGTGGAATTTACTTAAAGATATAATTACCATCAGGGGTAAAGAAAAGGGTTTTTGCTTCCATAAAGGTGACTATAGTGGTCTTGGACAGTTTTTAAATTCTGTCCAGTGGTACCAACTGCTGTTACCAAATTCTAAGTGGGAAGCATTCAAGGAAGTAATCTTGGAAGATACTAGGCTTTTCATACCAACTAAGAAATACTGTTCTAGGTTTAGTCTCAAATGGATGTCAGTTGAAATAATGAGACTTGTGGCAGAGAAGAAAAATGCATGGGATGCATATAAATTATCAGGCGACACATTATATCTGCCTATGGCAGATATAAGCTAGTCTGTAATCGAGTCACAAAGGAGATTAGGCAAGCAAAGGCAGATTACGAGAAATCTTTGGCAAATGATGCTAAGAAAAACAGCAAGGACTTCTTTACTTATATAAACTAAAAGGAAGATAATGAATCAGATTGGTCCACTTAACATAGATGATTGAACTGTTGATGATCCTGCTCAGATAGCTGACAAATTGAATGATTATTTTGCCTCTACATTAACACATGAGGAGTTATTAAGGGAGGAAAATATCTGAAGTTTATCACACTGTAACAGGGAGCTTAATGATTTTGTAATAACTGAGAGCAACATGGAGGAGAAATTGTTGAAGTTAAACGTAAGAAAAGCACCTGGGGTTGATGGGATCTATCCAGTTATACTAAAGGTGGTGGCAAAGGAACTAAGCAAACCCTTAGCCATAATTATGAGAGCATCCTTAGACTCAGGGGAAGTCCTCACAGAACGGAGATGTACAAATTTATCCACAATTCACAAAGGTGAATTTAAGGGTGACATGAGTAATTGCAGAACAGTTAGTTTAATTTCTGTTCTGGGTAAAGTAATGGAGTCACTGGTTAAAGATGCATTGCAGGATCATCTAGACAAGACTGCAGCAATAATTCAGACAGCATGGGGTTTGTTAAGGGAAAGTCTTGTCTGACATATTTGATTCGATACTATGATGTAGTTACAAAGGAACTGGATGGAAAAAATATTTTGATATCATATACAGGCAACCCGTGTATAACACAGTGCTTCAACAACACGGTTTCGCTCTAACACGATTGATAAATTGCGGCAATCCTCGCATAACTCAGTACTTATATAACATGGATTCATTCTAACACGGTTAGACAATTTCGTTAAAGCTGACATAACGGTATTTTTGAGCTTTTGTTGGGGGGAACCCTGTTATTATGTTGGATGTAATTTTTCAAAGTTTCGATTCTTTTTGAATCCCCGCTGTTGACTAACTAGTAAAAAAAAAAAATTATTGAGAAATCCCTGTATTTTATTTTTTTGGGAAATCCCCGTGTTGTGTTCTGCGCTATTGAACTTATGGAAAAATCTAGATTTCAAAGTTTTATTGCTATTGGAAAGCACACCTGGCCATCCAAAAGATTTAATTCATCCAAACAGTGAAGTTATGTTCCTACCACCACAGTTGAACTAGGTTAATACAACTTCTTTCATTCAGTCATTAGATCAAGGCATCTCGTTACAATGGAATTTGGAAAAAAAAATGATTCCGAATCTATTGAAGTAATGGAGGCATGGAATCATTTCTCAATTGTGGGCTGTATCAGAATCATAGCTTTATCGCCGAAAGAAGTAAAACCGTCAATGTTAAATGCGTGTGGAAAAATGTATGGCCAGAGTCAGTTCATTCAGGAAATATGGTCAAACTGGCAGTAAACGAAATTGATGCGATAGAAGAACTTGCTACGTTGGTAGGAGGCGGGGGAGTTTCATGATATAACTACTGAAGTCCTTGTGGGTAGCACAGTTGATAGAATTGCCCTCCTCCCCACACCAGATGGACCTGAGTTCGAATCCTGTCAATGAGGAGGAATTTTTATGGGTCTTTTTCACAACGTGGCAGAGTTAATTAGGCTCAGGCGAGGGTAACATGGATTTTTCTCCTATAAACTAGGGTTTTTGTCCACCAAAACAGAAAATCGACCTGATAACACACGCAATTTATAGACAATATATACAGAGTAAAATGGCTTTAGTTGCCTCTGCCCCTAAAAAAAATTAAAAAAAGATATGATTATTGAAGATGTTCAAGAATTACTGGTAGAAAAATATTCTAGTGAAGAAAATTTGGTGGAAATGGCATCGGAGGTAAAACCAAATCAATTCAGAGGATGATAGTGCAGATGAAAATTCTAAACTTCCAAATTTTACACTAAAAAGCATACGGGAAGGCCTAAACTTAGCCGAGTAATTAGAATCTTATTTTTTGAATGCAGATTCTTCAGTGAAAGGAGCCCAAAGTTCAAAAGGTAGCTCCAAAAATGCCTAGTTCCATACGATGAAATTCAAAGATTTATCAAGCAAAAGCAAACAAACCCAGATTACTGATTTTTTAAAGAGTGCAGAAGATGCACGAAATCTAGAATGTTGTATTTTTGTTAGATTTTGGAATGTAACCCCCCCCCTCCCCCTTTGTACTTTTTCTTAGTCCTGTATGACACAATTTCTCACAACACAACATTTTATAGGAATCTAACTACGGTGTTATACGAGGGTTACCTGTACTTGGATTTCAGGAAAGCTTTTGACACTGTTGTGTATGGAAGATTACTTAGTATGAACCAGAGCTGTAATGCTCAATATGTTCTACGTTGATATCAATATTTGTAAAATAATAAGAGAAGCTTACCTCAATATAGTACATAGAACACTTCCGTATGATACTCTCCAGAAATTAAAACGAAAAAATCGAAAAACTTACATTACAGTAACAAATAATTTAAAAAATAAATAAAAATCAATTTAACACAATTCAAAATAAGAAAATTAATTAAAAGAATTTAATGAAAAAAAAAATTGCAAAACGATTTTCCTTCGTAAAGCTGACAACGCTTTTCGACTGTATGTCGTGATCACAGGAATGAAAATTACCGAATGGGGTGAGTATTAAACTTAAATAGGGATTATTTGTCTTCACGCATGCGCGTAAAAGCCCAGGAATCAGGGATGAGATATGGCCGACGAACATTAATCGAATTTTCATGTAATTTAATTTCTACAGTTTCTGCAATTAATAGTCACGCATAATTTTTTTTTTATTATTTTATGTAAACCCCAAACACGAGAGGTATTAGAACCTATAGTACTTAGTACCATGCTTGAGTTGGAGGTTGAGAAGTTGAAAGAAGATATTTGTTGATATTGGACTTCAACGTCTGTAGACTGTAATTTTCAGGAAATACGTACAAAGGAAGGTTGTTCCAAAAAAGCAGTTGAATGAATAAACGAGGAAGATGAAAAGTTGGTTCTGTGAGTTTGAAGTTGGACAGTAAATGGATGTTGGCTGGTGGCTGCACGGGTTTGGACTGTTTTGAAAGAGAGCAGGAAGCCAATTCAGAAGAACAGTGCCCATGGAAATATCTGTAGAAAAGGCATGCAGCAGAAACAGTGTGTCTATGAGACAGCGAGTGCAGAGACTCTGTTAGAGATGAATCATTAATTAACCTAACTGCTCTTTTCTGAATGGAATCAAGAAGCCTGAGAGAAGTTTTGGGGGCACCACCCCAGATGTGGGAACAATATTTCATGGTAGGGTAGATTTGTACAGAGTGAATAGCTGTTTGGAAGAAAAGTAACGCCGAGGGCGAAAGAGAAAACCAAGTTTTTTAGATGCAGAGGAAGCAATATTTGTAATGTACTTGTGCCAAGAGAGATTAGAAGTCAGGGTAATCCAAAAAGAGATAACATTTTGCCTAGAAATTGGAGTGTCACCAAAGATAAGCATAGGAGCAGAAGAATCCTTTTTTCGAGATATAAGACAAGACTGAGTTTTAGAAGGGTCGAAATCAACTAAGTTGTCTTTGCCCCACTGGAGAATTACCTGAAGATCCGCATTTAAGGAATCTGTAGCAGATTTTCGAGAAGTTCAAGCTGATTGAGCAGGATAAGGTTTCTCAAAATGGAAAGTGGAATGCAATGTGCTATCATCGGCAAAACTATGAATAGGATTTCCAGTCAGTGGAAGAAGGTCATTAATATCATTAATATACAAGAGGAAAAGAGTGGGGAACACCGGCATTAGTGGAGTAAGAAGACAGAGAGCCATTTACCATCACCCTTAGTGAGCGATCAGAGAGAAAACTGGATAACCAATTACAAAAAACAGATGGCAAACCATAAGATGAAAGTTTGTTTAGAAGACCTTTATGCCAAACACGATCGAAAGCCTTTGAGATATCAAGAGCAACTACTTGTGTTTCACCGAACCTTTCCATTGAATTAGTCCATAAATAGGTAATATAAGCCAGAATATCACCAGTGGATCGACACTGACGGAAACCATACTGGCGATCGTTGATCAGATGGAAGGTTTCTATGTAGTTTAAGAGTTGGCGGTTAATGGATTTCTCCATTACTTTAGAAAGAGTAGAAGTAATTGCAATGGGACGATAATTGGATGGGAGGGATTTGTCACCCTTTTTAGGAACTGGCTGGATATGAGCAAATTTCCAAGCAGAAGGAAAAACACCTTTGGAATAAGAAAGTGAAAAAAGGCGGCAAAGAATAGGAGTAAGTTCAGGAGCACAGATTTTGAGAACAAGTGGAGAAATACCATCGGGACCTGGAGCTTTCTTAGCATCAAGATTCGTCAAAATCCTTCTGACTTCCTTTTGACGGAAGACCACAGGAGGCATTGAATGGAACGTGTTGGGAATGGAGCGAGGTGTTTTACCAAGATCATTAATACATGATTTGGAAGAAAAATGGGATGCTTAAAAAATGGTTAATAACTGCTTTACAATTGTTGCGAGCTTTGGTGTAGGCAGAAAATGAAACTGAAGAATTAGAAACAAGCCAATCACGATATGCAACATTCTTCTCTTGAACAGCCTTAGCACATTTATTGCAAAACCAAGGTTTAGATAAAGAACGAGATTTTAAACAGGAGTGTGGGATAGAGGATTCCATTCCTGCAAGAATAATTTCACTGACACGATCTGAGCAAATGTTGACATCAGAAGTTTTGAAACAGTAATCCGACCAAGGAAAAGAAGAAAAGAAATCTCGCAGGTCATCCCATTTTGCATTCTTGTAATGCCAAACAACACGAGGTTGGGAATAGCCACGAGATAAAGGCTCCATTGGAGAAGAGAACACCAAGTTATGATCTGAGTGCCTAAAGGACCACTCACTTCGACAGTGTGCTTAGAAGGGTTGTTTGTGATAAAAAGATTAAGCGTGTTGGCTGTATGATTAGGATTGTCCTGTGTTCTTGTAGGTAAATGAACAATCTGTGCTAGGTCATTAGTAATTGCAAAAGCCTCAGCATCTTGTCTAGCTGGGTCGGTGTGACTAGAAAATGGAAGCCAGCTGGAGTTGTGAACATTAAAATCATCAAGGAAAATTACCTCACTGTTAGGAAAGTTGGACTGGAGAGAGTCAAGTTGCAAAGAGAGGAAGTCAGAGCTTCAAGTGATTAGTAGAGTTGGGAGAAGGGTAGAGACAACAGATGAATTTGACACAATGAGGTAGAGAGATTTTAAGCCAGAGAAGATCGAAGAGAGGAGATTCCAAATTACCAAGTCTCTGACCGGGAATATCAGAATGGACATATGCACAAGTACTACCTTTGAGGCGAAAGGAATCATACAGCGAATAATTTGGGCATCTGAGATGAACAGTAGTTGAATCAACCGATAACTGAGATTCTGTCAGAAAAAGTACATGGGATTTGGCAGACTGCAAGTGGAAATGGACATCGTTGAGATTAGAATTGAGACCACGTATATTTGTGAAATGAATTAGGAAGTGTTTGGGAGGTTTAGATCTTTTTGCAGATAAGCTTGCTCTATTAGTTTGACAATTCATGGTGTATTCAATAGTAAGAAAAAGTGGGTGGGACATGCTGTATGAAGTAATGAAATTTTTGGATATGGCGTACACGTGGTAAGAATATACCTGGATCCTTGACATAACATGGCCTCGACAATGCTCCCTGCATATACACACTACTCGGACTCCCTCCAGTCACTATCTGGCAGAGTAGAGGTAGCAAGATTATACACTAGCTGATCCGGAAGCCTCCTAGAGAGTTACCAATAGGTTCGGTCCGGTGTACTAACTAGCGGCCGGCCTGCGAACACCGTTTTAGAGCTGTACCCTCGAAATGTAAGGAAGAATGGATCTTGTCACGATGTTCATCATAACCTCAAAAGTCATCAATCATACTGCATGATGGAAGAGATGGGGAAATGTTGACCGGAACTTAGCTCTAGAGACTAAACATGGGTTCCACCACTTCAAGCCTCAAATAAACAGTGTTGGTATTGCACCGGTTGATGAGAGTCATCTACCACCTAGTAGTACCTGGTAACATAGAGGGGCGGAATTCCTCCATGTGGTGTGGGCGCCACGCCACACCTTGACCCCTGCTTACGTTGGTTCACACCCGGGTGGTCACCCACCATGTACTTGTGCATGGAGGTTATACCTAGGATTACTATCAGTCCCACCATCGTGAAGGTGCAGGCAGAGGATTTGGCTGTCACAGACCGTCCAGACTTTGCCGAAATTGGGTCCACTTGACTTGTCACCCGAATATCAGTTCCATCAGCGTTTTAGACTCCCAGGTAGCAAGTACAGCTTGTTTGGCATATCTGAGAGAATGTCTGTGACAACCTTAAGGACCTAATTATGTTGGACACTAAGTACTTTGGCCTCGTTAAATAAAAAAGTATTGTTTTTCGTTAACGGCGTGAAAGGCTAATTCTGATGCCGCTGAACGAGAAGCACGAACTGAGACTGCATGTTGATTAACAGGAATATTCAAAGGAAAACGCGTCGAACCCTTGTAAGACGAGTTGCAATCACCGCAAGAAATGTTGTATACCAGGTTATTAATTTGTGTTGCGAACGAGGAAAGGACTGAGCGATTGTTCAGTATAGTGTGTAATTTCTGTATTGGCCTGGCCACAAATTTAAATTTGGTGTCTTTAAAGAATCTGTTAAACTGTTTCTGCCACTGTTCAACATATGGGACAGAAATAAAGTATTTTTTGATATTACTATTGTTTGTTGTAGTATTTTGTATCCTATCTTTACCTTGTAGCCTAATTCGGTTTATTGTGGCAAGGGGATAACCCCTGTTTAAGAACCTGCTGGTTAATATTTGTGTTTCTGAGCCCAAAGCAGATTCCGTCGTTGAATATTTGTAGGCATTTAGAAATTGATTAAAGATAATCGATCTTTTGTAGGTGAACGGGTGATAGCTGTTATGATGTAGAATCATACCAGTGTTTGTAGGTTTTTGATAGATGTTAAATTGGATTTTATTCGAGTCCTGAGTAAGCGTGAAATTTAGAAAATTTAATGACTGTGTATTCGTATCTTCCCTTTCCAATGTAAATTTGAGTCTAGAATGAATATTATTAAACAAATGTAAAATGTCTTGGATAGTACTACTATCAGTAATAACTAGAACATCGTCTAAATACCCCCCCCCCATAGTATGTGATATGGGATCGAAAAGGCGTCAGATGTATATGTTCAGTCATTGAGAGATAGATCTCCGATATTAAGCCGCTCAGGCTCAATCTAGTTGGCAAATCAAAAATTTGTTTGTACACTTTGTCTCAAAATGTGATATAGTTGGCCTCAACTAACAGTTTAAGTGAAAAATTTCCTTAATATGAAGCTTTGTATAATTAGTCAGTATTGAGTTATTATTTAACATATCCCAAATAATATCTAATGTATATTCAACATTTACATTTGTATATAATGAGGTAACATCTAGTGAGAATAAATTGTCATTGTCGCCAAGTCTACAATCCTTAAGGTTATTAAATAATGTATCGTAGTTCTTAATCCCAAATTGTATTGCCTGTCTGAAGGCTTTTATATTGCTATATACATGTGTGGCTAAGGATGAAAATGCAGAGTTCCTGTAGGAACAATAGGTCGAATAGGAAATCCAGTCTTGTGTAATTTTACCTGACCGAAAAGTGCAGGAATATTGTATGTTCTGGCCTTCAATTCCTTTAACTGAGCCATAGTAATGTAATCGTTTTTTTGATACGTGGTTAACGTTTTATTGTATCGATTGACTAGATTGGTAAATAGTGCCAGGTCTACTTCAAGATAAGTGGAGGTATCTGAAACAACTGATTCTAACTTATTAATATAATCAAGTTTATCGAATATTACCACTATTTCCTTTATCTGCCCTCTGTATAATAATGTCTTTATTTTCCTGAAGTTTACTTAAAGCTGAACTGTCATGTGTATTCAATTTAGGAAGTCACATTTCTTTTATGTTAGTATTAGTATTAGTAACGGCCGCAGGGTGCAAGAAAGCCCATGGCTTATGCTGCACCAGCCAAAAAAAAAAAAAAAAATCAGAACAAAACAATGATAAAAAAATAAATAAAAAAATAAATAACTAAATAATAATAATTAATAAATAAATAAAAAAATAAAATAAAATATAAATAAAAAGGAAATTAAACCTATCATCCTATGCGCTTCCCTTACCCGAAAGTACTATCCAGATGACCTTTGAATTTCCCCAAACTGTCGGCTTCTACCACCCATGAAGGCAACTTATTCCAGTAATTTATAACTCGCTGGCTAAAATAAAACTTCCTGCAGTCCAATCTAAACATTTCCCCCCGTAACTTGAATTTATGTCCCCTAGTTCTAGCATCATTTATAATCTTGAAAATTTCGTCCTCATTCATTTTACTGATGCCTCTCAGAGCCTTAAACACCTCAATCAAATCTCCTCTAAGGTGTCTAGTTTCCAAACTCTGCAACCCACATATTCGAAGTCTTTCTTCATAAGGACGCCCTTTTGCCGATCTCACCAGGCGAGTTACCCTTCTTTGCACCCTTTCAAGAAGCTCAATGTCTTTCTTTAGGTGCGGTCTCCATACTTGAACACAGTATTCCAAGTGTGGTCTAACATAAGCCTTATATAATGGGATTATCACGTCCCTATCTCTACTTGCAAAAGTTCGATAGATCATCGATAGGACACCATGGGCCTTCCTTGCAACCTGTTTACAATGCTCAGAGAATTTCATGTCTGACCGTATCGTAACACCCAAGTCCCTTTCCTCCAGTACTGGGTTTAGTTGAACTCCACCAAGTGAATAAGTTTTTTTGGGATTACTGTTTCCCAGGTGTAATACCTTACACTTTGTTGGATTAAAGCACAGCTGCCATTTTTCTGACCATTCCTGAAGTCTATCTAGGTCTCTCTGAAGAAGTTCAGCTTGACAGTGATCATTAACTACTCTACCAATTTTAACATCATCTGCAAATTTAGACATCACGCCCTTCATCAATGTCGTTTATGAAAATGAAAAAAACAGCAGTGGTCCTAATACTGATCCTTGGGGAACCCCACTTCTTACATCAACCCAATCTGAGGAATAGCCATTTATCACAACCCTCTGCCTCCTGCCCTGAAGCCATCCTTCTATCCATCTAAGGATTTTCCCAGTGATTCCAACCTGTTCCAGCTTATAAAGCAACCGCTCATGTGGGACTGAGTCAAAGGCTTTGCTGAAATCTAAATAAACAGTGTCGAAATTATTCCCTAAATCCAGCTCGTGAGTGACCCTTTCGAAATAGCGAACCAGATTTGTTAAACATGATTTTCCCTTTACAAAACCATGCTGAGTATCCTTGAGAATTTCAATTCGATCCAAATGATCCTGAATTCCACCCTTGATCATTGCCTCCATGATTTTCCCTACTACTGAAGTCAGACTGACAGGTCGATAATTTCCAACTTCACTTTTAGAACCACCCTTATGTATGGGAGATACATTTGCACTTTTCCAATCCAAGGGAATCTCCCCAGAGTCTAGTGATTCTCGCATAATTAGCCTCAATGGTTCAATGCACTCGCTTGCCGCCTCTCTTAAGATTATAGGGTATATTCCATCAACTCCAGGAGCCTTACTGGTCTGTAGGCTCGAAAGTTTTTTCATTAAATAATCTTGCTAAATTTCAATATCATTAATTACATATTTTTTAACTTCGCTCCCACAATTTCCCATTGCCACAAAAGGCTTTTCATTTGTAAATATCGATGCAAAATAACTGTTGAGTTCATCTGCAACGGCAGCTGGTGTATTTATTACTATCCCCTTTTCCTTACGTAAAGGTCCGTGTTTATTACTATCCCCTTTTCCTTACGTAAAGAGCAGGACAAACCGATCTGGTTTGTCCTGCTCTTCTTGGCATTTATATATGTGAAGAATTCTTTATCCCCCCTCTTTGCTCTGTTTGCTAGTGATTTCTCATGAACTGCCTTTGCCTGTCGAACCTTTTCTGTGGCTCTATTACACATCACCTTGTAGCTGTTATAGGCTTCAGTACTTTTTATTGCTCTGTAACCTTTCCATGCCACCTTTTTTCTGCTCAAGTAATGTGGCAACTTCACTATTCATCCAACTTGGAACCCTTCTCGTGGAGTATTTTTTTAATGGTATATACGCATTCAAGGCATCTGTGATTAATGTTTTAAAAGCGTACCACAGTTCAGTTGTATTCATTCTCTGTGTGATATCTACCCAGTTAATAGAGGCCATGTAGTACCTTAAGGCATCGTAATTTCCTTTTCTGAAATTAAAACCCATTCCTTTGCCTTTTACTTCTGCTACCTCTCTCATCATCGTCCACCGTAGAACTCCGTGATCACTTCTTGCTACTGGTTCCTCTACTGTCAGCCCTGTTATGTCATCTGATTCGTGTGTGATGATGAGGTCTAGGATATTCTTTTCTCTAGTACTTTCCCTGACATGTTGATACAAATAACAGTCATCTAGGTGATTTAAAAATTTTGTTCCCCATGTCGAGTTTCCTTCCCATTTACTCCAATCAATTAGAGGCAGATTGAAATCACCCATAATAAGGCATTGACGCTTACTTGCCCATTCCATTTGCATGTAGAGGCTTTTGTCATAATCTTCACAATCACCTGGTCTGTAGATTACTCCTACTCGCATTATACCTTTGTTTCCAACTATCTCACACCATACAGACTCTATACTAGCATGTGAAATGTCTGAATCCGGGAAAGCTATCGTCGCACTCAGGCTGCTTCTGATAAGAAGCATTACCCCACCACCCCTTTTATCTAACCTATCCTTCCTAAATACATTATACAAGCCGTACTGAAACTCATCATCCCCAATTTCCGGGTGGCACCACGTCTCTATAAGCCCTATTATGTCCGCGTTACTTGTTTTAACCATTCCCACCATGTAACTTTAGTTACATGGTGGGAATGGAAAACCACCAGATTCTGTCAGTACCTTGTGATGAAGGAAATCACCTGCGGGAGATAAGACATTCCGGTTAATAACTTGGGAACCAAGCATTTCCGGAACTATGTTGATATAAGATATTTTTATTGTCTACATATGAGGAACTCATTCCTGAAGTTATGCTGTGTATTTTTGAGACACCCTGTATAGTTCTGCAAATTGTAGCGGCTGGAGACTAGGCATCTATGTGGTGATCTGATTGAAGCGTATAGGGCCTTGATTGGGTTGAGCACACTGAATTCTGATGGGATTCTTCTGCTTGCTCAGATTATGAACCTGAGGGGGCATAAATTCAAATTGAGGAAGGACAGTTATAGAATAAATGTGTGGAAATTTTCCTTTAGTCAGCAGGTGGTAATTGCTGGAACCAAGTCCCATCTGTCATTGTGGAAGTTGATAGCTTAAATAAATTCAAGAAGGAACTAGACAAACTGTTAGACGGAATGGTTGTGCGAATTTTTTTTTTTTTTTTTTTTTTTTTTGGCTGATGCTACATAAGCTCATATGCTTGCTTTCTTGCATCACATGTCTCTTACTACTACATGGAGGGGGCATAAATTCAAATTCAGGAATGATAGTTGCATGATATATATACGGAAAGTTGCTTTCATCCAGCAGGTGATTGATTGTTGGAATGGGACCAACTTGCATCTGTTTTTGTTGTTGTGGATGTGGGTAGTTTGGATAAATTCAAGAAAAAACTAGGGAAACTATTGAAGAGGATGGACAGGTATGTGAGAAGGTTTCTTTTTTTTTTTTTTTGGCTGATGCTTTTTAAGTTTGCTTTCTTTGCATCATACTAATGCTATCTAGTTATCTTTTGCATGCAAGGTAAATGCATATGCAAGATATAAAGTTTCGCTACTGAAATTCTTAACATGACTGCCAATTGATAAATTTTCTTGAAGTCTTGTTAGTAAATGCAATACCGTCAAAGAAAGAATATATAATAATTTGTATTATATATATTTTAATGGCTTTTCTAGGATATGCTAATATTAGCAATGCAAATATTGTGCTTTTTGAATTTCAGTTTACCTTAAAGTTAAAAGCTTTTAACTTCAGAATTTAATTATCAGCAGACTATCTAGTATCATCGTGTAATTTAACAAATGCTTAGCAACAAATGTTTAGCTGCTTTGGAAAGTTGGTATTTTATGAATTTAGCACTAACAAGCAAAGCAACTGTAGGTATTGTCACTTCATCATATGACTCGAGTTTACTGCATACTGGCTGTTACATAAGACTTTTTTTTTTTTTCCCTCTCAAGTATTCCGACCCCACCCTCATCCTGCAACTAATTAATTTCAACAGATTGCACCTTGATTGAACATGTTTGTTGAGTCCTGCTGATGTATGGTGAATAGTATTTTTATGTCAGTTAAAAAAGTGGTTGAAATATTATTGTTCTAAAATTTTTTTTCTACTGCTGAGATTTTTGAATCACATTTGAACATTCTTATTTTTACATATTTATTTTTGTAACAGGTTGTTGACACTGCATTGACAAACAAAATACCCATTGTAATTAACTGTTAATTTTCATTTTCTCTAATCTAAACCTCACCTCATCATTGCTATATTTCAGTATGTTAAAACTACTTATTATTTTTATTAGGAATACAGGTTAGTAATTTCTAGCAGACATCCCAACTAATTAAATAAGATTAGTTCTCTTTTTAACAGAAAAGATTCTTAATTGTTTAGATGTTTATATCTCTTGTTCTCTACCATAAAGTGGAAGAATCTAATGTCACACCTCGAACTGAAAACTATTTGCAGCCCGGAAGGGGTACGAAACATACTAGAAGAACCAGATGCAATGGATGCTGAAGAAGTAGCTGCTCACAACCCTCCTCCTTCACTTGTTCCCCGTGTTCATGTAGTTTATTCATTAGATAACAGCAATCCATATTTATCAGTTAATCTGAAATCAGATAATCATGAAAAAAGTATGTATATATAAATTCTTTTAAACATTTTTCTGGTTAATTGCTTGGTATTTTCCTTTTTTCACAAAATTCTTTAATTTGGTAATGCCAATTTAACAATATATGCATTTTATATTTGCTAATAATGTTAATAGGCTTAAGCTTTTATTTAATCAGAAAAGTGAGAAAACGAAAGTCAAAAGTTGAATTTTCTTTCATACAGTTATTTCATAACTGTATGAAAGAAAACTGTATGTATAAAATAACTAGCTGAAAAGTGTGCCAAACGTTTTGCTTTTTCCACCACCACAGTTGATAAATCCAAGTCCAGATGAAATGTGAAAATGTTTTCCACTACACTACAATGATTCATATAAAAGTATGTGCTACAGAGCTGTTACTCTTGGTCTTGTGATTTCTGTCATTTTCACACTGCTTTTCAGTGATGTGCTTAACTGAATGATTGCTATTATCAGTTATTAAAATAGTTAATTATGACATTAAAAAAACAAAAGATAAATAAAAAAGCAATGCCAGGGGACCAGAATTGAGCTGATATTGTTAAAACATAAGATCTCTGCTGGCTTAAGCTACACAGCTAATTCTTTCTCTCTCAGCATTAGTCATTTCCAATTATACATTTTCATTCAATTATGGAAATTTTGTCACCAATTATTTTGATTATGATCTCTTGGTTATGCTTATCAATAGTATATTGTGTATAGTGTGTTTGTGTCTAATGGCACCAGGGGTTTCCCCCATCCCCATCTCTGCATTGCTTTCATTGTAGGTGTCAATGTTAAAGTTCACTGTAAAGGCCAGAGATTTAAAAGTGTATGAATTTTGTAAGTGCAGTGTTGCGTATTGTTCCTCTGTCCATTTAGCCGCTGGACCCCAACGTTGTCCACACTATGTCTCGTGGAGGCAGACCAGGTACCAAGTAATTTTAAGTTTTCACTCTGGAAGGTCCTGCCACCTAATTTCTTGTGATTTCAGTGGCAAGGACCTAAAATAAATAAAAAAAACAAACGGAGGACACTTAACTTTAGAAAAAGTGATGTGGTTGAGGTTTCAATTTGGAAATCGTTAATTTTGATTAGTTGTGTGGGGTTTACGCTGGCATATTAGTCAGAGGAGGGGGAAGAGACTGAAGACTGGGGAGAAAGACAGAAGTATGGGGTCGATATGGAAGGCAACCCCAGGTGGTCAGTAAAGCATGCCCATGCCTCACCAGGCGAAGTATATGGAGTGGTAGTGGAGGGAGAAAACAGGAAGACTGTCTCTTCCTCCCCCTGCCGGGGGAGGGAGAAAGTTACCAAGCAAGGGAGCTGGTACAGATTGCCATTTGGCTACATGGCTGTGAGGCAGCAGCAGCAGTCGTTGTGTAGTCATATAAGATCATGTCTGGTAGTAGTCTCTCTCGTGGGACAGTGTCCCGTCCAGGTTGAATGTCTTTGGTTCCCTATCTTCGGTTAGTACATTTGTCAGTTTCACTTAGGTCTCACATTTGTTGGTACATAGGCAGGTTGCCGACCGGGCTAGCCGAGTGGGTAAAGTACCTGCCCGGCAACCCAAAGGTCGCGGGTTCGATTCCCGCCTCGGGCTTGGATCAAAGTACTGCAAAAACCTTTGGGGGGTGCAATATGGCCACAGAAGCCGATGCGCCAACAAAAAAAAGAAAAAAAAAAAAAAAACATAGGCAGGGTTTCTTGGTTCCAGTGTTGGTTCGTATAATTGTAGGAAGTGCACCATCACTATTCCTAGGCAAGACAGCTAGTATTTTCCGCATATTTATCATTCTGGGGTGTGTCCGAAAGGAATCTTTGATTTGTTATCTGGCTGGTCATCTTTCACTCCTGGTGTATTGCATTTAGCATTCTCCTTTTTGAGAAGAGTCCTTGAGCGAAGTTGGTCAGGGCTCTGTATTCCTCCTCTGAATCCAGTAGGTGAAACTCTTGCCCTTTGGGGAGGTATCTTATACTCCCGATTAGGATGAACCTGAGATCCTCGTATTGCGGACAGTTGTACATGAGGTGTTCCCAGGTTTCGATCTCTCCACATGTGCAGCACGAGTCCTTTATGAGGGCGAAGTCCACTAACTTTGCATTGAAGGGGCTGTGTCCAGTTAGCAGATACATTGTTTGCAACCCCGGAAAGAACCAAGCAGGGAATTTTGGATAAATTTTTTCAAGTTGCGGCAAGAACTTGTGGGTGATGGCTCCTTTGGCTGTTTCTGCCCACCTGCCCCGCCATACCTGCAGCAGGTGAGACTGAAGCTGGATCTTTTCTGCCTTGTGGTTGTTTGTTAAATCTATTGTAAATTCCAGGAAAGTGGTGGTTATTCCCTTAGATAAGTAGTAGAGGAGTCCTGTTCTTGCGATTTCAAGATCAAGTGGGAGTACTGCTGCTATCACCTGCAACGCAGGGTTACTCTCCATTCTACAGGCACGGGTGGTAGTGAGTAGGATGGTGCTTTGAATTGCATCCAGGGTTCTCGTATTTATGACCAAGGCATTTTGTCATACCATATTGCTGAAGCGTATGTAATTATTGGGCAGAAGGTTGTCTTGTAGTACACGGCTAGGGTACGCTTTTTGAGACCCATCTTGCCTTGTGACCATAGCTACCATAGCAGAGTAGTTGCTGATCTTTTGTCTTAGGAATTTGAGATGTGGTTGGAAGGATAAGTTATTGTTTAGTATGACTAGCAAACTTGATAGTTGTCCCATCAATCTTAATCTGTTGGGGGGTTGTCTCAGTTGCAGGGTTCCTTTAAGCTGCGCCAATGATGTCTTTGTTGGTGACATTGTTAAGAAATTCTTCTTGACCCACTGTTGGAGTATCTGCAGGGCCTGATTAGCTAGGATTTCCAATTGGGCTCTGGAGTTTGCTTGCACTGTCAAAATCAGGTCATCTGCAAAGGCCTGCACCCCCACTGCTCCTAGATCCATCCTCAAGAACTCATCAAATACCAAGTTCCATATTAGTGGGCCCAATACAGATCCCTGTGGATATCCTCTGTGTACTGTTCTTGCGTTCTTTTTGTATGGAGTGTTTCAATTTTTCTTTGTGAGAGATAGGTATTTCAATTTTTCTTTGTGAGAGATAGGTTTCTATAACTTTATAGAGGTTGATGGGTACTTTAGCTTCCCTGAGTCTGCCCAGGATTCTCGGCCACCAGAGTGAGTTAAATGCCCCAGAAAAGTCAATCGATATTTTGAAGAAATACTTGTCACATTCTTTGACCTTGTTAAGTAGGTTTCTGAAGGCTTCAATTGTGGAGGATCCCTGTTTAAATCCAAACTGATTCCCAGCTGGGAGGCCAGCTGTTTCGTAATGTTGGAGGATTTGTTTGTGCAGTAGCTTTTCAAACAATTTACTAACTACTGAAAGAAGTGCAATAGTGCCTGTAGGATTTCAGGCACTCTGATTTCGTAGTCAGACTCTTGATGATAAGTTTGATGTTGGCCATTTTCCATTTAGTTGAGAATTTTTGTACCTCTAGGCATCTGTTGAACGGGGTCAGTAGAAGTTGCGGTGTATATTCTATTACTTTTTTAAGTATTTCGGGTTCTATCATGTCTAGGCCGGGACATTTTTTGTTTCTTATCCAGGTGGCAGCAGCACTGAGCTCCTCCATGGTGAAGGGGGTCTCCGTGGTTTGTGTGTTGTAGTTCCAGTTTTCTTGACAGAGATGATTGTGTTCTTGTAGAGTTGGGATTGCCGGTTTCTTGAATATGGCATTCAAGATGTTGTCCACCGATTGTTCCCAGGTTGTTATCATTTGACCTTGTGGGGTTTGTGTGGTAGTTACAACCCTCCCCCCTAGGGAGTTTGTTGGTAATAATCCTGTAGACTGTTCCCCAGGGGTCATCGTTTCCAGTTGTCACTAAGCGTTCCCAAATTCGTTCCTTACTTTTCCAGATGGCGTCTGTGTATCAGTTTCTAGTTTCCCTATAATGCTGCCTTGAGGGCTTCCACTTCAGCTTCTGGCCACGTCCTGCACGCTCTTTGAAATTCCTTTCTTCTTTTGGTTACCACTTTGTGGAGGGCATTGATTTCTGGAGTCCACTAGGGGATGGCTCCAGGTTTCGGGTTTCTTTTTTGATAGCTTCATTGCTTATATATCTGTGATTATTTTAGTTGTCTTATCTTGCAGTACGTCCGAGTCGGCTTGCTGGTCTAAACCTCCTGGATTGCGTTCCACCGCTTCATTCATTAGGTTTCTGAAGAGCTCCCAGTTAGCACTGGTGATGGCCTATCTGTTTATCATCTGCTTGGATGGTGTTCTTGTTAGGACTCTTGTTATCTTGTAGGTTATGGCCCGGTGGTCCACGAATCATTGACCCTCCAATCAGTCACAAACCCAGTAAGATTTCTTGATGCCGGGGAGATGTCGATTGTGGCCTCCCACAGGGTGTTACAATAGGTTGGCAGATGATGTGGCTAGTTTAGAACAGTAAATTGGGAGCCCATGAGGAAGTCCTCCAGAAGTTGGCCATTTCTGGTGCCTCTTCTGTCCGGTGTAGCACTATGCCATGCTGGCGAACGACAGTTGACATCCGTGCCGATGATAATTTTTTGGTTAGGCAGTGTATCCAAAAGTCATACGTAGTTTATTGCAAAGGCTATTTCTTCTCCTGGTCTGCAGTATAGCACCACCACGTAGAAGGCGCCCAGGGCTGTGATAAAGTGTGTGCATGTGGCCCAGGTTGTGCAGAACTGCATGACCCTGGTGGCCGCGATGTTCTCATTTCTGATCAATATGACTGCCCGTGGGTTATCCTCATCTGTCTGAATAAATTTGTAGGTCAAGTGGATAGCCCCTGACCAGCTTGTTATGTACATATGGCTCCCGGAGTAGTATAATGTCTGCATTTTCCTCCTCTGCTTTTATTCTGACCTGGTCGGCCACCGCTCTGGCCCATTGTACATTTGTCTGGAAAATCTTTATCATTGTGGAATTAGTTTTTAATTTGTGTCGCCATAGTTAATTCTTCCTTGGTAGACACTCTTGGCTTTCAGATATATCGGGAATTTCGGGTCTCCGGTGGAGTGATTATGGTCTAGTTTCTGTGACTTACAGTTTGTGCATTCAGAGTCTTGGTTCTTGTTTGGGCAAGTGTTGTAGTCGTGCCCCCTTTTCAGAGCAGTGACCACATGTCTGGATGTCCTGGGCACAGGTGTGGCCAAACTTGCAGCATTTGTAGCACTTGGGAACAGCCACATGCTCCCTGCAGCCGATTGGTCAGGAGCGGGAGTGCAATAGCACACGCTCTTTGAGTAGACCGGGGTTCAAGCCCCTTACTGCTAAATACGGTCGATCTGCCAACCCGCACTGGACCAGCGTGGCAGGTTATGGTCCATTTCCCTCAGCTTGAATTGTTGAGGAGGCTTCCATCCTGCAGTGGATTGATAATGGCTGCAGTTTACTTTTACTTTTACATGCTCCCTGAAGCGACAGGATCCCTAGTCTATGTAGATTTTTGATTGATTTCTTTATTACTTGCCAGGCTTTTGGTACTAGTTCTTTTTATCCAGTTATTGCTAAAACCATCCCTTGATTTGATGGAGTATTTAGGAGTTATTATTTGTTGCGATTTCCTTTCTGGATATATCCCATAGAGATTCCTTTGATATATTGCCTTATGACAAGACACCATGAGCCACTCTTGCAGCCTGTCTGCACTGTGCAGAAAACTTCATATCTGATTGTACATTTACCTCCAGTTCCTTTTCATTCTCCACTACCCTGAGTCCACCTCACACTTGGTAAGTTACTCTGGGGTTACTGCTACCCATATGCTGTACTTTGCATTTGTCAATATTAAACTTCAGTTGCCACTACTCAGCCCACCTGCACAACTTTTCTAGATCCTGTTGCAGTAGTGTACTGTCATTACTGTTATTAACAACTGTGCCAACCTTCATATCGTCTGCAAACTTAGACCTAAGCTCTCAGATACCTTCGTCAGTTTCATTGATAAATACAGAAAACAATACTGGGCCCAACACTGAATGCGATAGACCAAACCGCTCTGTAGAAGAGTGGGGACGGGTGTTTTTACGTTGGAGATAAGAGAACGCAGTTTCTTGCCTGGGAGTTGGATGCATTTTATCCCATATGATTTTAGGATTCTACCGATCTGTTGTGACAGGTTGGGGTAGTATGGGATAAATGCCCTCGTGGATGACTCGTCACTGTTGGTGTTGCTGTTGGTTGTCGCGTGCCTGTAGATCACACCTGTCAAGGACGTCGATGGGATAGCCACACTTCGTAAGGTCTACTTTGACTCTGGTGATCTCTTTGCGTCTCTCATCTGCGGAGCTGGAGTGTGTCCAGGCGCGAGTTAGCAAGGTTCGGGCAGTGGAGAGGAGGTGGCCCCGCATGTGTGCTGACCAGAAGTTGGTAAATTGGCCAGCACACATAGGTTTGCGATAAACTGTCGTCTTCAAGCATGTGTCTTCGCGCCGGACAAGTGTATCTAGGTATGGTATAGAGTTGTTCGACTCCAGCTCAATCGTAAACTTTATGAAGGGCGATAGTGAGTTGAGGTGGGGTAGTAGTCGTTGACCTGAGTCTCTAGGGATGACAACGAACACATTGTCTACATAGCGACACCAAAAGGTGATGTGATCTGGCGCGTGTGTAAACGCACGTTCCTCTAACTCCTCCATCACGATGTTTGCTGTGACAGAGCTGACAGGGGAACCCATGGCTGTGCCATGTATCTGCTGGTAGATTGAGTCGTTAAACATGATTGCATCCCCTGTTAAGCACAGTCTGAGGGCGGCGGAAATGTCATCGGGCGTCAGCCTAGTTCTGTCGCTAAGGGTTTCATCGTTGTCCAAGAATGGACAACGATGAAAATTGACAGGTGTGATCTACAGGCACGCCACAACGTGACGACCAACAGCAACGCCAACAGTGACGAGTCATCCACGAGGGCATTTATCCCATACTACCCCAACCTGTCACAACAGATTGGTAGAATCCTAAAATCATATGGGATAAAATGCATCCAACTCCCAGGCAAGAAACTGCGTTCTCTTATCTCCAACGTAAAAACACCCGTCCCCACTCTTCTACAGAGCGGTTTGGTCTATCGCATCTCTTGCCGTGACTGCACCAGCTGCTACTTTGGAGAGACTGGACGTCGACTCGAGAAACGTCTCTCAGAACATAAAAGGGCGATCCGTTTGGCAGATGTAGAACACTCAGCTATCGCCGAGCATGTCTGGACAACCTGCCACGACATCGACCCACACCGCGATGTCATGGTTGTGGACAGGTCCCACCATTACCTAAAGCGCACCTGGTTGGAATCGTTAAATATAAAATGCTCGGATGCCTCTTTGAACAGGAACAGTGGTTGCCAAGTTAACCTCATCACAGAGGCAGTAATTCTATCCATAGACAAATGCTGGCCACGTCACCACCATATGTCACAGCCACAAACATCAACAAACAATTAACCACGCGCCTCACGCACCATCCTGGCAGTGCACATCTCTGTTCCAACTGCCATTCATGTATTCAATCTGAAGAAGGCTGCCTCCCAGCCAAAAGCTTATTAATTGTAATTCTAGTTTAGTTTGCTCTGAGAAACAAAATAAAATTTTCGTAAAGACATCTTTGCTGTTTGTCTTTGCATCCTTTACCAAAGATTTCTCATAATCTGCCTTTGCCTGCCTAACCTAGATTACAGACTAGTTTATATCTACCATGCTCTTCTGTGTCATCTGAACATTTATATGCATCCCATACGTTTTTATTCTCTGCCACGAGCTTCATTAATTCGTTCGACATCCATTTAGGCCTGAACCTTAAACAGTATTTCTTAGTTGGTATGAAAAAAGTCTACTAGCCTCCAAGATTAAATTAGCATTAGCATTAGTAGAGGCATATGATGCAAGAAAGCAAGCTTATGCAATATCAGCCAAAAAAAAAAAAAACCTCCTATTTCACCCCTCCTTGCAAATCTGCAATTCTGTCTGTATGGACAGAATGCAGACATTTTCAAATTTAACCCTAATTTGTGACTTTTTTCAACATTGACCTGTGCTTGTTAATTAAGTTAGCAGATTCCTACTCTTCATATCATTAGTGCCACCGTGTGCTATGATATTACCCTTTGTGCCTTTAAAAGATATTTGCTCTGCAATGTCATCACCTTTTGTGCATTTGTTTAGCAAATTTTTATTAATTCATTATTAATGAAATACATGTGGCACAAAGTTTGTTGTAATTTAAAGTATAAAGTATTTTAAAGTTCAGAGGTTATTTCAGTTATTTTTTGAACAAAAGGAGTAAAATAAAAATGAAACAATGCCACTATTGGAATTTTAATTAAACTTACAAAAAAGGAAACAGTTATGTATCCACTATGCCAGTTGAATTCATATGGAAAATATAAATAAATCATAGTAAACTTAAGTTCTGCAAATTGCAGTGGCTGGAGACTAGGCACCTGCGAGGTGATCTGATTGAGGTGTATAAGGCCTTGAATGGGTTGAGCATGTTGAATTCTGATGGGATTCTTCCACTTGCTCAGATTATAAACCTATGGGGGCATAAATTCAAATTGAGGAAAGACGGTTGTAGAATAGATGTGCAAAAATTTGACTTTAGCCAGTGGGTGGTTAATTGCTGGAACAAACTTCCATCTGTTGTTGTTGTGGAAGTTGACAGCTTAAATAAATTCAAGGTGGAACTGGACAAACATTTAGAGGTAATGGTTGTGTGATAGTAATGAATGGGCCTGGAGTACTGGGGTCCATAGTTTCAAATACAGATATATACAGTTATACCCAGTTATTTATTAACAAATAAAGTACAAATAAAATAAAATATAAGTACAAAAACCAGTAGCTTTCGGAACACGTGTCCCTTTATCAACTGATAAGTTAATATAAAATTTGAAATTAACTTATCAGTTGATAAAGGGACACGTGTTCCGAAAGCTACTGGTTTTTTGTACTTATATTTTATTTTATTTGTACTTTATTTGTTAATAAATAACTGGGTATAACTGTATATATCTGTATTTGGTTGTGTGATTTTTTTTTTTTTTTTTTGGCTGATGCTACATAAGCTCATATATGCTTGCTTTCTTGCATCACATGCCTCTATTACTATTAGAAATAACTGAAATCAGAGCATGACCAATATGCCATAAAACAAACAAACATCAGATCATGAATTAATGTAGGAGTAAATTAATAATTTTTTTTTTGTGATTTCCTATTTTTTGGATATATATGAAAATTACCTTTAATTTGTTACTTTTTGTATACCTGTCAGAGGTTTTCTTATAATTTGGTATGTCTTCCAGTTTTTCCGATATGTTTAGTTTTCTTTGGATTTTTGCTCAGGTTTGTGCTATTTTTTTAAAAGGTGAAATACATTCTGTCTGGCAGAATAACTACCAATGAAAAATATACATATTCCATAAACTAATCATGATAATAGAATCATGATTTTATTTTACTGGCAGATGCACAATCTTCCAAAATGTCGGTAAATCTCCATGTGTGAAGATTTACTAACGGAAGTTTGTGCATCTGTGAGTAACAAACGCTATTGATTCTTCAGTGCATTGGCCTTTTGGATTACAAGTTTATTATTAAGAAGCAATGTGCAAAAAAATGTCAATAACTCTGGGAAAACCAAAACAACAACAGATTTGCATTAGCAAAGGCATATGATGCAAGAAAGCAAGCTTATACAGCATCACCCTAAAAAAAAAAAAATGTCCCATATCATACAGCCATTCACTCCAAAAGTTTGTCTAGCTCTGCCTTGAATTTATTTCAGCTTTAAACTTCCACAGTTACAAATGGAAGTTTGTTCCAGCAGTTCAACCACTCACTAGCTAAAAGTAAATTCCTGCACATCTATTCTACAAATGTCTTTTCTCATTTTGAATGTATTCTCCCTCACGTGTGTAATCTGAGCAAAAGGAAGAATGTCATCAGCATTGAGCTCTCTCAAACCATTCAAGGCCTTATACACCTCAATCAGATCATTTTGCAGATGCCTAGTCTCCAGATGTTGCAATTTGCAGAACTCCAGTAACGTACAAACTGTGTGATGGACTCAGGATAGTGGAGAATGAAAAGGACCTTCATATCTGACTGCACAATGATAATTGTGCAGTCAGATATGAAGTTTTCTGAGCAGTGCAGACAGGCTGCAAGAGTAGCTCATGGGGTATTGTCAATGATATACAGGAATTTTGCTAGCAGGGATAAGGAGGTGATTATCCCCTTGTATACGGCTATTATTGGACCACACCTTTGAGTACTGCATACAGGTCTGGAGGCCTCATTTTAAGAAAGATGTAGAGCTGCTGGAATGAGTAAAGAAGATGCAAGAAAGCAAGCTTATACAGCATCACCCTAAAAAAAAAAAAAATGTCCCATATCATACAGCCATTCACTCCAAAAGTTTGTCTAGCTCTGCCTTGAATTTATTTCAGCTTTAAACTTCCACAGTTACAAATGGAAGTTTGTTCCAGCAGTCAACCACTCACTAGCTAAAAGTAAATTCCTGCACATCTATTCTACAAATGTCTTTTCTCATTTTGAATGTATTCTCCCTCACGTGTGTAATCTGAGCAAAAGGAAGAATGTCATCAGCATTGAGCTCTCTCAAACCATTCAAGGCCTTATACACCTCAATCAGATCATTTTGCAGATGCCTAGTCTCCAGATGTTGCAATTTGCAGAATTTAAGCCTTTCTTGGTAACAGCAACAATTTGTTCCACTCACCAAACTCATTGTTCTTCTTTACTCATTCCAGCAGCTCTACATCTTTCTTAAAATGAGGCCTCCAGACCTGTATGCAGTACTCAAAGGTGTGGTCCAATAATAGCCGTATACAAGGGGATAATCACCTCCTTATCCCTGCTAGCAAAATTCCTGTATATCATTGACAATACCCCATGAGCTACTCTTGCAGCCTGTCTGCACTGCTCAGAAAACTTCATATCTGACTGCACAATTATCATTGTGCAGTCAGATATGAAGGTCCTTTTCATTCTCCACTATCCTGAGTCCATCACACAGTTTGTACGTTACTGGAGTTACTGCTACCCATATGCAGTACTGTACATTTGTCAGTATTAAAAATCAGTTGCCATCTCTCAGCCCATCTGCACAACTTTTCTAGTTGAAAAGTTTACTTTTTATTTCCTGTTGCAGTAGCGTTCTGTCATTACTGTTATTAACAACCCTATCAACCTTCGTATTGTCAGCAAAATTGGCATTAACCCTGATATTCCTTCATCAGTATCATTGATGAATACAGAAAACAACAAGGGGCCTACACCGAATCCTGGGGCGACTCCGTAGACAAGTGGGCAGGAGCAGCAGTGCATAGCACACGCTTCTTGATTAGACCGGGGTTTGAGCCCGTGACTACTAAATATCGAGGATGCGGAAAGGTCAGGGAATGATCACTGCATATCCCCGGAGCAATATGGCCTTAGTTGCTAATGCCCCTAAAAACCAAATAATAATAATAATAATAAACCGAATCCTGGAAGACTCTACTAATAATATTAGTCCACGAAGAGCAGTGTCCATTGATTACCACTCTGACTTCTCCCACTCAACCATCCTTTTATCCTTAACAGCAACTTGCCCATAATACCATACTGCTTCAATTTGTACAGTAGTCTTCCAGGTGTAACAATATCAAAAGATTTCCTAAAATCCATGTATATGATATCAAAATTATTTTTTGCATCCACTTCCTTTGTGACCATCATAGTGTCCTATCAAATTTGTCAGACAAGACTTCCCCTTAACAAACCAGTGCTGTGTCTGAACTATAACTTCAGCCTTATCTAAATGATCCTGCAGTGGCTCTTTAACCAGTGACTCCATTATTTTTCCTGGAAGAGTTGTGAAATTAACAGGTCTGTAATTACTCGTGTCACCCTTTGATCCCCCCTTTATGAATTGCATTAGCATTAGTAGAGGCATTTGATGCAAGAAAGCAAGCTTATGCAGCATCAGCCAAAAAAAAAAAAAAAAAAAAAAAAAACAACCCACTTCCACTTCACCCCTCTGTTCGTTCAAAATACCTGTCCAGCTGAGCCTTAAACTTATTTAGGCTATCAACCTCCACCACAAGGGATGGCAGTCTGTTCCACCAACCAACCACCCGCTGGCTAAAGGCAAATTTCCGCACGTCTATCCTACATCTGTCTTTCCTCAATTTGAATTTATGCCCTCTCAGGTGATTTTTCTGGGCTAGAGGAAGAATCCCATCAGCATTGAGCATGCTTAAACCATTCAAGGCTTTATACACCTCTATCAGATCACCTCGCTGGTGCCTAGTCTCCAGACACTGTAATTTGCAAAACTTAAGCCTTTCTTCGTAAGAGCACCCCTTTGTTCCATTCACTAATCTTGTTGCCCTTCTCTGTACTCGTTCCAGCATCTCTACATCCTTCTTGAAATGAGGCCTCCAGACCTGTATACAGTACTCTAGGTGTGGCCTGACCATTGCCTTATACAATGGAATAATCACCTCCTTATCCCTGCTGAAAAAATTCCTGTATATCATTGACAATACTCCATGAGCTACTCTTGCACCCCGTCTGCACTGCTCAGAGAACTTCATATCTGCCTGCACAATCACCCCCAAGTCCCTTTCATTCTCTACCACTGTCAGTGTAGTACCACAGAGTTGATACGTTGCTCTGGGGTTGCTGTTTCCCATGTGTAGTACTTTACATTTGTCAATGTTAAACTTCATTTGCCACCTCTCAGCCCATCTGCTCAACCTTTCCAGATCCTGTTGCAGCAGCATAGTGTCAGTAGTGTCCTTGACAACCCTGCCAACCTTTGTATCATCTGCACACTTGGACATTAAGCTTGATATACCATCATTAATATCATTTATAAATATAGAAAACAATAGTGGACCCAACACTGAGCCCTGAGGGACTCCACTAATAACATTAGTCCACGATGAGCAGTGTCCATTGATTACCACTCTCTGTCTTCTCCCCCTCAACCACCCCTTTATCCATAGCAGCAATTTTCCTCCAATGTCACACTGCTCCAATTTGTGTAGCAGTCTTCCATGTGCAACAGTATCAAAAGCCTTTCTAAGATCCAAGTATATAATATCAAAGTTATTCCCTGCATCCAGTTCTTTTGTGACTGCATCATAGTATCCAATCAAGTTGGTCAGGCAAGACTTCCCCTTAACAAAACCATGCTGTGTCTGAGCTATAACTGAAGTCTTGTCTAAATGATCCTGCAGTGCTTCTTTAACCAGTGCCTCCATTAATTTTCCTGGAACAGAAGTTAAGCTCACAGGTCTATAATTACTTGTGTCAGCCTTTGACCCTCCTTTGTGAATTGGGGTCACATTTGCACATTTCCAGTCTATGGGTACCTCCCCTGAGTTCAAGGAAGCTCTCATAATTATGGCTAAGGGTTTGCTTACTTCCTTTGCTGCCTCCTTTAATATAACTGGATCCCATCCACCCTAGGTGCCTTTCTTGTGTTTATCTTCAACAGTTTCTCCTCCACTTTACCCCAGTTATTTCAAGATTCTGTAGCTTACTGCTAGAGTTGAATACACCTCTGGCATTCCCCTTGCTGAATAACTCCTCATGTGTGAATGTCGATGCAAAATATTCATTTAGTTTGTTAGCTACCTGAGCAGGATCATCAACAGTTGACCCATCAATATCAAGTGGACCAATCTGATTCATCCCCTTCCTTCTAGAGTTTACATAAGTAAAGAACTCTTTGCTGTTTTTCTTTGCATCCCTTGCCAAGGATTTCTCGTAATCTGCCTTCGCCTGCCTAACCTCCTTTGTAACTTGGGTGCATATCAACTTGTATCTATCATAGGCTTCTGTGTCATGTGTTAATTTGTAAGTATCCCATGCATTTTTCTTCTCTGCCATATGCCTCATTAGTTCATCTGACATCCATTTTGGCCTAAACCTTGAACAATATTTCTTAGTTGGTATGTAAAGCCTAGTAGCTTCCAAGATAAGTTCTTTGAATGCTTCCCATTTTGAATTTGCTGTTGGTAACATCATCAGTTGGTCCCACTATATAGAATTTAAATACTGTCTCAGTCCATCGTAGTCGCCTTTACGGAAGCAATAACCCTTCCCTTTACCCCTAATGGTAGTTACCTCTTTCAGTAAATCCCACTTCAGCACACTGTGATCACTGCCACCTAGTGGTTCATTTATCTGCAGATTCTTAATGCATGAAGAATCACTGCTGATAATCAAATCAAGAGTATTACTCCCTCTAGTTGCCTCCCGAACATGCTGATGTAGAAAACAATCATCCAATAAATCCACAAAAGCCCTGCTAGTGTGTGAGTAACCAGCCCCCAAATTCCAGTCAATATCTGGGAAATTAAAATCTCCCATTATAAGACTCTCTGATTTACTGGCCCACTCTATTTCCCTGTACAGTTCCTTATTATACTCATCAGAGTCATTAGGCCTATAGCACACTCCTACTCTCAATTTTGATCTCCCAATGCTTATGTCACACCAAACTGACTCAACACTGCACTGTCCAGCGATGTCGACTGGCTTCACTTCCTTGGTTTTTATGTGTTTCTTAACTAATAGCATAACACCTCCCCCCTTCCTATCCTGTCTATTCTTTCTGTAGACGTTGTACTCCCCAAATTGCAGTTCTGCATCCCTTATATCTGTGTGACACCACGTCTCTGATATCCCAACAATATCTGCCTTTGATGTTTTGAGCAATACCTCAAATTCATCAAATTTATTTACTAAACTCCTAGCATTGGTGTACACGCAAGTATACCTGCACCTGTTTCTATTCTTAGCTACCCTAACACAACCCATATGTTTACTTGTACCGCAATGGCTCCCAACAGTCTCTGAAATACCATGCATCTTGTTTTTCAGGCTTCTGCTCATTCTAATAGAAGCAGTGCAAGAATCTCTTTCACCTCTGCCAGTGGCTACTGTCAATCTATTGGTCTTTGTCTCCCCCCAAGCTAGCAGTTTTCCGACCCACCTAACACTGCCTCGATAGCATCAGCAAATATTCTTGCACCCTTTCTATTTAAGTGTATCCCATCCCTGTAGAAGCAATCTCTCCTGTTAACAAGTACAGTCCAGGCTGAAAAAAATTCTACCCCTTGAGCCTTGCACAATCTTTCCAGGGCCGAATTGATCGACAAGGCTCTCATCATATACTCCCTCCTATCGTGTCTGGGCAGAATTGCAGACACTTTCAAATTCAACCCTAATTCTCGGCTTTTGTTCAACAGTGACCTGTACTTGTTAAGTAATTCTGCCGGTCTCCTACTCTTAATATTATTAGTGCCAACGTGTACAACTATATCACCTTTTGTGCCCTTAAAAGATGATATTCGCTCTACAACGTCATCAACCTTTGCCCCTGGCAGACATACCCTGGTCCTGTTCCACCTATCTTTTTTACAAAGCATGTTCCCCGTTTCCCTGACAATAGAGTCACCAACAACTACTAGTTCCTTCGGGACCAGCGCATTCTGCCTTGGGGGTTGTCTCTGTGTCACGCGATGCCCAAGTGCAAGCTCTGGCGTTGATGTGGGCAGCTGAGAGCTTGATGGGCCCCTCAATTTAGTTTCTTCGAGGGCATCCACCCTGTCCTTCAAGCTCTCATATAGGCCCACAAGAACGCTGAGTTGTTGCCTGATATCGATACACTCCTTGCATCGCGCACACACAAAGACATCCCCCTTGGCAGTATCATGTCCCGTACCCGATTGCTCTGCAAACATCAAGCAAACAGTGCATTTTATAAGGCTGTGAGTCAGAGGACAACTGCCCCCCTCAGTTCTGCTCTGAGCCACAGCGCTTCCATTAGCTTGAGCCTTTTGCTTTGCTGCTCTGGTCTGAGTCATGATTCTATTAATTTATTAATTAATTATAATTAATTATGTTATGTTATTAATTATGTTAAATATAATTAATTATATTACGTTTGTAATCTAAGTCGTTATATGTATTTATTTAAACGTACAATTTAACTGCTAACGAAGTTCAACTAACGCTATCTAGTACGGCATACAACTATCGTATCACAATGGCTGGAAAATTACGAACGGTAGCGGAGTTGAAACACGTGGAAACCTTTACCGATACTTTTATGCAATTACAAGGTGAACACATTTGCACATCTTCAGTCTGTGGGGACTGCCCCTGAGTCCAAGGGTGCTTTCATAATTATGTCTAAGGGTTTTATTACTTCCTTTGCTGCCTCCTTAATATAACTGGATAGATCTCACCACCCCAAGTTCCGTTCTTATGTTCAATTCCCACAATTTCTCTTCCACTTTGCTCTCAGTTATTACAAAATTATTTAGTGTCCTGCTAGAATTTGATAAGCTTCTAGCCTCCACTTTCCAACAGATTTCGTCATGTGTGAATGTAGGTGCAAAATACTCATTCAGTTTGTCAGCTACCTCAGCAGGATCATCAACAATTAAACCATCGATATCAAATGGACCAATCTGATTCATAGTTTGCATAAGTAAAGAAGTCTTTGCTGTTTTTCTTTGCATCCTTTGCCAAAGATTTCTCATAATCTGCCTTCACTTGCCTAACCTCCTTTGTGATTTGATTACAGACTAGCTTATATCTACCATGCTCTTCTGTGTCACCTGATAATTTATGTATCCATACATTTTGTTTATGTGCAACAAGTTTTGTTAGTTCATCTGATATCCATTTAGGCCTAAACCTTGAACAGTATTTCTTAATCCCACATCAGATCACTGTCACCTTTATCTGCAGGTTCTTAATGAATGAATGAATAATCACTCCCTCTGGAAGAGTTGTGAAATTAATGTACATGTTGCTGTAGAAAACAGTCATCCAATAAATCTACAAAAGTCTTGCTAGTGTGCGAGTGACCAATCCACAAATTCCAGTCTATATCTGGGAAGTTAAAATCTAGCATTATAACACAATCTGATTTATTGACCTGCTCTCTGTACAGTTTTTCATTGTCCTCTTCAGAGGCATTTGGCCTGTAACACACTCCTACACTCAATTTTTCTTTCTCAGTGCTTTGTCATATCAAACTAACTCAACATTGCACTATTTTCTCATGTCTACTGGAAGCACTTTCATAGATTTTATATGTTTTTTAACTAAAAGCATAACCTTTCCTCCCTTTCTATCCTGTCTATCATTTCTGTACAGATTGTACTCCCTAAATTCCAATTCTGCATTCCTTATATCTGTGTGACACCGTCTCTGATATCCCAAAAATATGTACATTTGATGCCCTGATCAGCACTTAATTCATCAAATTTAATTACAGGTCAACCATCACTAATCCAGCCACCGGTAATCTGGTTCCACTGCTAATTTGGACATAATTTAAAATTTCCCGGGTCGGCGCACCGACCTGCCGCTACTGTTTTGGTGGCATTGGTTGCAGCATCAGTTGTTGGTGCAAACCTGTAAACACTGGCAAGCCATTCCCACTTATTTTTCTGCATTTATTATTATAACCTGCTCACATTTAGCCCCAGCCATGGTTCCAATGCATAAAGGAAGTGCCTCTCGTGGTGTAAAGCGCAAACACCATAATTTGTTCATAACAGATGAAGTTGAACTTCTGAAAAAACTCAACAGCGGTGTGTTTGTGAGAAGTTTAACTTTGCTTAATTGTAAATTCCAGCAATTTCTCTCAGTTCCTCTTATCTTAGTAATTTTCTTTTAGGCATTCCTTTTTAGATTTTTTTTTTTTTTTTTACAACACACTTATACAAACTTGTGGAAAAACACAACACAATACAATATGATGGATAATACAGCGTGCTAACAAACTTGTTTTCACAAAATCTCTAACAATATTGACAAATTTATTGCGATGTTTGATAGTTTATTTTATCATAATTAGTTTTATTGCAGCGCTCGCCGTGCGTACAATAAACTAATCACAAACGACCTTCACATGTATGCTGTAATAGCGTCACACATATGTGGCCGACACTGCTTCTCAAGAAATAAAGTAACCAACATATGTGGCCACGTTGGCCACATATATGCAACATAAAAAAAGACCTTTTTTTTATATTTTAAGTGAAAAAACAACAACACTGACATTACAATATTTATTTTAGAATTACTAATCAAGTTATTTCCTAAATATTTTTTGGCCCCTGGGGAATTTTTTTCTTAAACTAGCTTGGCAGTCAACATGTTAAAGGTAGAAGGAGATGGTTAGCTGTTGGGTAAAATGTATGTGCTAAAATAACCACCGGTGATCTGGCATACTCACTAATCCAGCACCCCACAGGTCCCAACGCTGTCAGATTAGTGATGGTCGACCTGTACTATACTCTTAGCATTGGTGTACATGCAAGTATACATGCACCTGTTTCTACTCTTAATTACCCTAACACAGACCGTGCATTTACTTGTTCCATGATGACTCCCAACAGTCCTTGAAATCCCAAGCACCTTGCTTTCCATGCTGCTGCTCATTCCAATAGAGGCAGTGCAAGAATCACTTTCTTGTCTTCTTGTGGCTGCTGTTAATGTATTAGTCTAGGAATCCCCCGAAGCTTTCAGTTTTCTGACCCACCTAATACTGCCTCGATAGCATCAGCAAATATGCTTGTACCCTTTCTGTTTAAGTGTATTCCATCCCTGTATAAACAATCTCTCCTGTTAACAAGCGTAGACCATGCTCAGAAAAATTCTACCCCATGAGCCTTGCACAGTGTCTTCAGCGTTGAATTGATTGACAAGCTCTCATCATATACTCCCTTCTATCATGTCTAGGCAGAATTGCAGACACTTTCAAATGTAATCTTAACTTGAGATTCTTTCAACATTGACCTATACTTGTTAAATCTGCAGTTCTCCCACTCTTAATTATTCTGTATAAAGAAAGACCTGAAAGCATGGAAATCCAGCATCAGGCAAGAAGTAGTTGTACTGACTAGACTACAGATAAGTCACACCTGCCTAACTCATCTACGAATCTACTTCAATATACAGTTGAACATAGACTGTCCCATACAACAGAGGGAACTGGCTATTTTTGGCTTGTTTTCTACCATGTGTGCCACTCATGTTATCCTGGCTTAACAAATGCACTGGTTGTAACCAATATATTTATTTGTCTATCTCAAATGGATTTGATGCTATAATGCACTTTTAATACTAGTCAAAAACGTTTCAAGAAGTCATATTACTTTTTACCTCAGATTAGGTGCATTATGGCACAGTTACCCTTGTTGCTCTTAAGCCTAAACAAACGACACTGTAGTAATTGTGTGATATTCTGTATTTCCTGTTTTCAGTCATTTACCGAAGAGTAAAAATTCTTCATTTTTAATATCTGGGGAAGTGTTATCTTTTCATTGAATGTGTTCCTTGCCACGTAATTCTTCACCATTTGTTCACTGTCTTTAGTGTACACTGGTGTTCAAAGAAAGTGCATCATCCCTTAAAATTGTAATTGTTGTCCAAATAACATAAGTATATGGCAATATTTCTTACAGATTGCATCAGATAAGATTGACATGCGTAGGTGATGACGCAATATTGCATCAGCTGTTACTTTCAGCTATATTAGCACGCTCTGCAAGAGTTCCAGTCATTCCTTGCTTATGTCAGGATGTCGAGTTCTGATTGTCTTCCTGGGTAGTGATCACAGGTTGGAGTTTTAAGGTTCCTTAAATTGATGGTCAGAGAGGAGTTCAGGAATGTTGTACCTAAGGCTGTGGTGAACAGTGTGGAATCAGAATAGAAAGCATTCAAAGACTGCATAGTAAGACCGACAGAGCAGGTATGCAGAAGGACAAACAATAGAAGGAGATGGAAAGAGACCTCATGGTGGAATGAGAGAGGCTGCGAAAAACAGGAATAATGCATTCAGGACCTACTTCCAGAACAGAAATGATGAGAATAAAGAGAGAGGCCAAGAGGAGAGAAGACTGTGGTTGGAAGACTGGAGTGAATTAAGTCAACAAGATATCAACAGTAATAAAAAGATGCTGTATGGTATGGTAAGGAATAGAAGAAGAGATAGTGAGCATAGCAAATACTTGATGAATGAGAACCTAATAACCAAGGATGAAGAGATAAGAGAAACATGGAAGAAGTATTTTGAAAATCTGTTGAACGTGCAGGACAGCCAGCAAAAGGGACAGAGGCAGATTGATCATGAAAAAGAAGATATGGAAAGAGACCAGACATACTTGACGTGGAATGATGCAGTGCAGGCATGGAAATACATCAAGACATGTAAGTCTGCTGGTTTAGATGAGATAAATGGAGTGATGCTGGAGGCTACAGACGAAGCAGGGATAGCATGAACAGACTGTTCTGCAACATCTGGGATGAGAGACGGGTGCCAAAAGACTGGAAAGAAAGGTTTGATCATCACATTGTCAAGAAGGGGAACAGGAAGAATTTTTCAAATTATACAGACATCACGTCTGTATAATAAGCTGTACAAGAGAGTGTTAGAGCGGAAGATAAGAGGAATGATTGAAAATAGGCCGAGCAACAGTATGGCTTTAGGCCTGGTAGATCGACGCTAGATATAATTTTTTGCATCAGGCAACTGATGCAAAAAATAGTTATGAACACAATAAAGAATTATGAATGGTATTTTTGGACATAAAGAAAGCGTTCGATGGCATGAAGAGAGAGAAAGTGTGGGAGGTTTTGAGAAACTTGCAGATAGATTGGTGTGCAATGTAGAGGGGCAGAACAACTTGGACAAGACCAGATGAAAGTCATGCTTTCTGCAGATGACCTCTGCATATGGGGAGAGAGCAGGGAACAAGTACAACGACAAGTTGATATGTGGGCTAATATGGCCAATGAATTTGGACTGGTTTTTAGTCAGGAGAAGAGTGAAGTAATGGTTCTAAAGAGGAGTGGTGAGCCTGACGGATACATTACAATGGTAGGGAAAGAGCTAAAAATGGTTAACAACTTGAAGTATGTAGGAATCACCATTACAAAGACTGGAGTGATAGACAAAGAAATAAGTAGAAGGATACAAGTGGGTGGGAACTTTTGTAGACAGACAAGAGATCTGCTCTGGAACAGGAACATACCACTGAAGTGTAAGAAGGCTATATATCAGACCCATTACATGCCAGTTGTGATGTATGCACCTGAAACTTAGACTACGAGGAAAAAGGATGAATGCAGAGGACAGAAATAAGATTTGTGAGGAGTATAGCCGGAAAGACAAGACAACAAAATCAAAAATAATGTGATAATGGAGAGAATTCAGGTTAAAAAATTCCAGAATAGGATTGCAAGGTCCCATTTGAAATGGTTTGGACATGTCAAGAGGATGAATGAGGGGCATTTGCCAAGAAGAATGTTTGATATATAATTAAGGGACAAAAGACCGGGGGGGGGGACCAAGAATTGGGTGGCAGGACATGATAAAGAGGAGAGGAAACTGGAGTGAAATCAGTGATGGAGAGAAATGCATGAACAGGGCATGGTGGCAAGGCTTCATATGTCGACCTGTGGAATAGTGGAATGATGACTGATGATGAGTAATAGTATTCACCATATAGTGCAAAGAAGCCATTGACTTTTGCTGCACTCACAGGCAAAAAAAAAAAAAAAAAAAAAAAAAAAATGCCCAAATATAAATGTTTCTCTCCTCACAAACGTAACTATCCAGTTGACTTTTGAATTTCTTTTTTTTTTTTTTTTTTTCAATCTAATCTAAACCTGAACCACTATAATTTGAATTTATGACCTCTAGCTCTGAAATTCTTTATAACAGTGAAAATTCAATGTTCATTCATTTTACTAATCCCTCTCAGAGCCTTATAAACCTTAATCAGGTCACCATTGAGGTGCTTGGATTGCCAAGCTCTTTAGCCCACATAATCGGAGTTTTTTCTCATACAGTCATCCTTCTGCCAATTTCACCATTCAAGTTTCCTGTATTTGGACCCTTTCAAGAAGCTGAATGTCTTTTTTTCAGATGTGGCCTCCATACTTGAACATCGTATTCCAAATTTGGTTTTACAATTGCATTATACAGTGGGATTATGACATACCCATCTCTACAGGATAATGTTTGATAAATCATCGATAGAACACAATGGGCTTTCCTGGTTGCCTGTTTACGCTGTTCAGAAAACTTCATATCAGCCTGTATCGTAACTCTCAGATCCCTTTCATCTTCCACAGTTTTTAATTCAACCCCACAAAGTGTATAATTTATTTGGGGGTTGCTGTTCCCCAAGTGCAAGGCCTTGCATTTAAGCTGCCACTTCTCTGACCTCTTTGAAGTCTGTTCAATTCATCCTGAATGAGCACTGCTTAGCACTCACTGATCATTAACGACTCGCCAATCTTTGTAAGTCATCTGCAATTTTGACATCACACCTTCAATCCCTTCATCAATGTCATTTATGAAAATAGGAAATAACAGTGGTCCCAGAACGGATCCTTGAGGAAACTCCACTCCTGATGTTACACCAATCTGAAGAATATCCATTAATCACAACCTTCTGCCCTGTAGCTACACAGCAAGCAATCCATCTTAGAATCTTACCAGTAATCCCAACCTGTTCAAGCTTATACAGTAACCTCTTATGAGGGACAGAGTCAGATGCTTTGCTAAAATCCAAATAACCTACGTTGAAATTGTGCCATAAATCCAGCTCATGAATAACATAATAGCATACTAAGTTAGTTAAGTAGGATTTTCCCTTAACAAACTTGTGTTGTTTCTCTCAAAATGCCATATCTATTGCATTTTGAGGTATGGCATTTTTCACTCTTATTTTCTCTAAGACATTTTCTCCTACTGAACTCAGACTAACTGGTCTGTAGTTACTAACTTCACTCTTAGAACTGCTTCTATGTATTAGTGATATATTAGCACTTCTCCAATCCGAAGGATTATTCCCTGAATCAAAGATGCCTTCATAATTTAACTCAGTGGTTCAGTACACTCCCTCGAAAGTACAGGGTATATGCCCTCAAATCCGGGAGCCTTACCTGCTTTTATGCTCAAAAGTTTTTCTAAAAAACAATCATCTGTAATTACGACATCACTAATTTCATATGGCTCAGCCTCACTCACACAGCCCCTTCTCAGCATGAAGGGTCTTTCTTCGTTAAAGACCGATGCAATGTACCTATTCAATTCATCCACAATATGAGTTGGGTTATCTAAGACTGGGTTATCATTTCCACACCCAATGCATAATTGTCCAATCTGATTAGCTTTGTTCTTTGTTGTATTCACATACATAAAAAATTCCTTGTCCCCATTCTTTGCTTTCATAGTCATTGTTATCTCATACTCAGCCTTGGCCTCTCTGATCTGATATTTGGTTGTTACAGATCAACTTGTACCTGTTGTAGGCTTCAATAGTTTTCGTTACTCTGTAGCTGTCCCATGCTATTTTTTTCTGCTCTATTTGACCAGCCAGCTCCACAGTCATCCATTTTGGCATCCTCTTCCTGTAATGGGCACCTCTGTAGCCAGGTGGGCAGGAGCAGCAGTGCATAGCACACGCTTCTTGATTAGACCGGGGTTCGAGCCCACGACCACCAAATACGGAGGATGCGGAAAGGTCAGGGAATGACCACTGCATATCCACGGAGCAATATGGCCTTAGTTGCTAATGCTCCTAAAAACCAAATAACAAAACAACAAACAACAAAACAAATCTTCCTGCAATATTTTCTTTAAGGTATGTATACGTTCATGGCGTCTGTGAAGTGTTCCATAATTCAAATGTATTTCCCACCCACTCGCAAACCGTTCAATTCACAGATGCCATATAGTACCTTGAACTGTCAAAGTCCCCTCTTCTGAAGTTAAAACCCTTGCCTTTACCACTACTGCAACATCTTTCTTCCAACTGACAGTTGCATGATCACTTCCTGACAATGGTTCCTGTATTTTAATCCATGTGATGTCATCTGATTCATTAGTAATGATGAGGTCAAGAATATTCTTACCTCTAGTACTTTCTCTGCCATGCCAGTACAAATAATAATAATCTAGTTTATTTAAAAAATTTTTTTCACATTTTGAGTTTCCCTCGCACTTATTCCAGTCAATCTGAGACAGATTAAAGTCACTCATAATAAGACATTCGCGCTTTCTTGTCCATTCCATCTGCATGTAAAGACTCATCATAATCTTCAATATTCTGGTCTCTAGATTACTCCCACTCTCATTGTGCCGACCGGGCTAGCCGAGTGGGTAAAGTACCTGCCCGGCAACCCAAAGGTCGTGGGTTCGATTCCCGCCTCGGGCTTGGATCAAAGTACTGCAAAAACCTTGGGAGGTGCAATATGGCCACAGAAGCCGATGCGCCAACAACTACCAAATCAAAAAAAAAAAATCAAACCCACTCTCATTGTTCCTTGCTTCCAACTAACTCGCACCACACAGCCTCTGTTGGCAGACAACTTCAGACTCAGCATAAACTCTCTTCACACTCAGGCTGCCTTTGATAAAAAGCATGATCCCTCCTATCTTTTCTAAATACATTATATATACTGTAGTGGAACTCGTCATCACCAATTCCTTGGTGGCAGCACTTTTCTCTTAGCTCTATTATGTCAGCATTAGCTGTCCTAACTAGGAGTTCAAATTCAGCCATGTTATTGACAACACTCTTGACACATTACTGTAGACACTGTTGAGACTAAGTGATCTTTTATAGTTTACTACCCTGACACACCCCCTTGAAGTTATTTAGGTTTGCATCCCAAGCTTTACCTTCCCCCTCATTTGAAACATTGTTACCCTCAGAACATCTTATCAACATTGGCTGTTGTGGCAACAAACAAGAATTCTTGAGGTGAGTGCAAGCATTACTTTGACCCATATCATCAAATAAATGTGGATCGAAATTGCCCTTCTCCCCAGTAGACCAATGTTGACTCTCACCTCCTTTTCTTCCAGGGATATCAGAATCATGATGCCATTCTCTTCAAAATTTTGAAGAGAATGGCATCATGATTACTTCTACCCATATGCAGTACTTTGCATTTGTCAAGGTTAAACTTCAGTTGCCACTTCTTAGCCCATCTGCCCAAATTATCTAGATCCTGTTGCAGTAGCACACTGCCATTACTGTCATTAACAACCCCGCCAACCTTTGTATCATCTGCAAACTTCGACATTAAGCCTGATATACCTTCATCAATATCATTGATAAATATACAAAACAGTGGACCCAACACCGAACCCTGTGGGACTCCACTAATAACATTAGTCCACGAAGAGCAGCACCCATTAATTACTACCCTCTGTCTTCTCCCACTCGCCATCCTTTTATCCATTATAGCAACTTACCCTTAATACCATTCTGCTCCAATTTGTACAATAGTCTTCCATGCACAACAGTGTCAAAATCTTTCCTGAAATCCAAATATATGATATCAAAATTATTTTTTGCATCCAGTTCCTTTGTAACCACATCATAATATCATAATGTGTTTCCCATTCACTGAAATCTGCCCTTCATTTCAATATCTAAACTTCATCTCACTTGTGTGTGTTGTGTTAGTTCCAATTTGTGTGTGCCATGTGCTTTGTTACTGATTGACACATCTCTTTTACTGTGTTTTAAATTTTACTACTCAAAAAAAAAAAAAAAAAAAAAAAAAAAGAATGTCAGTGAATAGAAAAAGAGTGGATTTGAGTGTAAAAGATAAGTTACGAATTATAGAAACATGTGATAACTTAAACTTAGGCAGTATGTCTCAAAGGGAAGCGACAACAGTAAAATTTGAAGTGCCTCAGTCATCTTATAAAAATTATTAAAATCACATCACACAATGTGATTGTGTGACTTGATGAGTTAAACACTAATGTGATTAATGGAACCAGAAAAAGGAAGCGTGAAGGGAAATGCTAAACAGATGAAGCTCTGTTCTTTTGGTTCAAACAAGCTAGCTCATTTAATGCACCAATCAATTGCATCATTCTTCAAAAAGCTAATGATTTTGCTGAAAAGTACACGAAGAATTCAAGGTAACAGACAGATGGCTGACAAGATGGAAGGAGAGGCGTGATATTGTTTACAAAATACTTCACGGAGAAAAACAGAATTCCAGTGGTTCTGCAGTTAACAACTGGTTAAAAACCTCTTGGAAAACTCTGTACTACAGGGCTTCCCCAGACCATTGCATGATTTTTAAAAATTCATCTGCAGGAAAGAAGATCAAAGACAGGATTACAGTTCTTTTAACATGCAAGATGACGGGAACAATCAAGATGAAACTGTTAGTTATAGGCAAGAGTAAATTGCCTAGATGTTTTAAAGGAGTAAAACAGCTATCTGTTGAATATTCCAATAATGCTAATGCTTGGATAACAGCTTCTTTATTTGAAGATTATCTTCATAAATGTGATTTGCAATTGGATAAGAAAAACAAAAAATTGCATTGGTTTTGGACAGTTGCCCAACTCATCCAAAGTTGACTTTCAAAAACATTGAATTAGTTTTTCTACCTTCGAATACCACATCACTGATTCAACCTCTCGACCAGGGAATAGTAAAAACCTTTAAGACCTTTTATAGATTGGATATGAGGCAAAGAATCATCCATTCTATAGATGAAGGTTTGGGAACATCATCTGATATTGCAAAGAAGATAACTGTTCTAGATGCACTTCATATGACAATGAGTGCCTGGAATGAAGTTTCCGAAATCTGCATTAGCAACTGTTTCGAAAAATGTGGATTAATTATTCTGATGCTCAATTAAGTCACAATACTGATCACTTTGAAAAATCTGGAGACGTGGGTGAACAGGAGTTTACTTATTGGGTGGCTGTTTATTAGAATCAAAATTCAATTTGCAAACATGATAACTATAACTGGCACTTACTGTATATATTAGATACTATTATTTACTTTAGATATTATTTAAACTTTTTTTTTCAAAATTTATTTTGAATTTGGTATGGCATGAAGTGCGAAAAATTTGAATGTTGCTGGCTCTCTATCCTGAATGAATTTCATCAATCATCTTTTGTGTTTTTATAGTGTATGTTATTGCACGAGCACTGGATTTTGCTGTTGTTAATTTGAAATGGTTCATATATGCACCTACATCAAAATTTATCAGACTAATTAAATCCTACTTGCATGTGTGTGTGTGTGTTTAATTTTAACAACCCACAGGGTTGTTAAAATTAAAGTATCCCAATAGAGGGCTCTGGAGCGAGTTCTAAGGCTCGTACTGAAGAGAAATTTGGACAACAGGTACAATGAAGAATGCCCTCGCCATTTATTGGAAAAAAAAATTAGTTACAAAATTTGTCACTGTATGGCACTGTGGTAATACAAATCACTTGAACAGCGCTACAATTGTTCATTGTGTTCTCCATTTTGGTCAACAACAGTTTCCATTCGAAGAACAGCATTTTCTACAGCAGAATGTAACATGTCAACTGGAATAGCCAGCACATGACGTCTAATGCTGTCCTTTGGATCTGCCAGAGTTTGACATCCTTCCCGATACACCTGGTTTTTCAAAAACCCCACAACCAGAAGTCGCATGGGTTGAGTTCCCCTGATGACCCGTTTGTCTGTAAAGTGTTGCCTTAGCAATCTTTGGACAAAACGGTGGATGTGTGGTGGTGCACCATCTTGCATGAATATGGTATCCTGAAGGCACCCACATTGCTGCAGCTCTGGTATTGCAAAATTTGCCAACATTTCATAATATCGCTGTCCAGTGACAACAGGTGCAGGGTCCAGTTGGTGTTACCTGTTATAAAAAAAAATATGGCTCAATCATGAATGTGGCTGTAAATCCATACCATGCTGTCACTTTTGGCGAATGCAACGGGACCTCTTGGATAACTCGACGGTTTTTTGTTGCCCAAATACGACAGTTGTGCATATTCACTTGTCCATTTCAGCAGAAGTGGGCTTCATCACTCCAAAGGATGTTCCATAGCCAAGTGATATACACTGTCATTCGCACCAGAAACTAAAGTGCATATGTGAAACGAATATCTGCATCACATGCTTTAGCTGCTGTAGCATGCATCTTGTAAGAATAGTACCTCAACACCTGAACATTACTAGCCTTACAGTGGAATACGGTATGTCTACTTCACAAGAAACAGCTGGCACACTTGCACTACCACACGAAGATTGATTTGATAAATCCACGACAGCCATAGCCACATCTTCAACACGAGAGGAGTTCACTCTTTTTTTTTACCTCTACCTGGTTGAACACCAAGATGTCCTGTCGCTTCAAATTTATTTCGCAATCATTTTGTGGACAGCACAAACAGTCATAGGTCCACGGGCGCCTCAGTAGCCAGGTGGGTAGGAGCAGCAGCGCATAGCATACGCTTCTTAATTAGACTGGGGTTCCAGCCCGTGACCACCAAATACGGAGGATGCGGAAAAGTCAGGGAATGACCACCGCATATCCCCGAAGCAATATGGTCTTAGTTGCTAATGCTCCTAAAAACCAAATAACAAACAAACATAGGTCCACATGGGCCTTATGCGCTTCTGACACCTTTGCTTTTATACAGTACAGTAGAGCTGAGTAGTGCGCTGTGGCAATAACTTACGATTATGCAAATAACATAAGTTATTTGCATAATCATAACTAAGATAGTTACGCGCCATACAGTGACAAATTTTGTAACTACATTTTTTTCTTCCAATAAATAGCAAGTGCATTCTTTATTATACCTGTTGTCCAAATTTCTCTTCAGTACGAACCTTAGAACTCCCTCCAGAGCCCTCTATATGTGGATACTTTAATTTTAACAACCCTGTGTATATACATATAAAAAAAACGAAAAATCATATGAATAAGAGTAAAATGAAGCAATAAAGAAAGTGAGATGACTGCAAACGTAAGTGGTTGCAAACACTATATCCAAAACACATCACATATTATACTTTTTTCTGTCTGTCCTTGTTTGTGTATTTGTTTCTTTGCTTTTTTTCCCACACTATTCCCACTATATTACATATTATATATAAAACAGTAAAAATGATATGTTTGAACATGAAAATAAATAAATAAAGAAAGAAAGTTGACTAGAACTGTAAGTGGCTGCATAAGCAATATCCAACAACACTTTGCGTAATACAGGTAGCCCTCGGTGTCCAGTGGTTTGTTTTGCGGCGATTCACAATAACGACAGTTTTCAAACCAGAAAGCCAAAAATAATAAAAAACTATAAAAAATTTCAAAAGTGCTCAACTGTTAATACCAGGTGTGATGTAAAGAAACAGCACAGTAAATCAGAGATGAGTGCCATCCCCATCTTCCCTCTAAGCCAATCAGGAATGAGGGCCTGTGATAAGAGGAGAGGAACACTCAGTTCGCTTGTTGGTGTACTATTGTTGGGTCACTATTCTATAGTCAGTTTGTGAGTTTTAATTAAAAATTGTTCATCAAATTAATAAAATAAGAGCCACCATGTCTAGTAAGGGAAGCGCAGTAAAGCCAAGTGAATGTGAAAATGTCCCTAAAAAGTCTCGTAGATCTATGAGATTATCGCAGATAGATCTACGACACTATCGTTTTTTTCCGAAGGCGATACGTAGATCTATCTCATAGATAGATCTGCGACACTATCGTTTTTTTCCGAAGGCGATACGTAGATCTATCTCATAGATAGATCTACATATCGCTTAGAAGTATGAAATTGCCTCCATCGACTGTGAGTACCATAATGAAAAATGCAGATAAAATAAAATAGTCAGTGCAAGTGCAACATGCTACGACAGTAAGTGCGATGCAAGTTAGTTATAGCAGAAGTAAATTTTTAGGAAAAATAGAGAAATTATTGTCATTGTGGGTGGATGACTTAAATCAAAAAAACATTTCATTGACTAAAGCTGTTATTACTGTTAAGGCGAGGTCAATTTTTGAAGATCTTAAGAAAAAAAGAGGGTAGAGTCATGATGGGACATTTTTAGATAGCAAGGGATGGTTCATGTGGTTTAAATCTCGAAGTGCCACTGTGTGGAATTAACATTAGCATTAATAGAGGCATATGATGCAAGAAAGCAAGCTTATGCAGCATCAGTTAAAAAAAAAAAAAAAAAACACTCCCATTTCACCCCTCCGTTCGTTTGAAATACTTGTCCAGCTGAGCCTTAAATTTATTTAGGCTATCAACTTCCACAACAAGGGTTGGAAGTCTGTTCCACCAACCAATTACCCACTGGCTAAAGGCAAATTTCTGCACATCTATCCTACATCCGTCTTTCCTTAATTTGAATTTATGCCCTCTCAGGTGATTATCCTGAGCAAGAGGAGGAATCCCATCGGCATTGAGCATGCTCAAACCATTCAAGGCTTTATACACCTCTATCAGATCACTTCGCCGGTGCCTACTCGCCAGACACTGTAATTTGCAAAACTTAAGCCTTTCTTCGTAAGAGCAACCCTTTGTTCCATTCACTAATCTTGTTGCCCTTCTTTCTACTCGTTCCAACTGCTCTACATCTTTCTTGAAATGAGGCCTCCAGACCTGTATACAGTACTCAAGGTGTGGCCTGACCATTGCCTTATACAAGGGAATAATCACCTCCTTATCCTTGCTAGAAAAATTCCTGTATATCATTGACAAGACATCATGAGCTACTCTTGCAGCCCATATGCACTGCTCAGAGAACTTCATATCTGTCTGCACAATTACCCCCAGGTCCTTTTCATTCTGTACCACTGTCAGTGTAGTACCACAGAGTTGATACGTTGCTCTGGGGTTACTGTTTCCCGTATGTAGTACTTTACATTTGTCAGTGTTAAACTTCATTTGCCACCTCTCAGCCCATCTGCTCAACCTTTCCAGTCCAGATCCTGTTGCAGCACCATAGCGTCAGTAATGTCCTTAACAACCCTGCCAACCTTTGTATTGTCTGCAAACTTGGACATTAAGCTTGATATACCATCATCAATATCATTTATAAATATAGAAAACAATAGTGGACCCAACACTGAACCCTGAGAGACTCCACTAATAACAGTCCACGATGAGCAGTGTCCATTGATTACCACTCTGTCTTCTCCCCCTCAACCATCCCTTTATCCATAGCAGCAATTTGCCTCCAATGCCACACTGCTCCAATTTGTGCAGCAGTGTTCCATGTGCAATAGTATCAAAAGCCTTTCTAAGATCCAAATATATAATATCAAAGTTATTTCCTGCATCCAGTTCTTTTGTGACTGCATAATAGTATCCACCGACGTCTCCGTAGCTGAGTGGTCAGGAGCGGGAGTGCAGTAGCACACGCTCTTTGAGTAGACCGGGGTTCAAGCCCCTGACTGCTGAATACGGTCGATCTGCCAACCCGCACTGGACCAGCGTGGCAGATTATGGTCCATTTCCCTCAGCATGAATTGTTGAGGAGGCTTCCATCCTGCAGTGGGTTGATAATGGCTGCACTTTACTTTTTACTTTTTAATAGTATCCAGTCAAATTGGTCAGGCAAGACTTTCCCTTAACAAAACCATGCTGTGTCTGAGCTATAACTGAAGTCTTGTCTAGATGATCCTGCAGTGCTTCTTTAACCAGTGCCTCCATTAATTTTCCTGGAAAAGAAGTTAAACTCGCAGGTCTATAATTACTTGGGTCAGCCTTTGATCCTCCTTTGTGAATTGGGGTCACATTTGTGCATCTCAAGTCTATGGGTACCTACCCTGACTCCAAAGAAGCTCTCATAATTATGGCCAAGGGTTTGCTTACTTCCTTTGCTGCCTCCTTTAATATAACTGGATAGATCACATCCACCCCAGGTGACTTTTTTATGTTTATCCTCAACAATTTCTCCTCCACTTTCCTCTCAGTTATTACAAAATCATCTAGCTCACTGCCAGAGTTTACTTCACCTCTGGCATTCCCCTTCCTGAATAACTCCTCATGTGTGAATGTAGATGCAAAATACTCGTTTAGTTTGTTAGCCACCTGAGCAGGATCCTCAACTGTTGAACCATCAATATCCAGTGGACCAATCTGATTCATCCCTTTCCTTCTAGAGTTTACATAGGTAAAGAACTCTTTTCTGTTTTTCTTTGCATCCTTTGCCAAGAATTTCTCATAATCTGCCTTTGCCTGCCTAATCTCCTTTGTGACTTGGTTACAGACCAGCTTATATCTATCATAGGCTTCCATATCACCCATTAATTTATATGTATCCCATGCATTTTTCTTCTCTGCCATATGTCTCATTAGTTCATCTGACATCCATTTAGGCCTAAACCTTGAAAATATTTCTTAGTTGGTATGTAAAGCCTAGTGGCTTCCAAGATAAGTACTTTGAATGCTTCCCATTTTGAATTTGCTGTTGGTGGCAAGTGTAGATGTGTGCAGAATAAGTGGCAAGTGCAGATGTGTGCAGATTAAGTGGCAAGTGCAGATGCTGAGGCAGCTGCAGCATTTCCTGCTAGGTTTCAAGCCATTATAGAGGAGGGTAATTATCTCCCTGATCTCATTTTTAATGTTGACAAGACTGGGCTTTATTGGAAGAAATTGCCATCGTGAACCTTCATTGCCGATGAAGAGCAGTCTGCACCATGTTTAAAAGCTCCAAAAGACAGTAATGCTTCTGCTGGGCAAAAATGTCTCTGGCACTCTAAAATTAAAACCAATGTTGGTGGTTTTAATACACAGACACCACATGCTCTCATGGGCATAAACAAAGCCCAAACAAATGAAAATATTGTACAATATATATTTGATATATATATAATATTTTAATATCACAGTAAAAAGAATTACAATCTTAATATAAAAGGAGACATACAAACCATTACTTTTTAACAAATTAATCTAATTTAAAGAAAGAATGCAATGTTGTTTGCACAGTTTTTGCCTTATATGCATTTTTAACTATAGCATAGATATTATCAAATGCAATAGTTGTTTCTTTATCAACATTACTGCAGGTGAGCACATTCTCTGTTACGTTCAATGCATTTTGGGCATCTTTTTTAGGTGTGTGCGTGCGCGTGCTTCTTTACTTTCACTGGTAACAAAAAGATATTGTTTTACTTGGTACTCAGCAGCTCTTCTGGTGTTGGCATTGCTGTGGTAGCAACTTCATCATCCACCTTCACAAACTCTTCAGATTCACCAACAAAATCCATATGCTCCTTCAAATTCCCCCATTCCTCAATGTTGCTGTCACATTCGTCTGCTGGACCATGTTGTTTACAATGATATTCTTTCCAGCCACTCATTCTGAAGCAGTTGATTTTTACACTTGGTGCAATACTGTCCCAAGCAATAACAAGGTTATGGATAGCATCCAAGACATTCCAATTTGGCTGCAAATTGTTCCCTCCTATGTTGCAGATCAAGTACCTTATCAGGCAGGGCTCTGTATGCTCTATTGAGGTTATAAATAATGCTTTGATCCAGTGGCTGCATAAAACTGGTGGCATTGAGAGGTAAAAACAAGTCTTATGTTTGTCAACTTAAGTGCCTCAGCAGAATGTTCTGTACAACGATCTAGAATCATTGAAATGTTCTTTTTTCTGAAGCCATTTTTCTGACCACATTTGATAACCAAGGATGAAAAATTGTGACTCTAAGCGAAGCACTTCTGTCGGCCTCATAATCACAGGGAAGTTTGTTTACTTGGTTAACATCTTGGTTTGGAAAACTTACCAAGCACAAGTGGGCATAGTTTTGTACTGGCATCTGAATTGTAGCATAACAGAACAGTGTCTTTGTTTACATAATTTTCCACCATGACAATATTCTCTTTGAACAGCAAATATTTTGTGTAGCAGCAAATTATAAAATAAACCCATCTCATCAAGATTAAAAATATCCTTTGCCTCATATTTTTCAAGAATGGACCGTACAGAACACAACCAGTCTGTAACATTTTCTTTGTCGACCAATCCAGACTTGCCACAAACATTTTGCAAAACTAAGTTATTCCTGTCTTTAAATCTTCAGAGCCAGCCACTTCTGCAGCTAGATAATTTGCCTTTTCTTGAACGCATGCATTTGTTGGTATTACACCACAAATTCATTTCATGTTTTTTTGTTGCTGCTCCAGTGTTGTGCACTTCCAGTTTTTTTTTTTTTTTTTTTTTTTTCGTTATTTCAGTATTGTAAATAAAGTAGGTAAATGGATGTTGCATTCCTTTGCAATATCTGTTTTGCTTTATTCCATCCTATCAGCCTCTTGTATAATTATCAGTTTAATTTCCAATTTCCAGTTTAATTCTGTCTGTTTATGTTTTGTAGCCATAACACTGCTGGATAAGATTTAATATAAAGAAACTTTAAATTAATTTAAAGACAAGTTCCAAAAAAGACATCAGTTCAGATAAAATGTCACAAAAAATAGATTATATTGTAGCAAAAAACTCTTTGAACTGGTGTAACAATTGCAACTGACCTTAATCCCATGGAGAGCGAGGGAGTGTATATAAATAACTTAGAAAAACTGTATGAACTGTATTCTTTTGTTAATTTAACAAATCATCCAGAGGTAATAATCAAGACAGCTTGCTGAGATTTGTATTAAACATACAAAATAACAATATGTATTTCTCACAGGGTGAAAAAGAACTTTGTAAATGCATATTAACCGAATTTTGTAATAAATGAATATATTTACATAGAAAAGCGTATCCTTTTGCAGGAGAATGATATGTACTTTGTATAAACAGAGTTTATATTAACAAGGTGTGTGTACTCTCCTGAACAGACTAATCCAGTGGGTTTTACAAGAAAAATGAAATAATATCATGCACATTATAGCCAAAGAAGCTTATGCTCCATCAAAGCCCACAACAACAAATAATATCATACATTGTAATAATATTGCATTTCAAAATACCTTCACTCAATACCAGTTAACTTCCAATTGGTAAAACCACATTAGTTCTGAATTTAGAACTAATCCATTATTAAGAAAAACCATTCATCTTTTTCAATATGTTCAGAAATGGAATGAGCTGTTTCTGAACATAAAAATAATTATATAAAATCCTCCAGGCAAAGTATGACATGGGAAATTATCAATTGCACCAGTGAGATATTTCTAAGTCCATGAAACAACTTTCATTACCCATTCAGACCTTATCTCCATAATTCCATAGAATGGTATTGAGGGTAAGTTGCTACAATGGATAAAAGGATGATTAAGTGGGAGAAGACAGAGGGTGGTAATCAATGGGTGCTGCTCTTCGTGGACTAATTTTATTAGTGGAGTCCCACAGGGTTCGGTGTTGGGTCCACTGTTGTTTTGTATATTTATCAATGATATTGATGAAGGTATATCAGGCTTAACGTTGAAGTTTGCAGATGATACAAAGGTTGGCAGGGTTGTTAATGACAGTAATGGCAGTGTGCTACTGCAACAGGATCTAGATAATTTGGGCAGATGGGCTAAGAAGTGGCAACTGAAGTTTAACCTTGATAAATGCAAAGTACTGCATATGGGTAGAAGTAACCCCAGAGAAACGTACCAACTGTGTGGTACTACACTTAAGGTGGTAGAAAATGAAAAAGACCTGGGAGTAATTGTGCAGGCAGATATGAAGTTTTCTGAGCAATGCAGACAGGCTGCCAGGGCAGGTCATGGGGTTTTGTCAATGATATATAGGAATTTTGCTAGCAGGGAAAAGGAGGTGATTATCCCTCTGTATAAGGCAAATAGCCAGGCCACACCTTGAGTACTGCATACAGGTCTGGAGGCCTCATTTTAGGAAGGATGTAGATTTACTTGAGTGTGTACAGAGAAGGGCAACAAGATTGGTGAGGGGAATGAAGGGATCCTCTTACCAAGAGAGACTTAAGTTCTGCAAATTGCAGTGGCTGGAGACTAGGCACCTGCGCGGTGATCTGATTGAGGTGTATAAGGCCTTGAATGGGTTGAGCACGCTGAATTCTGATGGGATCCTTCCACTTGTTCAGATTACAAACCTAAGGGGGCATAAATTCAAATTAAGAAAGGACAGATGTAGAATAGATGTGCGGAAATTTGCCTTTAGCCAGCGGGTGGTTAATTGCTGGAACAAACTTCCATCTGTAGTTGTGGAAGTTGATAGGTTGAATAAATTTAAGGAGGAACTGGACAGGCATTTGGAGGGAATGGTGTGATTTTTTTATTTTTGGCTGATGCTGCATAAGCGCATACACTTGCTTTCTTGCATGACATGCCACCACCACCACTACTACTATTCCCATTTTTTATTTATAAATGTCTAATTGATGTACCCCCTGAATTTATAATTGATGTACCCCCCCGAAATGTTCTTTCCATCCGATCATAGCCCGATTGCAATGCTCATAATGCTACCGTATGTGGACTTCAATGTCAAGGAAAAAATTAAGAGTCAGCTTGTCACTTCGCCAGCCTTTCTGGACCCAAATAAATGCTTATTTGCTGCCAGCTGTATCCCGTGGGATTGTCTACTCAAATGTGATGCCTTATTTGCAACAACTCTCTTAACCAGTTGGATCAACTCTATTACAGAATTTGCGTCTTCCAAAGTAGTAAGGATGTCATCAAAATCTAAAACCTGGTGGAACTGTAGCCTAACTGCATTGTTTAAACTAAAGCAAACTCTGCACAGAAAATGTAAACTGTCTAATGACACACAAAATAGAATTAACTACTCGAGGGCCAGAGCAATATTTAATAGGGAAAAATCTAGAGCAATCAACCGCTACATGAAAGACACACTTGACAGGGGATAGCTACCTCGTTGCACACATAAAAGTGACACAAATCAGGGGCTTGACAAAGAAGCGTGGATGGACCACATCAGCAGATTCTCCAGCATATATCATGAGTCTCAAGTCAGGGAGTTTGAGTGGGATCAATTAGTTGACAATGAGATGGAGTCTGTTCTTATCACTAAAGAAGCACTAATACAGAGTATTAACTCTCTCAGGCCAACTAACACAGCTGGAGTTGATGGAGTCCCCCGCTTCATGGTAAAGTGTCTCAGCCCTTTCCTAATTGAACCACTCCAAGCAATTTATAGCTCTATCCTTGCTTGCCGAGTTTTCCCTGAGAACTGGAATAAGTACGCTGTAATTCCAGTGCCGAAAATTACAAAGCCTAACCTTGTGGAGCACTATAGGCCAATATCTACTGCATCTACCCTGTTAAAAGTACTGGAGAAAGCTCTGTTGCCATAGTTGTCGAATCAGATACTGGCTGAGCAGCCTCAACAAATTCATTATTCAATAACTGCAAGATCAACAATAACTAACATCCTCACAGTTCAAGCTGCGATACTAAATGCTTTCCAAGCCAGAAAGGAAATTGCAATAATTTATGCCGATATAAAAGCAGCCTTCGATAGTCTGGATGTACATGCCTTACTTCATCTGCTCCAACACGCCTTCCAAATAAAAGGAAATTTGCTGAAGTTCCTACAGGCCCTACTTACTTGTCGGTCCATTTATTACCGCACAGATAGTCAGATCCTCCAACGCCAACTCCATGCAGGAGTTCCACAGGGTGGAGTTTTATCTGGACTCCTCTTTACCGCCATGATGATCCTGTTCTGCAATGGTAGGGATGATGTATGCACTTATGGACGATATTAAGATCCTAACACCCATCCAACCGTCCATGAACAATAGGGCTTTGTGTGAGCAGATTAATTATAAGCTTCTGAACTTATTCGTGTACTTAGACAAATTTGGCTTGGCCCTAAATCCGCAGAAGACTGTAATCATGGTGTACTCTCTCAAAAAATCGCCTATGCTCGTACACCCGAAACTTAATGGCAAACCTGTCCCAGTTGTTGAGACGCATAGAAATCTGGGAGTAACATATGACGAAACTTACGTTCAAGTCTCATATTGACCTGATTGTAAAGAAAATGAACTACTTATGTTGGGCAACAAAACAGCATCTCTTGCACATGAAACAGACTGCAACAACCACACGATATTTAAGAACCACAGTGTATTCGGCCATTTTGTATGGCGCCGAATTGTGGGCGTCAGCCACCCCTATTCACATTAGGAGAATATATGCGAGTGAATTCTGGCTGCTGAAGTGGGCAAACCATAAGCACCATCTCCCTCAACAGTTAAGGACCACGCAGCTCTCTGAACAGCTTAAACTGCAGCGTTTATCAGACATCATTGCCTGGAAACGATTAATAACCACAATCAAAATGATGACTGGCACGATATCATCACCATGCTTCTGGCAGCTTTGTGAGTGGCACATCCCGCCATCTGCATTAAGAGGCACAAAATCCTTGAGAATGAAGACCAACAGACTGAAGATGGCCGACAGGTTTATACCCGCCAGTGCATTAGAATCAATTCAGTGCCTAACACATATATTGGAATTGACCTGCTAAGACTTATAGAAGATCCGAAATATAGGAAACAAACCGCAGTATGGCTCGCTGAGGCTACTGTTGCCTAGTAGTTGTGTGAATTTCTGTCAAGAACTGTGTGTACGCAATTGAATAATGTATATCTCGCACAAGTTGATCAGTGGATGTGATGTTAAGATGAACTTTTGTATTACAATTGCCAGGACTCTAGACAGAAATGTAGTGAAGAGTAATGTAGTTTAAATGTCATCTTTTCGTTTATATTTAACATTTCTTGTATATTTTAGACATTCTTTTATTCACATTTTATGGTAATCCCCTGGCATTTTCTGCCGTGAAGGGAATTTGTCACTTACCAATGTACACCTATATTTTAAATTTGGTAGGACAAATAAAGATTTATCATTTATCATCGTCTATAATACATAGAAATGCACTTAACTTTAGAATTCAGCCAATGTGATATATAGTATTTGCACACAGGCACTAATTTTAATGCCAGTTTGGATACTGATGACTAAATTACAGAAGTAAACATAGACCAAACTGGCTGATATAAGTAAAGAATGTAACTAAGAGTAATGTGTTGAGAAAAACTTTATTTTACTGAAAGCAAATAAATTTTCAGAAAATAAATATATAGACAAGGATCTACCTAAAGGCAAACCAGTGCACGTGAGACATTAACTCTGGAGTGAAATGAATAGCTAAGTTTTCTCCAGTGACATAAAGGATATTAAAATGAAGTAACTGACTGTCTACAGAATAATAAATCTTTAACAATTTTGATATGAATGAGATTGCCGCATGTTCATCATTCCAAGCCTGAAATATTAATGAAATTTGATAAGCAACACAAGTGTATGTCAGTCTTTTTTGGAATACCATAATGCAGTGAATATGGATTTACCAGAAAACAATGCAGAACAAGGACAGTAAGCATTATATTATCCATTATTTTTAAAGGGGGTGAACAGATAGATGTAGGAATGGAAATCAGTAATAGACTGTGGAACTGCTCTATGCTGCTTCAGTTGCTGAGGACAAAAAGCGCTTGAATATTCCTAATAATACAGTGCATAGCAACAGCTTCAAAATGATCAGAATTTGAAAGAACACTGAGAAGAGACCACAGGTTGTCATTAGCATTAGCATTAGCATTAGCATTAGTAGAGGCATTTGATGCAAGAAAGCAAGCTTATGCAGCATCAGCCAAAAAAAAAAAAAAAAAAAAAAAGTAACATAAATAAATAAAAATAACCACTTCCACTTCACCCCTCTGTTCGTTCGAAAATACCTGTCCAGCTGAGCCTTAAACTTATTTAGGCTATCAACTTCCACGACAAGGGATGGAAGTCTGTTCCACCCACCAACCACCCGCTGGCTAAAGGCAAATTTCCGCACATCTATCCTACATCTGTCTTTCCTCAATTTGAATTTATGCCCTCTCAGGTGATTTTTCTGAGCTAGAGGAAGAATCCCATCAGCATTGAGCATGCTCAAACCATTCAAGGCTTTGTACACCTCTATCAGATCACCCCGCTGGTGCCTAGTTTCCAGACACTGTAATTTGCAAAACTTAAGCCTTTCTTCGTAAGAGAACCCCTTTGTCCCATTCACCAATCTAGTTGCCCTTCTCTGTACTCGTTCCAGCAGCTCTACATCCTTCCTGAAATGAGGCCTCCAGGCCTGTATACAGTACTCTAGGTGTGGCCTGACCATTGCCTTATACAAGGGAATAATCACCTCCTTATCCCTGCTAGAAAAATTCCTATATATCATTGACAATACACCATGAGCTACTCTTGCAGCTCGTCTGCACTGCTCAGAGAACTTCATATCTGCCTGCACCACCACCCCCAGGTCCCTTTCATTCTCTACCACTGTCAGTGTAGTACCACAGAGTTGATACGTTGCTCTGGGGTTGCTGTTTCCCATATGTAGTACTTTACATTTGTCAATGTTAAACTTCATTTGCCACCTCGAAGCCCATCTGCTCAACCTTTCCAAATCCTGTTGCAGCAGCATAGTGTCAGTAGTGTCCTTGACAACCCTGCCAACCTTCGTATCGTCTGCAAACTTGGACATTAAGCCTGATATACCATCATCAATATCATTTATAAATACAGAAAACAATAAAGGCCCCAATACTGAACCCTGAGGGACTCCACTAATAACATTAGTCCACGATGAGCAGTGTCCATTGATTACCACTCTCTGTCTTCTCCCCCTCAACCACCCCTTTATCCATAGCAGCAACTTGCCTCCAATGCCACACTGCTCCAATTTGTGCAGCAGTCTTCCATGTGCAACAGTATCAAAAGCCTTTCTAAGATCCAAGTATATAATATCAAAGTTATTCCCTGCATCCAGTTCTTTTGTGATAGCGTTAGTTGAACTAACGCTATCACACTAGATAGCGTTAGTTGAACTTCGTTAGCAGTTAAATTGTACGTTTAAATAAATACATATAACGACTTAGATTACAAACGTAATATAATTAATTTTATTTAACATAATTAATTATACATATAACCACTTAGGTTACGTAACATAAATAATTAGTAAAAACAAATAATTAATACATAACTTGATACGAAAGTTATATAAAGGGATTTCGCAGATAACACTCGTTACTGAAACGTAAATATTTCGTAGATAACACTCGTTACTGAAACGTAAATATTCCGTAGATAACACTCGTTACTGAAACATAAATATAGCGTTATAACTGTGTTTGGATACAAGTTTAGGATTTAATTTTGTACAGAAATCGAAATTTTATTGAAAATAACTCTAAATCATGACTCAAACCAGAGCAGCAAAGCAAAGGGCTCAAGCTAATGGGAATGCTGTGGCCCAGGGGAGAACTGAGGGGGGCAGTTGTCCTCTGAATCACAGCCTTGTAAGATGCACTATTTGCTTGATGTTTGCGGAGCAGTCAAGTATGGGACATGATACTGCCATGGGGGATGTCTTTGTGTGTGTGCGATGCAAGGAGTGTAAGGAGATAAGGCGACAACTCAGCGTTGTTATGGGCCTATATGAGAGCTTGAAGGATAGGGTGGATGCCCTCGAAGGATTACAAGTGAGGGGCCCATCAAGCTCTCAGCTGCCCACACCAATGCCAGAGCTTGCACTTGGTCATCGCGGAACACAGCGGCAACCCCCAAGGCAGAATGCGCTGGTCCCAAAGGAACTAGTAGTTGTTGGTGACTCTATTGTCAGGGAAACGGGAAACATGCTTTGTAAAAAGGATAGGTGGAATAGGACCAGGGTATGTCTGCCAGGGGCAAAAGTTGATGACGTTGTAGAGCGGATATCATCTTTTAAGGGCACAAAAGGTGATATAGTTGTACACGTTGGCACTAATGACATTAAGAGTAGGAGACCGGCGGAATTACTTGACAAGTACAGGTCACTGATGAAAAAAAGCCGTGAATTAGGGTTGAAATTGAAAGTGTCTGCAATTCTGCCCAGACACGATAGGAGGGAGTATATGATGAGAGCCCTGTCAATCAATTCGGCCCTGGAAAGATTGTGCAGGGCTCAAGGGGTAGAATTTTTTTCAGCCTGGTCTGTACTTGTTAACAGGAGAGACTGCTTCTACAGGGATGGGATACACTTAAATAGAAAGGGTGCAAGAATGTTTGCTGATGCTATCGAGGCAATGTTAGGTGGGTCGGAAAACTGCTAGATTGGGGGGATACAAGGACTAATAGATTAACAGTAGCCACTGGCAGAGGTGAAAGTGATTCTTGCACTGCTTCTATTGGAATGAGCCGCAGCCTGGAAAATAAGATGCAGGATATTTCAGAGACTGCTGGGAATCATTGGGGTACAAGTAAACACATGGGTTGTGTTAGGGTAGCTAAGAAAAAGAACAGGTGCATGTATACTTGTGTGTACACCAATGCTAGGAGTTTAGTAAATAAATTTGATGAATTTGAGGTATTGCTCAAAACATCAAAGGCAGATATTGTGGGGATTTCAGAGACGTGGTGTCACACAGATATAAGAAATGCAGAACTGGAATTTGGGGAGTACAATGTCTACAGAAAGGATAGACAGGATAGGAAGGGAGGAGGGGTTATGCTATTAGTTAAAAAACACATAAAATCCAAGGAAGTGAAGCCAGTCGACATCGCTGGACAGTGCAGTGTCGAGTCAGTTTGGTGTGACATAAGCATTGGGAGATCAAAATTGAGAGTAGGAGTGTGCTATAGGCCTAATGACTCTGATGAGTATAATAAGAAACTGTTCGGAGAAATAGAGTGGGCCAGTAAATCAGAGAGTCTTATAATGGGGGATTTTAATTTCCCAGATATTGACTGGAATTTGGGGGCTGGTCACTCACACAGTAGCAAGGCTTTTGTGGATTTATTGGATGATTGTTTTCTACATCAGCATGTTCGGGAGGCAACTAGAGGGAGTAATACTCTTGATTTGATTATCAGTAGTGATTCTTCATGCATTAAGAATCTGCAGATAAATGAACCACTTGGTGGCAGTGATCACAGTGTGCTGAAGTGGGAGTTACTCAAAGAGGTAACTACCATTAGGGGTAAAGGGAAGGGGTATTGCTTTCGTAAAGGCGACTACAATGGACTGAGACAGTATTTAAATTCTATACAGTGGGATCAACTGATGATATTGCCAACAGCAAATTCAAAATGGGAAGCATTCAAAGAACTTATCGTGGAAGCTACTAGGCTTTACATACCAACTAAGAAATATTGTTCAAGGTCATCCAAGATACCTAGAGTATAACTAATATTAACTGTATATCTTGAGCGGTTGCTGGTGAGGAAGATAGTGTTGAGTGTGTGGTTATGATTGTCTGGTATTGTAAGGTCATTAGAAGAGCAGAAGTTTTGGCATCCCTTCCACCTGGTTTCATCCAAACTAGTAAATTGAAGCCAGCTGGAATTGTGAATGTTAAAAATCACAAAAGAAAACAGTTTTATTGTTCATTCACATGCCAGCCCAGTACCAATTGTACAACACCATTAATTCTGTTCTACACAAAATAACTGTGTAGGACAATTAGATACAAACCATGATTGATCATTCACTACTGACAACCAGCTGTCAGCTAATGCTAATCATATATAAAACCAAATAAAATATCAAACAAAATGTTCTCATATGTGACAGAACTGATTTGAAACAGCATAAGATGATGAGAAAACTAACTCATGAGCTAAATCCCTTCCACACTTACCTCTTTGAATGCCATAAAGTTGAATGTAATAAATGAAGTTGCTCAATCTTCAAATATGTTGAATTTGGTACAAATGAAGGATACTGTAACAACAACATAGGTTTTGAATACACTTGTATGTTTGGCCAATACAAACAATAGCTCAGATATACAGCTACCAAGTCAGTGCAGTCTGAGCACACTGTAGACATAAAAATAGAGAAACACAGACTTCTTTACTGTACATTTCTTGTAGTATAAAATCTGTCATTTGTTGCCTCTATTGTTCTTCCACTTCTACAAATCACTTAGGACTTTTTGACTTTATTTCTTTGATCTTCGGCTTTCCTTTTCCTAACAGTGAAATTGTTTTCTTTTGCAATTTTAACATTCACAATTCCAGCTAGCTTCAATTTTCTAGTTGGATGGGCCCAATTGGTAGAGATGGTGAGACTTTTGCTATTACCAGTGACCTTGCATAAATTTTATTTACCTACTAGAATACCAAACAGTCATAAAGATGCACCCAGCATTTGATCCTCCTTGCCATAAACCCCTCAAAATATACAGTTAATATTAGTTGTACTCTAGTTATCTTGGATTGCAACTTTGTGATGGTCTTTTCTTCAATGGAGCTTCAAGAAACCAAAATGGAAACTATTAATATTAGCCACATAGTGCAAGAAAGCCATTGGCTTTTGCTGTACTGCCCAAAATAAAAAATTAATATAATAAAATAAAAGGAAATTAAAAATACTAAAATAAATTTAAAAAAAAACTATTAAAAAAAAGGAAATAAACGTTTTCCTACTCACATAGGTAACTATCTAGTTGACTTTGAATTTCCCCACGTTATCAGCTTCAGCAATCAGAGGTAGCTTATTACAGTAATTAACGACATGCTGGCTAAAAGAAACTTTCTACAATCCAGTTTAGATCTCTTTCCCCATAATTTGAATTTATGGCCCCTAATTCTGGAATCATTTATAATGGTGAAAATTTTGCCTAATTCATTTTATTGTCCTCAGAGCTTTATAGGTCTCATTCAGGTCCCCTCTGAGGTGGCTGGTTTTCAAGCTCTGTAGCCCTCATATTTGAAGTTTCATCATACAGGAGATCTTTTGCAGATTTCACCAAGTAAGTTGCCCATCTTTGGACCCTTTTGAGAAGCTCTATCTTGTTTTTTTAGGTGCAGTCTCCATTCCTGGACACAGAATTCCAAATGTTTCTTTACAGTTGTCTTATAGTGAGATTATCTGTACAAGCAAACGTTTCATTAAACATTGATAGGACACCATGGGCCTTCCTTGCCATTTGTCTACATTGCTCATAGAACTTCGTCTGACCATGTAATAACTCTCAAATACCTTACTTCGTCTACTGTTTTTAATTCAACCCCACCAAGCATATGAGTTGTCTTGGAGTTGCTATTCCTCAAGTGGAGCACCTTGCATTTTGCTGCATTAAAACATAGTTCTCACTTTTCTGACTCTTCTTGAAACTCGAAGTTTCAAGAAGGGTCATTGAAGGAGTCTGTTGGCACTGATCTTTAAATGACTTTCCCAATCTTTACATCATCTGCAAATTTTGACATCATGCTCTTTACAGCTTCGTCAATTTAATTTATGAAAATCAAAAAGAACAGTAGTTCAAGAACCGATCCTTGTGGGACCCCATTTCTGATGTTACACAAATCTGAAGAATATCCTTTAATCACAACCATCTGCCGTCACCTACCGATCCATCTTAGAATCTTGCCAGTAATCTCAAGATGTTCCACCTTATACAGTAACCTCTCACAACTGACTGAGTCAGATGCCTTGCTAAATTCCAAAGAACAGTGTTGAAATTATTTCCTTTATACAGCTCATGAGTAATTGTGTCAGAATAACTTGATTTCTGTTCCTTTAGGTAAAAATTAAGTTGTATTGTATTATATAGACTTAATTTAGGGTATTTAATCAAAAGATATATATATTACTTTAAGATATGTAAAGATATATGTATATTATATTAATTAAAATCAGACGTTTAAGAGGGCTATGGCTTCTTCTTGTATGGGTAATAAATAAAAATCTTGCATATTAGACTACATTGTCCCTTACAGGTACCATTACTCTGACTTCCAATTGCTAGTTTATACTATACAGTAAACCCCCGCTATTCGCGGTATCTGTATTCGCGATCGCCGATTTAATATAAAATGAAACCTAAAAAAAATGTGAATTTTAAAGCGCCGTGAATATTTTCCGCCATAAAAAACATGGGCGTGGCTAAATTATCTTTCCCGGTCAAAACAGCGCTCAGTGGGTGGGGGGAGAGGGGTGAAAAAATCGCGAGCGTGGATGTTTCTCGCTAATCCTTGTTCGGTATGTGTTATGCGTTTGTCATGGAAGGTTTCGTCGTTTGCTTTTAATTTATATGTTTATAAATTGAATAAATTTATCAATTTATAAATTGATATGCTTACAAAAATGATAAATCTACCGTTTTGTAGTGTAAAACAGACTTTTTCGAGTGTGTTAACGGAAGAAAGTGACTTTATTGTGGATAAGTTCTTTCTAACCCCTACAAAAATATGGCTACGAATAAAAAGAGAAATGTGAAAATATCAAAGAAGGTGATGACATTAGCGAATAAAATTGAGTTATTAGACAAAATTTCTAATGGTGAAAGTGTCTCCTCAGTGGCAAAACATTATAAAATCAATGAGTCAACAGTACGATCAATCAAGAAATCGGAAGAAAAAATCTGCCGTAGTGTCCGTGAAAACGTGCTAATTGCTTCAAAAATTTGCTCTGTAACTCGTGATGTTAAATTAGAAAAAATGGAAAAGCTTTAAATCTGTGGATAGAAGACCGAACTCAAAATAAAATTCTGTTAAGTTCACTCATCATTCGCGAAAAGGCAAAACTCCTTTATCAACACTTCAGCGAAACTGGTGATAGCACTGGCGGGATGTTTTTTTTGCTAGCAAGCAAAGGCGCTGGTTTGAAAGATTTGTTTGAAATTTATAATAAATATTACATTTAATATTAAATTGTTTCTAATTTTCATTTCGATGCCATATGCTTGCATTTCACTATGTACTGTCTATGTACATAGTCATATTATGAAGGTACATATAATACATACATAGACAAAATTTTAGACTAGTTTTTCTTATATATTTCATACTTTGGAACGGAACCCCTTTATTACTATGGGAGCCATAACTCAGTTTTCGGTATTCACGACATTTCTCAGGAACGTAATCCCCGCGAATAGCGGGGGTTTACTGTACTTACTTTACTGGCACCTCCATAGCCAGGTGGGAAGGAGCAGCAGTGAGTAGCACACGCTTCTTGATTAGACCGGGGTTCGAGCCTGTCACCACTAAATACGGCGCCTCCATAGCCAGGTGGGAAGGAGCAGCAGTGCATAGCACACACTTCTTGATTAGACCGGGTTTCGAGCCTGTCACCACCAAATACGGAGGATGCGGAAAGGTCAGGGAATGACCACCGCATATCCCGGAGCAATATGGCCTTAGTTGCTAATGCTCCTAAAAACAACAACTTATTTACTCTCTTTAATGTCAGACACAAAAAGAGTAAATATAGCATCTTGGGATAACTGTCCAAGATGAAAAAACTAACAGTCAGATTGGCTGTAGGAGTTCTATGGCACAACCATGATGAATTTTTCTCTTCAGTCAGCTGTGTTGAGGTCTGGGCAGAAGGGGATTTTTCACCAGAACTGGTGATCTCTTTGTCTGAGGAAAGAAGACTATGGGTTGGGTGATGTATGGCAAATTCTGTGCAATAAGGCTGGGCCTGGGCATGCTCGGATATCCTATACAAGGTGTCTCAAAAATATTGGTACAAACGTTTAGGGGAGGTAGGTAACATCTAAAGGAATGTGAATCGCATAGGAACCCATAACCGGAAACGTCACCGTAAATCAGTAGACGGTGCTGTTCATCAGATCGCGAGAGGGAAAATTTCTGGTTTACTCATTCAAGCAGTAGTCACCGCACGAAGAGCATGCATCGATATACGAACTGTGAGCTGGCAGACATGCACCTAGTGTATGGATTAGCAGAGGGCAATGGACAAGCCACTCAACCAATTTATGGAGAACGCTTCCCAGACAGACATGTACCGGACCACCATTTTTTTGCACGTGTGCATCAAAATTTGTGCGATTATGGGTCATTTAGAGGTAAAAGGAGTAGTGCGGGCAGACCACGTTCAACGCAAACTCCCGCCATGGAAGAAAGTGTGTTGAATGCCGTCCAGAATAATCCTACTACCAGCACACATGCCGTTGCCTCTGCCTTAGGAGTGTCTCGTTGCAGTGTATAGCATGTCTGGCACGATGATTCCTTACACCCCTTTCATCTCCAAAGGGTTCAGTTACTGCTCCCCCAAGATCATCCCGCACGTGTGGCTTTTGCGCAGTGGTTTCTCCAAGAAAATGTTCAAGATTTGAATTTTCCAGCCTATGTTTTGTTCATGGATGAGGCTTATTTCACTCGGGAAGGCTTATTCAATCAGCACAATGCTCATGTGTGGGCTCACGACAACCCACGCATTGTGCACCCCCATGCAGCACAACATCGCTTCGCAAGAAATGCGTGGGCAGGTATGGTCGGTGACTGCTTAGTCGGCCCATCTTCTTCTTCTTCTTCTTTGGTCCTTAGCTGGCAGCTGGGGGAGGCGGTTGGCCACGCAACCAGTATGCTGCTGTAGGTGCCGCAGGGTTTCGGACTTGCTCTGTGATGTTCTTCCATACCTTACGATCCATGGCTTCAGTCCTGGCCTGGTTAAGGTCGAGACGTCGGCTCTTCAAGTCATCTTCCACTTGCTTGGCCCACGTTTTCCTAGGCGCAGTCCGTTGGATGCTCCATTGTGTGGGTCGTTGTCTCCAAAGGAGTGTGGATGGTATTCTGTTCGTGCCCATTCTACATACGTGGCCAAACCATCTGAGCCTTCGCTTCTAGATTTGGTCGGCAATGGTTGGTTGCTGTTGGCATCTGGCACAGATGGTATCATTAGTGATGCGGTCGCGAAGAGAGATGCCCAAGATCTGCCGCAGGCATCGCATTTGGAATACCTCAAGTTTGTTCAAATCTAACTTGAGACAAATCCATGTTTCCGATCCGTAAAGAAGAATGGGCAGAATCAAAGTCCGGAAGAGTTGGATTTTAGTCTTTGTGGAAATGTTGGTCCTCTTCCACAGACACCATTTGAGCGAGGCGAACGCAGTGGCCGCCTGTCCAATTCTGCTGTGGATTTCCATGATGGATGCAACTTTCTTCTCCTGGACCAGCGACCCAAGGTATTTAAAGTCCTGCACTTGCTGGATCTGGACGCCTTCGAGATAGATGGTGGCTTGCGACCCATCTGTTGTCAGGGCCTTTGTCTTACCAGCATTGATCTTCAAACCGTATGGCCGGGCAATGCGGGCAATGTCGTAGAGGATGTCCGTGGCTTCAGCGTCGTTACCGGCAAGGATAGCACTATCATCAGCAAACATCAGGTCAGTCACATAGTGATCCTTGTCATATTGTATGTCCTGTCTGTTTCTGAATGCTTGCCTCATAATGTCGTCGACCACGATGTTGAAAAGCAACGGGGAGGCTACATCCCCTTGGCGGACTCCAGTTTGGATGGTAAATTCCTCAGATAAATCGTTCTGGATGCGCACCTGGCTGGTTAAACCGTTGTATGCAGTTTGGAGGAGTGTGATGACTTTTCGAGGGACATGTTCAACCTCTAGTAGTTTCCATAAGGCAGGCCGGTGGACACAGTCGAAAGCAGACTTAAAGTCAATGAAAACAATGACGGTTCGCTGTCCACACCGGATCCTCTCCTCCATCAGCTGACGAATGGCAAAGATTTGATCACAGCATCCTCGCCCGGGTCTAAATCCTGCCTGTTCTTCTCGACTGGTTTGCTCGCGATGTTTTTGCAGTCTTGACTGGATGATCTTCATAAAGACCTTTCCGATGATGGAAAGGAGGCTGATGCCACGGTAGTTCTTGCAGTCCCGGTTATCACCTTTCTTGTGGATCGGTACGATAATGGCTTTCCTCCATGTTAACGGAATTTGTTCAGTGCACCAGATGGTTTTGAGGAGTGAGTAGTCGGCGAAGCAGTACATCTCCCCCGGCTTTGATCGCTTCTGTGGTGACTTGGTCCACTCCTGGTGCCCTGCCATTCTTCAGGGATTGTATGGCTGCTTTCACTTCTACTGTAGGCTCAACATCGACCATGGAGACCTCAGGGGGGGTCGATCGAGAGTGCTGTTGCTGGCGGTCCCTGAGGTGGGTCGTGATTATGCAAAGCTTTGAAGAATTCACTCCACCGTTGCAGGCGTTCGGATGGTGATCGCACGAAGGTCCCATCAGCATTCTTGATGTTGTCACTAGTCAATTTGGTCTTTCCACTCAGACATCTGAGGGTGCGGTAGAGAGTGCGATACTCGTTTTTGGATGCCGCCACTTCAAGATCGTCTGCCACTTGGTTCCAGTATGCTTCTCTTTCTGCTGTCATTCTTTGTCGGACTTCTCGGTTTAGCTGCCGGTACCGTTCAAAGTCGACCAACTTTGCCTGTTTCCGTTTGTCCACGAGGTCGAGGCACTCGTCTGATATCCATGGTTGCGTTCGACGTCGGGCAGGTGGACATAGGGGTTTGGCACATTCCAGGATGGCATCAGAGATCTGCTTTTCTTCTTCATTTATATCCTCAGGCACGGCCAGCATCTCGAAGCGGTTGGATAGGGCGATCTGATATGCCTGTTTGTTGGCAGCATTCATTAGCTGCCTCCAGTCCAGCTTGGCTGACCGAGATGATCTTTTTGCATGCCGTAATTTGAGCTGCACCTTAGCCCGGATGAGGTAGTGATCAGATCCGCAATCAGGTCCCCTCATGGCACGAACGTCCATGAGTGATGAGCGAAATCTGGCATTGATCAAAATGTAGTCCAGGATTGCTGAGTCCTTGCCAGATGGATTTCGCCATGTAAGTTGATGTTTTTGAGGGTGCTGGAAATGGCTGTTTCCAATGATCAGGTTGTTAGATGCGGCAAAGGACAACAAACGTAAGCCGTTGTCATTGATCTTCCCATGGCCAAACTTGCCCATTGTTGTTTCCCAACCAGATCTGTCCACGCCAATATGGGCATTAAAGTCCCCTGCGAGGATGATCACTTCTGTCTGCGGAATTGAATCCAGTGTATGTTGGAGCTGGTTGTAGAAGTCATTCTTGGTCGGGTCCAGGCTAGTCTCAGTTGGCGCATAGGCGGAGATAATATGGGTCTTGATGGTGCCCTTGACAGTAAGGACTGCCAGGCGGTCCGATAGTCGGCCCATACCTGTTACCATCCCACATGAACTCCGCTAAATATCGGATCTTTCTTGAACAAGTTCTATCAGGGTTACTTGACGATGTTCCAGCAAATGTGAGTCGCAACATTAGGTTTCAACATGACGGGGCCCATTATGGAAGGTGTGTTCGTGACCATTTCAACAGGCGTTTTGGGCATCGATGGATTGGCCGTGGTGGACCCGTTGCCTGGCCCCCACGCTCACCTGATTTATCGAGCCTTGATTTCTTTCTGTGGGGGGCCCTCAAATCTATCGTGTATGAATTGCCTGTGGAGACAGAAATGGATTTCGTGGTGAGACTTGTCTGCGCTGCTGCTACTGTCAAAGAAACGCCAGGTGTGTTCGACCATGTCTGCCAATCCATGCTGCGTCGGTGTCACTCATGCATCGCATCTCATGGTGGAACCTTCGAGCATCTGTTGTAACATAATGAAATGCATCCATCTCGTACTCCATTTTTAATATTATGTCAAATAAATGTTTGCCACTAATTACTGTCTTGTGTCATTTCTGCTTCTTGTGCCTCTGCTACTACTTTTCTGTGACGTTTCCGGTTATGGGTTCCTATGCGATTCACATTCCTTTAGAAGTTACCTACCTCCTCTAAACGTTTGTACCAATATTTTTGAGACACCCTGTATATTGAGCCATTGTTATCTTGATTCTGAAAGAGGGTAATCTGTGCAGTGTTGAATGGGTAATCTAACAACATTTCTCCTAATGGGAAATGTTTTTAATGTCTTTTTTTTTTAATGATCTTTCTGTATGTGGAAACCTCCAGGTTTCTCTTTGTTTGCTGCAGATTGCCTTGCCTTATGATTGACATATCCACCAGTTTTCTCTTTTGATTTGTGAAGCATCCATCCAACAGTACTTCTAGAAACTGCAGTACAATTGGTAGTCAACGTCACTTGGCTATTCTGTGATGCCCCTATTCCTGGGTGGTAGGGGAATATGAATTGATGCCTGTGTGAAAAGTGTATATCAAGGTTGGAATGGGGGGTGTTGATAATTGTCATTGGTTGAAAAAAAAAATATAATCATTTACTTTATAAGTTTCATGGGGTGTTTGTTGTTTTTAAGGATGTGACTGATGATGTGAATTTCTTGTTCCTGGGTATCTGGTATGCAAATCCTTATGGTCCAAAGTGAAAATGGACATAATCAACCATTTGTAACACCCAAGTCCCTTTCCTCCACTACCGGCTTTCGTTCAACTCCTTCTGTCCAACCAAGATATTAAGTATGGTTACACTAGACCTTATTCATCAGGTGCCTCCATAGCCAGGTGGGAAGGAGCAGCAGTGCATAGCACATGCTCCTTGATTAGACCAGGGTTTGAGCCTGTCACCACCAAATACGGAGGATGCGTAAAGGTCAGGGAATGACCACCGCTTATCCCGGAGCAATATGGCCTTAATTGCTAATGCTCCTAAAAACCAAATAACAAACAACAACAAACCTTATTCGTCATTCTGATGTGTAAGGTTTAGTGTAAAGGCTAATATTTTTTTAAGATTTTTAATTGTTAGCTGTAGAAAAAGGTCGGAAAAAGGTTAGCTGTCGGACCCCATCATAACACCCAAGTCCCTTTCCTCCACTACCGGCTTTCGTTCAACTCCGCCAAGTGTATAAGTTATTTTAGGATTACTGTTAGCCAGGTGCAATACCTTACACTTTGCTGGATTAAAGCATAGCTGCCATTTTTCTGACCATCCCTGAAGGCTATTTAGATCACTGTGAAGAAGCTCTGCTTGGTGGTGATCATTAACTACTCTACCAATCTTTACATCATTTGCAAATTTAGACATCACGCCCTTTATCCCTTCATCAATGTCATTTATAAAAATCAGAAACAACAGTGGTCCTAATACTGATCCTTGGGGAGCCCCACTTCTTACATCAATCCAATATAAGGAATAACCATTTATCACAACCCTCTGCCTCCTGCCCTGAAGCCATCCAGCTATCCATCTAAGGATTTTCTCTGTGATTCCAACCTGTTCCAGCTTATAAAGTAACTGCTCATGAGGGACTGAGTAAAATACTTTGCTGAACTCCAAATAAATTGTCGAAATTATTCCCTAAATCCAGCTCATGAGTGACGCTCAAAACAGCTAACCAGATTTGTTAAACATGATTTTCCTTTTACAAAACCATGCTATCTATCCTTCTGAATTCCACCCTTGATCATTGTCTCCATGATTTTCCCAACTACTGAAGTTAGACTGACTGGCCGGTAATTTCCCACTTCACTCTTAGAACTGCCCTTATGTATTGGAGATACATTGGTACTTTTCCAATCCAGCGGAATTACTCCTGAGTGCAGTGATGCTCTCATAATTAGCCTCAATGGTTCAGTGCACTCACTTGCCACCTCCCTTAAGATTATAGGGTATATTCCATCAGTTCCAGGAGTCTTACTGGCTTACATTTGAAGTTGAAAAAAATTAAATTTTTTTCAACTTCATTCCCATAATATCTCATTAATGTTGAATGGTTTTCTTCTGTAAATATCGATGCAAAGTAACTGTTGAGTTCATTTGCAACTTCAGCTGAGGTATAAATACTGTCCCACATCCATTACGTAAGGGTCTGATCTGGGTTGGCCTTCTCTTTGCATTTATTATGTGAAGAATTCGTTATCCCCACTCTTTGCCAGCAATTTTTCATAAATTGCAGGCAAGATTACAGATAAATTTTTAGCTGTTATAGGCTTCAGTACTTTGTATTGCCCTAACTCTTCCATGCTGGCTCTTTCTGCTCAATTAATCTGGCAACTTCCTTATTCATCCAGCTTGGAATTTTCCTCATGGAGTATTTTTTTAATAGAATGTATTCATTCAAGGCTTCTGCAATTAATGTTTTAAAGGTATACCATAATTCAATTGTATTTGCTCTCTGTGTGATATCTACCCAGTTAATAGAGGCCATGTAGCACCTTAAACTGTTGTAATTTCCTTTTCTGAAATTATAACCCATTTCTTTGCTTTTAACTACTGCTACCTCTCTCTTCATCATCCAGTGTAGAACTCCATGATCATTTCCTCCTACTGGTTCCTGTACTGTCAGCCCTATTACATCATCTGGTTCATAGGTGATAATGTCTAGACTATTCTTTTCCCCTAGTACTTTCCCTGACACGTTGATACAAATAGCGACCATCTAGTTGATTTAAAAATTTTGTCCCCCATATCAACTTTCCTTCCCACTTGCTCCAATCAATTAGAGGCAAATTAATATCACCCATAATAAGACATCCGTGCTTACTTGCCCATCCCATTTGCGTGTAGAGGCTCTCATAATAATCTTCACAATCTCCTGGCCTGTAGGTTACTCCCACTCTTGTTATACCTTTGCTTTCAACTATCTCGCACCATACAGGTTCTATACTAGCACGTGAATCATCTGAATCCTGGAAAGCTTTCTTCGTGCCCAGCCTGCTTTTGAGAAGAAGCATGACCCCGTGACCCTTTCTATCTGCCATATCCTTCCTAAATGCATTATACATACTGCACTGAAACTCATTGTCCCCTATCTCCATGTGGCACCACATTTCCGTAAGCCCTATTATGTCAGTGTTACTTGTCCTTACCAGTAGTTTGAATTCACTCATTTTATTGATGACACGTCTGACATTACTGTATAAACACTTAAGAAGTAGTCTTCTTGTATAGTTAACTACCCTGACATACTCCTTAAATTTATTTAAGCTCGTTTCCTTGGCATTTGCCACCTGCTCATTTGAAGTGTTTCTGCCCTCAGAATATCTGACTAATTATGTTCTGTTGCGTAACAAACAAGAACTCTTGAGGTATGTTCAAGCGTTATTTTGACCAATATTATCGGATAAATGCGTATCTGTAATACCCTTGTCTCCCCACACTAGCAGTTTCCCTGAACCTTTTTAAGGTATCCTCAATAATACTGGCAAAACCATTGCACCACCTCTGTTTAAATGTATCCTATCTCTACAAAACAGATTCCTTCTACCTACAAGTGCGGCCAAACTGATAGAAATTTCCCTCCAAAAGCCTTGCAGAGTCCAGGTCTTGAATTAATCCACAAGGCCTTCAGTATATAATCCTTCCTATCATGCGTGGGCAGAATTGCAGACACATAGACATTGTGACATAACTCGTGGCATTTGTTCAGCATGGTCCTATAAATCGTCAGATGGTGTATGCTTAATGTCATTGTCCCCACATGAATAATAATATTCTCTTTATCCTCCTTAAAATCTGACAGTCTGTTGGTCACATTATTAATAGTTGCTCCCAGTAGACATACCCTGGTTCTAGTCCGCCTATCCTTATCACAAAAAATGTTTCCCTGACAGTGAGTCTCCTAACAGAACTGTCCTTTTGAATGAACCAGAGTAGTTTGCACTTGGTTGTTCTGTTCTGCCAGCCAAATTGGTGCCTCCGTAGCCAGGTGGGAAGGAGCAGCAGTGCGTAGCACACGCTTCTTGATTAGACCGAGGTTCGAGCCCGTCACCACCAAATACGGAGGATGCGGAAAGGTCAGGGAATGACCACCGCATATTCCCTGAGCAATATGGCCTTAGTTGCTAATGCTCCTAAAAACTAAATAACAACAACATAACAACAACAGCCAGCCAAATTGGGACTGCATCACTTAGTAGGTTACTAGTCTTTAGTACCTGATGAGCTCCCAGTTACATTATTCTCGAGGGCAAGTACCCATTTTTTAGTGACTCAAATTGTTCTAGCAGTGCACCAAATTTTAACTTAAGCTCGGTACTCTCCTTACGAAGGTGACAAAAAAAAGAATCTCCTGGTGAGCTATGATTATCTAGGTCGACCTTATGCCACAAGTTCTGCAAAGGATAAAATCATGACTTCCCCGAAAATCACCATTGGTTATTTCCATATGAGCCATGGTACCCTCTGACGAAATGTTCAAGGCAGATCTTGTAACAACCATTGTAAAATTTACTAAATACAGTCGATTCCGGATATTTGGGACACATCGGGACTGGTGCATTTTGGCCCGATTCAGCGGCTGCCCCAATTATTCTAAGTTTCATGTTAAAAATACAATGGCCTCCCGCTTAACAATTGGTTCACTGTACAATCAAATCACGTTACAATGGAGTCACCGTAGTAAAGTACTGTTCACTATATGAGGTGTTGTAAGCGGCAGTCATTGTGATCACGTTTGTGAATTGAATTTTAATTCTATTAAACAGTGATTCTAATTAGCAAAAATAGGAGGAATATTATCCACAGGCTATAAAAGTAAAGTATATTAAGCACCAATTTACCCTTTATTACCTTACCAATTAAAAAATTAAATGATACGTGATAATCGGAATAATTAATACGTACTGTAATATGTACATATTAACTAGTTGACATTTGTGGATGGGGGTCAAAATTTAAAACAGTAAAAAGATAAGCAATCAATAACAAAGAACACGGCACACACAAATTGCAAGTAGCACGTGCACATGAGAATGGAGTAACAAGTTACGAAGCTTTAAAAATAGGAATGAAGAGAAGATTCTGAAAATTAATTTTTTTATATGATTGAAGATTCTATGGAAGTGTAAACACATTTCACCAGAATAACCTACAGAATTCCAGCTGTCGGTATTATTGCAAATTCAATAAGATCGAGTTTACTATCCGTTTATGAAAGATTGCACTAACAGAAAAGCCCAGTACACAGGCGACTGCTAATTGTTTTTATTGTTTTATTATGGTTGTGACCTCCAGAAATCTGACCGAACCACGTGGTATGGTCGGAGACAATCGTAGGATAATCTCCAGTGCTGCGGTCTCCTGCCCCAATTAAACGGCATGTTGTCCCAATTTAGCGAAGTAAACCCTGGCTATTTTCTCGATTGGGTTCTGTTTTTTAAAATTTGCCCCAAATAAACAGCTACCCCGATTAACCAGTGGCCCAAATAACCGGAATCCACTGTATTAATAAAAGAAACTTTCAAAAATTATATTTATAATATTAAAAAAATCAACCTATTGCAGGGAAAAAAAAAAAAAAAACTTATCAAAATAAACTTTACAATATACTAAACTTCTGAAATCCTGCTGTAATCCCTCTTATCTATACTTCTTTGCTATTGCTATGAAGAGCTATGCAAGGCATGTCTGCTCGCCATTAAGGTGGTAGATGACTTTCATCAACCGCTGAAATACCACCACTTTGCCTATTGGAGGCTTGAAGTGGTGAAACCCATGTTTAGTCTCTAGAGCAAAGTTTCCGGCATCTCCCCCCCCCCACACACACACACTTCTCCTTCAACCCATGCACGGTACTAAGTACTATAGGTTTTGATACCTTTCGTGTTTGGGGTTTTCATAAAAAAAAAAAAAAAAAAGAATGCCAACAGTTGAATCTACTGCATATGATTAAATTGGCTCTTCAGTTGTTATTGTTGCATTATTATTTAGTGTTCTCCACCGTAGCACAATACATCACCATTTGCCACTTGATTCCCATTGATGACTTTAGAAACTTCTTAAGTCCTTCAATCAAGGCAGTAGTTAGCAATCTCAGACTGTGAGTGTAAAGTTTTGCCCATAAGTTATTTTTCATCCTGCACAACGTGCAAATCAGCCAATGAACATGTGCAATCTGCACTCGTATACAGTAGCACCCTTGCCTTTGCCAGAGCAAATTATTAAAGGGGGGGTATTGAATGCCATTGTCATAGATCCCAGTCAGTATATGGTGATGTAGAATATTCCATATTCTTATTATTTATTTAGTTAAACTTGAATTAGATGAATATCCATATTTTTCTTATAGGTTTTTCCTTTATGTTATTTGAATATGCTTTCTGTTTCAGTGCAAAAGGAGATTCTTTCACAAGCTAAAGAAATACGTACAGAGTTGTTGTCTGTTTTGACACATGTGCTTCTGGGGGATAGGCTAGCAGCAGAATTCCTTTTATGCCATCTAATTTCATCTGTCTTTCTGAGACGAGAGGTCATGGCTTTAGGGAAATTCTCGCTCAATATTTCTAATATCCCTAATTTAAATGGATATATAGAAAAGTTGTATAAAATGATTCAACAGCTGACTACAAAAGTAAGTCTGGGCAATTCTTTATTTGCATATTTCATTTCATATACAGTATCTTAAATTTTTACAGTGGATTTTAATATTAGGATAACATTAAATATATTACTGGCCTTTTTTTTTTTCTTTCTAGTAGTTCTAAAAAATAAATATAAAGTTCCAGAATTCCCACAGTTATTGTTATTTGATAAAGAAATTAATTTATATTGGAATTTCAGTCATCACATTTGTTTAGGTTTGAATGATGTTTACCTTTGAAAATAGGAGAAGGAGGCATACAAACAAGAATACTTTAATCTGTTGATTTCATGGTCACATTAAGTCCTCAGGCGCCTCCGTAGCCAGGTGGGAAGGAGCAGCAGTGCGTAGCCAACGCTTCTTGATTAGACCGGGGTTCGAGCCCGTCACCACCAAATACGGAGGATACGGAAAGGTCAGGAAATGACCACCGTATATCCCGGAGCAATATGGCCTTAATTGCTAATGCTCCTAAAAACCAAATAACAACAACAACATTAAGTCCTCATGTAATGCTTTATAAACCTCATTTAAAAATCAGTAGTAAGCTGCTCTCACTCAAAGAATTCATTTAATGATCAGTTAATTATCTTTAACTCACTAATATTACTGTGAATATATTAATTCTATCTTTGTTTATCAGTATGGTGTAGCGGTTCCTGTTTTCAGGCCAGTCAGATAATTGTTTCTCCTTATTGGAAAATTACATGGTTCTGCCTTTGAGCAGTGAAGCACCACACTTTAAAATATACTTGTTTATTAATATCATATTCAAAGAAAATGCAGAATTATACAGGATGTTTTATAGTGTTGCAGATAATATAAAAAAAAATACTAACCATGAATTTAATTTAATAGGTGCAGTGTGCATAGGATATTCTCCTTGACATAGTGACTCCACTGCATCACTTATTTGGAGAAGTCTGGGTTTGACATCCCATTGGAAATTGGAAGAATTCATAAAATGTCTTTCCATTTGGGTTGCTGTATTCACTTGAGTTCCAGTGGAGGGAGTATTATTTTCCTCTGTGACTTATTCTGGACACTACATAGACAATAAATTGATGCAGTATAGCCTAAGATCAGGGCTGTAGTGGAGGCTATACGTGGGTATGTGGCATATACCCTCTGGATTTTTTAAGGTGAATATTGTATATCTTCTGGTTTTTGAAAGACTGATATACGAGTATTCCCCTTATACCCTCTAGAATTCGATTAATATGCACAGTATACTCTCTGCTTTTCATAACGTTCATAGAGTATACCTTCTAATTTTATGACTGCTGCACTGCCTAAGATGCTTGTGTATCATAAAACCAACATTAAATACACAAATGATTGTTTTGTGCATTTGATTTCAGCGTTATTGGTTATTTATCATGAAAAACACATTTTTACAATTTAGCCTCCTTTTTTTTTTGTATGAATCTGAGGTTATACATAGGGGGGGGGGGGTGTGTGTTTAGAATTTCCCAAAATATTAGAAAGGAACCTCTAGCCCATTTAACAATTTATTTAAAACTGTTAAAAATAATCCTTAGAGTGTAAAAGAAGGGCATGGTCATACTGCCCCAAGCAAAGCAGCTATTGATTATATAAGTCAAATATTCTTACATATCCATTAAGAATCTGCTATGTTTTTTTAGTGAGAAGTTACAGGTATCATGGATCACAGTGTGAAAAACCCTTAAGCTGGATATAAGGGTGAGGTTGTATATAATTTGCACTACTGTAAAAAATTACTGAACATGACAAGATGTGTCATTTTCTGATTTTGTGTGGAAAACAAAAAACGCTACCTAGTAACTTCTCACGCATGTACCAGTGTGCCCATGCTATGTGTCCAGTTGATAATATTATCAAATTATCATATTCTTCTTTCTGAAATTAAAACCCTTGTTGCCTTAGCTTTTATAATAACTGTGACCTCTTTCTCCTCACGTACAGCTTAGAATTTTGCATCTACATTCACACAATCATATGTGAATGTAGATGCAGAATTCTAATTCTAAGAAGACCAGAGGTATGTCGACTTCAAATAGGGATCAAAGTGATTCTGTGATAACTGAAAGGAAAGTAGAAGAGAAATTGAAGCTGAACAGTAGCACTGCTGTTCTTGGACTAATGTTATTAGTGGAGTTCTGCGGGGTTTAGGGCTGGGACCATTGTTGTTTTCTGTATTTATTAATGATATTGATGGAGGCATATGAAGCTTAATTCTAAGTTTGTAGATAATACAAACTTGGCTGGGTCGTTAATGAGTAATCGGGGTATGCTACTACAACAAGATCGGGAAATTTTAAGCAGATGGGCTGAGAAGTGGCAATTGAAGTTTAACATTGACTAATGCATGGTATTCCAAATGGGTATCATGTGGAGTACCTTGCATACTTCACCCGAGTGATACCACACTCAGGTTAGTGGGGAATGAAAAAGACCTCAGGGTTGCCTGCCAACCTTCGTATCATCTGCAAACTTGGACATTAAGCCTGATATACCATCATCAATATCTTGGTGTAGTGAGATGTGAAGTTCTCTGAACAGTGCAAAGAGGCTGCCAGGATAGCCCATAGGGTTTAGTCAATGATATGCAGGAATTCTGCTAGCATGAATAAGGAGGTGATTACCCCCATTGTATCAGGCAGTGGTTAGTCCACATCTTTGAGTACGGCATGCAGGTCTGGAAGCCTCATTTCAGGATGGATGTGGATCTGTTAGATAGAGTACAACAACAAAATTAATGAGGGGGAACAAATGGGTGCTCTCACCCATTTGTTCCCCCTCCCATTTCACCCCTCTGTTCGTTCAAAATACCTGTCCAGCTGAGCCTTAAATTTATTTAGGCTATCAACTTCCACAACAAGGGATGGAAGTCTGTTCCACCAACCAACTACCCGCTGGCTAAAGGCAAATTTCCACACATCTATCCTACATCTCTTTCCTCAATTTGAATTTATGCCCTCTCAGGTGATTATTCTGAGCAAGAGGAATAATCCCATCGGCATTGAGCATGCTCAAACCATTCAAGGCTTTATGCACCTCTATCAGATCACCTCACCAGTGCCTAGTCTCCAGACACTGTAATTTGCAAAACTTAAGCCTTTCTTCATAAGAGCAACCCTTTGTTCCATTCACTAATCTTGTTGCCCTTCTCTGTACTCGTTCAAGCAGCTCTACATTCTTCTTGAAATGAGGCCTCCAGACCTGTATACAGTACTCAAGGTGTGGCCTGACCATTGCCTTATACAAGGGAATAATCACCTCTTTATCCCTGCTAGAAAAATTCCTGTATATCATTGACAAGACACCATGAGCTACTCTTGCAGCCTGTCTGCACTGCTCAGAACACTTCATATCTGCCTGCACAATTACCCCTATGTCCTTTTCATTCTCTACCACTGCCAGTGTAGTACCACAGAGTTGATACGTTGCTCTGTGGTTACTGCTTCCCATAGGCAGTACTTTACATTTGTCAATGTTAAACTTCATTTGCCACCTCTCAGCCCATCTGCTCAACCTTTCCAGATCCTGTTGCAGCAGCATACTGTCAGTAGTGTCCTTAACAACCCTGCCAACTATTGTATTGTCTGCAAACTTGGACATTAAGCTTGATATACCATCATCAATATCATTTATAAATACAGAAAACAACAATGGACCCAACACTGAACCCTGAGGGACTCCACTAATAACATTAGTCCACAATGAGCCGTGTCCATTGATTACCACTCTGTCTTCTTCCCCTCAACCATCCCTTTATCCATAGCAGCAGTTTGCCTCCAATGCCACACTGCTCCAATTTGTGCAGCAGTGTTCCATGTGCAACAGTATCAAAAGCCTTTCTAAGATCCAAATATATAATATCAAAGTTATTCCCTGCATCCAGTTCTTTTGTGACTGCATCATAGTATCCAATCAAATTGGTCAGGCAAGACTTTCCCTTAACAAAACCATGCTGTGTCCGAGCTATAACTGAAGTCTTGTCTAGATGATCCTGCAGTGCTTCTTTAACCAGTGCCTCCATTAATTTTCCTGGAACAGAAGTTAAACTTACAGGTCTATAATTACTTGTGAAAAAACCCCATCCCTGGGGCCAGTCCCTTGGTGGTCAGGGGAGCTTCAGGCCCTCAGACGCGAAGTAAACCTAAAGAGGCGTACTTTCCAATGGGCCAGGCGATCCTGCCCCCCCCCAGAAATTGAATACCTCCGGCAGGAATACAGAGAGACTCAACACGTACAATGCGATGATCAGGCAGCGTAAAAGACTGTCCTGGGATCACTTGGTATCAACGGTTGATAACTCTGACCCCAAGGTAACAACAAATAAACTGCCAAGAGGTGAAATTATTTGCTCCACAAGGCCACGTGACCACCACCTGGCAGCATTCAATTTCAAACATACTTGATCACTCTTTCAAACAGCCACCAGATGACAACTCTCCAGAACAACAGCAGCTTTGCTTCGACAATAACAACTATAACTCAACACTCGTGGAAGAGCCTTTCACCATCAAGGATCTCTCTATGGCCGTTGGGAGACTGAGAAATAACAAGTCACCAGGCCTGGACATGCTCGAGCCCGAAATAATTAAAAAAGTTGCCGAATTCCGGAAACACTGCTAAACCTCTTCCACCATTGCCTGCTAAAGGGATGGTTCCCAACTGATTGGAAAACTGCGTTCATTAGGCTCATACTCAAAAATCTAACTAAACTGCATGACCGACCTGACGTATAGACCTATTGCTCCCCTCTCTGTGCTGAGTAAGGTCTTTGAGCAGCTCCTTAGATGGAGACTGGAAAACCACTACAATACTGCACAGCTACCAGCACGAAATCAATTTGGATTCAAGCCGGGCGTGTCTACAGTCGATGCGCTGGAGACCATTACCAATGCTGCCAGAAACTGCAACCATAAGTACCTCCTCGTCATCTCGATCGACTTTGCTGGGGCGTTCGACACCTTATGGTGGCCAAGCGTCCTCGGACGGCTGAGACGCGCTAAGCTCCCAGGAAATCTCTACAACTGCATTGCCAGTTATCTCAGTGACAGGAGCATTGTGGTTTAGGCTCCCTTCTCCAGTGTGGAACGTCTTGTCCACTGAGGTTGCCCTCAGGGCTCTCTCCTGGGCCCCCCTTTTCTGGAACTCTGTACTCGACGAGCTTATCAGTACTGACTTAGGCGATGTCCAGACCTTGACATACGCTGATGATCTCTCCCTGTTCCTGCAGGAGACTCCAGGGCTCAACTTGAAGTATCTGACAACAGAGCTCTTACTACCTTGCAAGAGTGGGTCCGGAAAAACCATCTCAGCATCTCATCGACTAAAACCCAATCCATCCTCCTGAAGGACTGTCTTGATCTGCGGAGGCCGCCTTAGATCAAGATACATGGCACAACTATCAAGCTTGTTACCCAGCTGAAACTCCTTGGCATTATCATCAACAGAAAACTAACATTTCTTCCACACTTCAACTATCTACAGAGGAAAATAAGAAACTACACTGCACTGATTAGCAGGGTGACCCGCCGTGATTGGGGTCTCAAAAAACGCACTCTAGCATTACTCTATAAAGCTATATTCATACTGGCTATTACCTACCACAGTGGAGGCTTATGGTTCACCAAAGCCTCCACTGTGGCAGGACATAGAAAGCTGAACATCATTCCACGGCCAATTCTCCGTACGATAACCAGAGCATGTTGCACCTCCAGCACGCACGCTCTACAGGTCCTCGCCGGTGTACTGCCTCTGGACCTTGAGGTGGCCCATGTGGGGATGCTGTATCAGCTCAGCAGAAGAAAGTCTACTACCTTTATTGATTTTACCACGGATCCTGCTAACACCTATTCCAGTGAAAAAAGCAGACTCTTAACCTACTTACAACAGACCTGGCAAGCTAGATGGTCTGAATCCACCAAAGGGGCCATCACCCGCAAATTTATACCGGACATATGCAAAGTGTATCCCAAATCACCATCCTGGTTCTCCCCAGGCCTTCTAACCATGTACCTCCTAACAGGGCATGGTACCTTTCGCAGCAAACTGAGCCTTCTTGGACTTTCCCGACAGCTCCCTTTGCACCTGTGGTGCCCAGGAGACCTGGGACCACTTGATACATGACTGTCTACTATATGATGACCTCAGATCTTCTCTCATCACACAAATCCATTTCATCCCGAGAGACCAGGAGCAACATCTCCTGGAAGACCACAATACCTATACAGCCTTTTCTAACTTTGCTCAGGGCCTCTTCACGAGGCGGAAAACCCTACCACAACCTCAGAATCAGACCCAACCAGACAATGAAACGGCCTAATCAGCCATGTGTTAAGACTACTACTTGCTTCAGCGTACTGCAATCCCCTTGAAGACTTTCAACCTGCACAATAATCGTGCCTTTACAATGCAGCCTCAATATAACCTTGATCTACCATGACTGCCACTCCGGCTTCGCTCCCACCAAGTTGACTCACTACTGAAATGACTGCACTATCTGGACGGGACTTGTCTATCCCAGGATTGACACTACCTGGATTTGACCCTCTTGGATTGACTCTACCAAATATATCTTCATGCAGCTCACTACTGAAATGACTTCACCACCTGGACAGGACCTGTCTGTCCCAGGATTACACTACTCGAATTTGACCTTCTTGGACTGGACTCTGCCAACTATGACTTCACGCAGCATTGCTGCCAATGCCACGTGGCGATCCTGAACCGGTGTTCCCTTGCACGGCCCTGTTTCTCCCCTGTTCTCCTTGCAGGGGGGAGGTGACAGTCCCCTTGTGGCTCCCCCACCTCCCCTCTTTCCTTCTGGTGGGGCATGGGCCTCCCTCACTGATTTTGGGGTCATCTACTCTATCGACCCTTTATTTCTGTCTCTCACCCCCCCAGCCTTCAGTCTCCCCTCCCCCTCTAGCTGTCCAACTAGCGTTCATCCCATATCAAAATTATCCTAGCCCTACACCCAAAATTCTTAATTCCACACTGTATAACCTAAAACTCCTTTGGCCTGACCCAACCTCTAGTGCACCTCCCTTTTTTTTTCTTTTATTATTATTTATTATTATTATTTTTTTTAAGGTCCTAGCCACTGAAATCCTAGGAAATTAGGCGGCAGGATCTGCCAAAGTACTTATTTAAAAATACTGGTGTACCTGGCTTGCCTCCACGGGCTAATGTGGGCAACGTTGGGCCTCAGTAGGGGTCCAGCGGCTAAATGGCCAGTTGAACAGTGGTACACAACACTACACCCAACAATATTCATACACTTTTAAATCTCTGGCCTTTACAGTGTTCTGTAACACACGACAATGTAGACTACGCGGAGATGGGGGAAACCCCTGGTGCTGTTAGACCCTAAACACACTTTACACACTTATATGAAAGGAGGAGTAAACATCATAAAAGAGTCCTGCCCTAGAGTGAAGCGACATACGGCATTAGTCACAAAGCCCTTGCACAGTGCCTAATGGAAAAGGCGGCTTTGTGTTCCTGGGAAGCTTTGACAATCCTCCCCCATGCATATTTTGTCGTCCAAAATGTCGGATTATAGTGCTTCAATAGCCGAGTTGTCTGGAGAATTTACTTTCCATGAAGTTCCAGACACCAGTTTCAAGGAACCACTAGCTATGATGGAAAAAACACTGGAAGACAAATTTCCCCCTATTCAAGGACCTTTAAATTCTACTCATACGTTTAATGATTCTCAAGATTGTGAACAAACTGGTAGTGCAGCTATTCTTGACTAGCTTTTTGGATTAAAAGCAAATATGCTTGATGTTTTTATAGAGGGCTCTACTGTGACACCTCTTATGTTTGTTGAGATGTCCAAAAATTGGAACAATATGGAAAGGTTAGTGATAGATCTAACTATAGAGAATGAAAAGTTTAGAAAAAAATTAAATAATCTTAACGTTGAGAGGAAACAACAAAATGTCTTGCCAACCGTTTCGGCTCCCACCTATGCAGGTGTGGTTGCCTTAGGTGCTGACAAACAATCTGAGTGACGTTAACTTACCGGATGTTCAAACAAAGTACGTACTCATAATTAAAGCAAATGCAGATAGTAATTGTAAAACCAGTGAGGAAGTTAAAGCTGAAATTTCTAAAAGTCTTAAACCTGAATTTAAAAAAATTAAAGATTAAATCAATAAGAAAAATAAGAGAAAAGGGTGTTCTAATCGAAACTGATAACAGCAAGGATCTAAATAAACTTAATTCCTGCCCTAAGTTCAAGAGTTAAAATTTTCTGTGGATTCCCCTAAAAAATTAAATCCAACTGTCATAATATATGACATACCTAAAGATGTCAATGACTCTGATTTTCTTGAGGACTTATTCGATAAAAACCTTGTGGATCATGGGATTTCCCAGGAAGATTTTGAGTCCATTAAGGTTCGTTTTAAAATCAGGTCTTGGAATGAAAACAATCAACATTGGGTTCTTGAGATCCCAAATAAAATTAGGAAAGTGTTTTTGGCTTCAAATTGCAAGGTTTTTATCGGATGGTCTGTCCATGGTATGAAGGATTTTTCACACCATCACGTTGTTTTAAATGTCTTAGCTATGGACACGTGGCTAAAAACTGTCACCAGTCCGAGTTTACCTGTGGACATTGCGGTGACCTGGGTCATCAAATTCAAGACTCTCCTAAAATGGAGGAACCTGCTGTTTGCCAAAATTGTTGGCTTAAGAAGAGGAATGCAGACCATTCCTTCAAGGACATTACGTGCCCTGAATTTGTGAAAGCCCAAGAGGTAACAAAAATTCGGACTGGCTTTACCTAACTCTGGAATGTCTTGTGTATATACTTTACAGTTAAATTGTCAATGATCTTTATCGGTTTTAAGTGATCTTTCTAAGTTAATGGCCAAACACAAATTTCAACTTTTAGGGTTACAAGAACTGTATTCTTATAAGGGTGTGATCAAGGGCCTCCCTCTCAGCTGTCGCATAATTTCTTCAAATCCTGTTACGGTTTGTGACCGGGGTAATGCCACTACCAGGGTTTGGGCTTCCCTGGTGGTTGCTGACCCCCTCATTACTGTAACAAAAATTTCTAGTATTTGCTCCACACATGCCGCATGTGCATGCTTGGAAGGCTGTTTTGGAAAAATTTATTTCTCTGTATGCTCAATGTAGTCAGGCCGGACAGGCCATAGAGCCATTTCTAAATTACATGGAAGATGTTTTGATCTGTTTATCTGGTATTCCCATCATTTTTATGATGGATGCTAATGCTCACTCCAAGCTTTGGAATAGCCCTACTACAGACTCTAAAGATGAGCTTTTGGAGGAGCTTATTCAGTTCAATAACTTCACTCTGTGGAATACCCTAGGCCATCTGCCTAATTTTGTTTCTTCTCAGGGTCAATCTTATATTGACATTACCCTTTCAAACTCTACTCTTGGTTATGGCATTTCCAACTGGCTTAGCCATACTTCGTGGTGCTTGAGTGACCACAACATCATCACCTTTATGATCAGTCTAAGCAACAGTCCTAGGGTTATCAGGTGCTGATTTGACTTCCCGCGGTTTAAGACAAAACATGTTGATTGGAATATCTTTGATGTAAGTGTTAGTGAGCTTATTTCAGAAGAAATAATCATCCAACTTGGCTCACTTCCTGCTGATATGCAGGTTTCTAGGGTTCAAGAGATAATCACTCTCTGTGAGTCCACTCTAAAAAAGAAAAAACGAAAAATGTATAGTGTTTCATGGTGGACCCCAAATCTCACAATTCTCAGAAGAAACTTACAAAATGCTCGTCATAATTTTCAGAGAGCAAAGAGAGCTAACAGGCCCGGAGATGAGATTGACAGACTTGGTGAGTTGTATAAATCCAATAGAAGGAATTATTTCAATACCATTTTCCAAGAGAAGAAACTTGCCTGGGCAAGGTTTGTTCAGCATAACATAAATGAAGATCCGTGAGGATTGCCCTACAAACTTGTTACTAACAAGGTTCATCCCGGCGATGTTCTTTCTTCTATTATTGTAAATGGTAATGAAACCCTGGACTGGAGTTTGTCAATTAATGCCATCTTGGACGGCTTGCTCCATGAGGACACTGCCTCCTGTGAAAACACCATTCAAACTACAATGAGATTAGATCATTTATCATACCAAGGGCCCGATCTGGAGCTCCTTTTACGAATACTGAGCTGGAATCTGCTATCTCAACTTTAAGGGATGGTAAATGTCCTGGACAGGTCTCCTTGAGGTTTCTGTACTTAAGATTTTGGAAAAATTGCCCATTAATTATATTAAATCATTTGAATGCTTGTCTGTCTTTGGGAGTATTCCTGCTGGTTTGGAAACAGGCTAGACTTAAACTTCTGCTTAAGTCCTTGACAAACCCTCCAGTGAACCGGCCTCTTACAGGAGCATTGCACTGCTGCCCATCCTTGGCAAAGTTTTGGAAAAATTAATTGTTTCTCGTCTTCTGAATTACTATTTAGACAGAAACCTAAGTTCCCCACTTCAATTTGGCATTACACGTGGAAGGTCTTCTGTTGATGATATTTGTCAGGTTTTGAGTTCTGTTCAAAATTCCAGTTCTAAATATGTCCTTGGTCTTTGTTGATTTCAAAGGGGCATTCGACACTGTCTGGTGGCCGAGTGTCCTGGCGAGGTCCAGAGATGCCGGGGTCTCTGCTCCTATTTACCTTCTCCTTTCGAATTACTTTGATTCTTGCAGCATCACAGTTTCCTCAGGATTCTGCTCTGTCTCCAGATCTGTTTCTAGGGGCTGCCCTCAGGGCTCTGTTCTTGATCCTGTGTGCTGGAACATGGTCCTTGATGGTTGGCTCTCAGTTGATTGAGACAACATCCTTCAGATAGCTTACACAGACGACCTTGCTATTCTGATTTTTGGTAATTCCCGCCGAGAGCTAGAGTGCAGAGCAAATGAAGTTCTAGAGGACTTGAATATCTGGTGTCAAACACAAACTTCAAATATTGACTAATAAAACAAAACAAATTTTGCTAAAGGGCTCTCTTGATGTGAATAGACCACCTGTTATTAAGTTGAATGGAGAAATGATTAGGAGTACTCGGCAGCATAAATACTTAGGAATTTGTTTTGATGAAAGTCTTAATTTTAATTACCATGCAAAATTATGTACTTCAGAAAATAAAAGCTATGACCTATAAAATTATTAAGATTACCAGGAGTACTTTTGGTGTAAAGAAATCTTCCATTAAATTATACTACTCTTGTATATTTATACCAATTGTGTGTTATGCGGCTGGGGCCTGGGGATACAGAATCGGTAACTCCCTTGTTCAAAAATATCTTACTCAAGCACAAAGATTCTTTCTTCTTGCTGTAAGTAGAGCTTGTTGAACTGTCTCTACAGCTGCTCTCCAGGTCCTCAGTCATCGACTGCCAATCCAATATGAAGTAATGTTACACTATCTTTTATATTGTAGAAGAAAAAACATTCCTGCGAATGTAAATGCTATAACATATAATACTGACTTTCAAGAAAACGTAGACATTAAAAGAATTGAGAAATGAATGTTGTAGAGCATGGCAAAATACCTGGTCTACCTCTACTTTGGGTAGAGAGACCTTTTTAAGTTTTTTCCCGAGGTTGTTGATTACGACAAGAAAATGGACTGGTTCAATCCTGACTTATACGTTACTTTTTTATATACCAGTCATGGCAGTCTTAACTTTAAATTGTTCTCACTAGGATTAAGTAACACTCCTCTCTGTTGTTGTGGTGCTCAAGAAACTGTTGAGCACCTCGTCTTTCATGGTCCCCTGTACGATGATTTAAGACTGGACTTTCAACTTCTCACAAATGTATTTGACTGCTCTGAACTGCCAAGATTGGTTAACTGTTCGGAATATTATACTGCCTTCTCCACCTATGCAGAGAAATTGTTTAAACGGAGAAAAAGAATTCTTACTCCTGAGGTTCAGTAAAATGCTAGACTGCTTCTGTTTCTTTGGATTACTCTTACCTGATGTATTGATCAGTCTGCTGGACTCAGAAGCCCAGTATTTATTTATGTATCATCATTGTATATAGTCTTTATGTATAATTAATCATTGTACATAATTGTTATAAATTGTACACAATGTATAGATTACTTTCAGCGGCGAATAGGGGAAACCCTGGAGCCCACCAAAAAATAATAAAATACTTTGACTTGACTATATGAAAGGAGGAGCAAAAAATATGCCACAGCATGCTCCCTTCTATTCAGATGAGCTGAGGACACCAGCTCGGTGTGACCACACAGCCACCCAACCAATACAAGCCAAGGAGAAATCCACCGCTCGGCCACCTAACCTTTGTATTGTTGAGACCCCTTAATAAAGAGGACAAACGTTCTAGTGAAGGCATTAAGCAGGCAATAATTGATAATCTCTCCGATGACCTAAGGACCACGAAAATAAAATCGGTACAAAAGACAAGGAATCCAGGGGTGGCCTTCGAAACAGAGACCACAGAGGAAATAAACCAAATAATAGCCAACCCAAAGATCGCAACCCTGGTACTCAGAGCTGAACCTCCAAGAAGGAAGGGGGCCCTCCATCCTTATATATAACCGATATGAAACCCAAGGAGGTCGCAAGAGAATTGTTTGACAAAAATCTATCCAAACATTTGCCAGATCAAAATTTAAATGATCATGCGACACCCAAGACCATCAAGACCAAGTCCTCGAGCACAGTCAACTGGTCTGTAGAACTGAGCCTGGTAGCTTGGCAAATACTTATAAATCAGACTAGAGTTTATGTACATTGGGGTAGCCACCAATTCTGTGGACATGTGGCTAACATCAAATACTACAACTTCTGCAAGTTCGGACACATGTTGCATACGTGCTCCCAGGCTGCGGCCACTGCACTGGCAAGGGCCACAACTTCACTGACTGCCCAAATAAGAGTACAGACCCCGTTTATGCTAACTGCAAAATTCAGAAAATGGATGCCTCCCATTCCCTCAGAGACAGCATGTGTCCCATCTACCAAAAATACAAGAGCTTGACCCAATCCAGAACAAATTATGGCACCATACTATAAACAATTCAACAATTCATCAAATTCTTCCAGCTAAACGCTTATAGAGCCAGGGCAGTGGCCGACCAGGTCAGGATGAAAGCCGACAATGAAAATATAGATACCATCATACTCCAAGAACCATACACAGCCGCCAATAAAGTAAGGGGATACCCCGTACAATACAAGATCATACAGCCTGAAAACGAAACCAAACCCCCTGGGCTGCTATTTTGGTCAGGAACCCAGATATAATAGTAACCGGGATCACTCACCTCTACACGGCCTGGGCAGTCTGTGCACATCTTATCTCAACACTGGGAGCCTTCTACGTTGTAGCCCTGTATTGCCGCCCTGGAGAAGACATAACGATGGCTAAAAGATACCTAGAACATGTAACAAATATCCTCCCCGACCAGAAACTAATAATAGGAGCAGACGTGAACTGCAGGTCACCGGCTTGGTACAGCCATACCCTGGACAGGCAGGGGACAAGGAATGGGCAGTGCCTGGAGGAATTCCTAGCAACATCAACGATAACAGTGCTAAACCAACCTAATCAACTACCAACTTACTGCAACCTGTGATGGGAAGCAACCATCGATGTCTCCCTAGCCACTAGGAATATTGCTGGCAATATAACAGACTGGATGGTTCAGGATGCCTGGACAGCGTCTGACCACAGGGTCCTGACCATCAGAGACAATATCCTGAGAGAAAAATGTTACACAGATATGCACTGCACACTGCAAATTGGAACCAGTTCAGAGACACTCTTAATAGCAGAAAAAGATACACAGCAAGCTGCAATTCAAACAAACCAAGACCCTGACCGACTCCAAAAAACAGTCACAGCAATCATCACTAAAGCAGCGAATGCCGCCATAAAACAAAGAAAACCTGCCTCGGGTGCTGTACCATGGTGGAGTCCGGAGCTCCAGAGACTCCGGAGAGAAATCCAGGACAAACGAAAAGCATTCCAGAGAGCCAGATGCTCCTGGCCTGCCCCTGAAGTGGATGCACTGCGGGAAATCTACAAGGAAGCCAGAAACCAGTACACCTTGCTCGTACACAGGAGTAAATTCTTGTGGGAAAATCTGGTCGCAACCACTGGCAACACTGACCACTGGGGTGTGGTCTACAAAGTAACCACTAATAAACTCCCCAGGGGAGAGGTAATTTCAACCACCATAACACCACAGTGGGATGTTAACAATTCTTGGGAGGCATCTGTCAACAATATTTTGGATGCAACCTTCCTCCATCCTGCAGACACCCCAACAAATCAAGATGTGCACAGAAAATGATGACTACCAAACAGAAGACAGGGAAGCGGATTTCACCGCTTCCCTGTCTTCAAACCAGTATTGCTTCAGACCGGGAATGCCGACTGTGGATGCCGTGAAGAACCTCCTTGCACATGCAGCTGCCACAGAAAACAAATATTTCCTGGCTATCTCTATCGACTTCGCTGGGACATTCAACACCCTTTGGTGGTCGAGTGTCCTGGCCCGACTCTGGGGGACTGGGATGCCAGGCAACCTCTATGAAGTAATCCAAAGCTACCTCTCCAGTAGACTCATCATGTGAATGCTCCATAAAAAGTACTCACCAGAAAAATCAACAGAGGCTGTCCACAAGGCTCCATTTTAGGACCCACGTTATGGAACATCGTCTTGGATGAATTCCTAAATACCGATATTGGAGAGGTGTCTTCCCAAGCTTTTGCAGACGACCTCATCCTGATGATAGAGGCAAACAGCAGAATCCAGCTGGAAAGAAAGGCAAATCATGCCCTTAAAATCCTACAAGAGTGGACCAATATCCACTTCCTTTGGATCTCTGCAACCAAAACAAAAGGCTCCATTCTCCTCAAGGGTTCCTAGATTACAGGAGACCCCTCACAGATTAAGATTGATGGTGTCACATTACAACTTTCCAAGGATCTTAGATACCTGGGGACACCTCCGTAGCCAGGTGGGCAGGAGCAGCAGTGTGTAGCACACGCTTCTTGATTAGACCGGGGTTCGAGCCCATGACCACCAAATACGGAGGATGCGGAAAGGTCAGGAAATGACCACCGCATATCCCTGGAGCAATATGGCCTTAGTTGCTAATGCTCCTAAAAACCAAATAACAAACAGATACCTGGGAGTAATACTGGATCCCACTCTCTCCTTCCAGGCACACTTGAAATACATCCGTAAGAAGATATGGGCCTATACAGCCCTTGTTACCAGAGTCGCAAAAAGGGACTGGGGATTGAAAAAGAAGACCCTCAAGCTTTTTTACAAAGCCACCTTCCTGTTGATAGCTAGCTATGCTTCCAGAGCATGGTACCCCAAAGTTACCATGGCTGTAAATCGCAGAATCCTCTACCCTATCCATAGAGCCGTGCTGCTCACTATAACCCGGGCCTGCAGCACAGCACCCATGTGCTGTAGGTGCTGGCGGGAACCGTACCTTTAGACCTCGAAGTGGCTAAATGTGGAGTGTTATGTGAACTCACCAAAGGAAAAGCCTATACCTTCACTGGCTTCGAAAGAAAAAGAGACTTACAAATCACCTCATGCAGACCTGGCAAACCAGATGGGAGAATTCCCCAAAGGGAGAAGTAACCAAATGATTCTTCCCCAATGTTGGAAAACTCTACCTAATGGTTCACGCCGGGACTCCACGTGATCTTCCTGCTAACGGGACATGGTACCTTTAAGGCTAAGCTTGCAGCCCTGGGCATTACAGATGACCCTGCTTGCTGCTGTGGAGAATTGGAGAGCTGGCACCACCTCATGCATGAATGCCAGCTTTATGATGACCTCTGCTGCCAACTCATCAACCGGTTCACCTTTTTGCCCAGAGATAGAGAACAACACCTCCTGGACGGGGGGTAGGAATATATTGCCTTCTCCAAGTTTGTTGAAGATTTGTACAGAAGAAGACGGACCTGAATGCACAATAGCCACATAATGGCTAGAAGCCAAAATGTGCATAACACCAAAGATGACTTACCGACCAACCATGAAGATAGACAAAAGATCTGAAGGATGAATAGCAACAATTCTGGCAGCCTGAGCCAAGCACTAACCTGGCTCTCCTTTAACACCCCTTCTTGGCAGGGGAACGAGACGACCAGCAGCTTCGCCCCCCTTGCTACCCCACCTTTCCTTCTGGTGGGGCTTGGGCATGCCTCACTGACCACCTGGGGGCATCTCCTCTTTTTCCCCCATACTTCTGTCTTTATCCCCCAAACTTCTTCCTCCGCTCCCCTACTCTACCTATACATGACGCTAACGCCCTACACACTAAATTTAATCTAGCCCAAAAATCTTCCCCCAGTCTCAGCCTAATTATCCCATGCACTGCCCTGCTCCTGCCATATAAATGCATGCACACGTGCTATATGCAAACATCCAAAGAATTATGACTGCATGGATGCGTATATATTTATATATATTATGTATCACCGTTGTGTATATGTGCATATATATGTATGTTCTTGTATATGTAAATTTTTTTTTTTTTTTTTTTAGGTTCTAGCTGCCGAAATCTCAAGAAATTACGTGGCAGGACCTTCCAGAGTAACTTAAGTCTAGTGGGTTCCTGGTCTGCCTCCACTGGGCAAAGGTGGGGCAATGCTGAGCTCCAGCAGGGGTCCAGTGGCTAAATGACCAGATGAACAACGGTACATGACATTACACAGGTACAATAACCACACACTTTTAAACCTCTGGCATTTCCAGCAAACTGGTACATCCACAAAGAAAGCAACGCAGAGATGGGGAAAACCCCTGGTACCGCATGATAACAATATACCTTACACCTTAACCATTTTGACACTCCTTTACTTCTTTACTACAAGGCAGTGTTCCTCCCCATAGTTACATTCGCTGCAGGGGCGTGGTTTCACTGGGCAATTAAGTGTAAAATTGAAGAGAAGCTGAACTCTGTCTAACAGGGACTTCTCCTGGCCACCCATCGGATCTGCAGAACAGTCTCCACAGCGGCAACACAAGTCATTGCAGGGGTTCTTCCATTGGACCTCTTTGTAGTTTATAGGGGACTATGCTACAGAATACGGAGGAGGAGGAGGAGGATTCCTGCAGCAATCCTAGGCATCCACCTTAACTTAGACACGGACGTGAAAAGAGAGAAGCTGCACTGCTATAATGAGCTAGTTCATATATGGCAGACGCGATGGGACACAACCAACAAGGGGCTAGTCACGAAAAACTTCATACTGGATCTTACCTTTGCAATGGCAAAATCTGTTACGAAATGGTTTACTGTCACGATGGAAACCTCCTATCTAGTCACAGGACATGGGGAGATGTCCAATGAGAAATTGTTTCAATTTAGACTTTCAGAGTCATAGCTTTGTTTCTGTGGAGCAAAGGAGAACTGGTCCCACATACTCTTCATCTGTATAATATATAATGAATCCAGAGAAAAGCTGAGGAATAACGTCCAGGGATTCTCCTCAACTGCAGTGGAACAGCTAATTCAAACAACAAGTAATCTTGCAGCACTCCAGGCCTTTGCAAAAGAAGTTTTTGCTTGAGGGAAGAGGCTTATTCTGGGGGCGAACCCGATTGTTCCCCAAATCAGTTAAGTCTGAAGATAAAATTGGACAATAAGATTCATTTCACCAAGAAGACCTGGACAATACTTAGTTTAAAAGTCGGTTTTTGATGTTTAGAGTTCTTGATAGCCACAATTGTTTAAGACATGGATGAGTTGCTAGTGTAAATTTTATGCATTGTTGTTTTTTTTTAAATTAATTTTTATATATTTTAATTAATTTATATATTTTATATTTAATGTTTTATTTATTTATTTATTTTATGAAAGATATAAGATACTCAGTTGAGAGTTGTTAGGCAGATTTGAACTTATGTTCTGGGTGCCGCTTTTATTTTTAATAAAAAAAAATAATAATAACCATTTTGACACTGGGGTCTCCTGAATAGGGAAACTTATTTTAAAACCACCCGGTATATATATATTTTATAATTAGTAATAATAATAATGGGCTGTAGTGATAAAACAGAACATCTATAAAAGAACGAAAATATAATGACAATAATATATAATAATGGATTATGGATCCGGGACACTGCTAGTAATAGCAGAAATACCCAGCAACCATAATGAAATATATGCAAATAAATGATAAGTGTATGTTTAGGAGTGCTGACATGACAGGTGTAGTTACAATGGAAAAAATTAAAAGTGCCTGAAAAATAAAAGCAAATTACTTAAAAATTATATAAATAAAATTAAATGAAAATATATAAATAGTACTCAAAGCTGTAGGTCCTAAATTTTATCTATGTCATCAAGGGCTGGCAGCCAAAACCAAAGGAATCACAGCAATAAGCAAGGCCTCTGTTTCTGTTATATATGTGGTGGGCAGAAAAAGTGAGCAAGCATATACATCATAGCTGACCTGACAGAGACCAAAAAGAAATAGAAAGAAAAACCAAATTCATACTAAAATAAATAACAAGTAAAATGCAAAATTAAGCTAAAGTTAAAACCCATAGATTCCAGTTAAAAAAAAATAATAATTATAATAATGAATAGCAAACCACTCTACCTGAATTTTTACAAAGCAAAATATCAGGATGAAAAAAATTGTCAGGATATGACAACTTACTGTTGGACCGAATGAAGAGAACATAACAGGGCTGTAATAATGGAGACCAAAGACATAGCTGATAGTTTCCAGTGAATTTATAACAGCTAAAGTGATCCCCGAGTATAGGGGGAAGCAGGTGTGAATTAGTCAAAGTGAACCGTACCCGTGTGATGAGGGAGTAGGCAATTAAACAGATGAGGCAAATGGGTCAGCAAAGGGTAGAAAATTAGACAAAGTGGTGTCGAAAGACTCTAAACTTTGTCTTAGAAGAATAAAGAGGTGATAGCAGAAAAATAGTATCTCGATAAAGCAATATAATATTCCTGCCGGTATTCCCCAAGGTTCAGTTCTTTCTCCCACCCTTTCCCTCTTATATATTAATTGCCTTCTTCCATTTACCAGAATTCCTATCCATAGTTTTGCCGATGATAGCATATTGCATTCCAGCTTCCAGTTTGAGAAAGCTTGATCTGGAGAAACAGCTTCAACTTAGCATCAGAATTAGTAGAGGCATATGGTGAAAGAAAGCAAGCTTATATAGCATCAGTCAAAAAAAAAATTTCGCATTTCAACCATCCATTCACTCCAAATGCTTGTCTAGTTCTGCCTTGAACTTATTTAAGTTTTTGACCTCCACTACGACCGATGTAAGTTTGTTCCAACTATCAACCACTTGCTGGCTAAAGGCAAATTTCTGCACATCTATTCTACAATTGTCTTTCTTTAATTTGAATTTATGTCCCCTCAGGTGAGAACTCGAATATCCGCTACCAATTCCTTAAATGTTGATTTCCAGGTAATTCTGCAGTGTGACAAAGATAATTTAGTTGATTTCACACCTTCTAGAACTCAGTACTGTCTTATATCTTGCAAAAATGATTCTTCTGCTCCTATGCATATCTTCGATGAAACTCCAATATCTAGGCAAGGTCATATATCTGCATTTGAGGTTACCCTGACTCCTAATCTCTCTTGTCATAAGCAGATTACAAATATTGCTTTCTTTGCATCTAAAAAATGGAGTTTTCTCTTTCACTCCCAGAATTACTTTTCTTCCAAACAGCTTTTTACTACGTACAAATTGCAAATATTTGTACATAGTTGTATAAATATTTGCGATTACTCATCTCTAAGAGAGTCTCATCACACTCTCTGACTCAGAGTTTCTGTTTTGGCTGCATGCCTTTTCTGTATTATAGAAGCCAATTCATGGAATTGGCCTCTATAATACAGATTCCTGCTATCACTTCCAAAGCAGTCCGAACACATGACTCAACCAGTCATCATTCTTTTACTGTCCAACTTTAACCTCACAGAACCAACTTTTCTTTTTCCTCATTTATTCATTCATCTTTCGTTTTCTGGGAGAACCTTCCTTCATATGTATTTTCTGAAAATTACAATCTACATAAGTTCAAGTCTAATATCAACAAATATCTTCTTTCATCTTCTCACCCTTCATCCCATGTGTGGTACTAAGTACTGTAGGTCCTAATACCTCTTGTGTTTGGTGTTTTCATAAAAAAAAAAAAGAAAATTAAAAAATATTTTGCTATGGAATTTATCTTTTATTATTATTTTTGCCCGTCTTTTGTTGGTTATTGAATCTTTATAATGGAGGCTAATAGTTTTTTTTATGGGGGGGGGGAAGTTGTTGTTGAGGCAAAGACGTATTCTTACGGGAATAGACTCTAGTTCTGCAAGCTATGCAGGTTAGGCAGCTGCATGGTGATATAATTGACATGTTTAGGGCATTTAGAGAGTTGAGCAGACTTTATTATGGGGATGTATTTTCTTTCTAGGATGGGGATGCAGTCTCTCTTTATAGGATGATGCAAAGGGGAACACATACACATTAGAGGAAGAAAATTGTCGATAAAATGTAATAAAATTTGCTTTTAGTTAAAAAGTAATCAAATGTTAGAACAGTTGTCAACCATCATTGTAGAGTCAGAGATCTTATATTTTAAGATAGATTAGGTACATTTTGGAAGACGTAGATAAAATAGAAATCTAGGAAGATTTTTTTTTTTTGGCTACCTTGTTATTCTTATGCCATTTTAATACTAATACAGAATGCTTTTTATATAAATGTGCACACACATCATTAAAAAATAATATATATATATTATTTTGTTTATTTTAATATTTATACAGTACTATGTGGATTATTTCTTTAGAGCTGTTATTCCATGCCTATGAATTTTGTTTTTTTTCAGAGTTATTTTCTTCCCTTGTCTTTGCAAAACTTGAATACATTGAACTTCATTCCAAGAAAAGATTATACAACAAATCGTTTAATTAGTGGAATATTGCAGCTTTCAAGATATACACATTTAGTACTAGATGAAACTGCTTTGAGTGTTGGGCAGTTGGAAGCAAAGGGTGTGAAGAATGTTACTGCACTTGGAAGTCTGATTAATTGGCAAAAAGTTAATTATGATTTTGTGTTTCATACAATGGATTATTCAAGTGATATAGCTGTACTTACTCTCTCTGAAGGAAAGTCAATGCTTCCCAGTGACTGTCATGTCTTGCTCATAGCTGACAAAAAAAGAGAGCAAAGTTTTTTAGCAGTAGAAACCTGTTTAAATGAACCTCTCCTAGAAAAGATACGAAGTTATTTGATGTATCTGAAAGTTGTAGATTACAGTTTAACTGATGAACTTCAGAAGGTGAGTAAGACACTGGTATTTAATAGTCTATAGTTTTATAAATGATAATTACTGTTTGCTGTCCAAGTTAAATTTTATTATAATGTATATGTTGTTGTAGTTCTGTATATATGAAACCATTTAATAAATGAAAAAAAGGCAGTTTAATTTGTAATTCTGTTACTCTGTCCTGAATAAATTATCTTCCATTCCAGCAAAATTTGAAAAAAAATTGACAACCATTTAGCCACATTAAATGCTCATATAATGAACATATATCATATCAGTAAGTATAAAATAATGAAGTAGAAAAACTGAAATATTTTTAGGCATTTTTGTTCTCATTTCTTCCCTAAAAGAGAGTTGGAACAGATAAAAATAAGAACACAGCCTTTCAGAAGTAATCTGAAGGCACATCTGAAAATAACGTTAAGGAACTTTTTGTGCATTGGAACTATCGAGACCTTTGCAGCTATAAAGATGACATCTGTGACCTCATGAGACCATATTCTCAGATGTGTATCTGCCTTCAAGATCCTTTCTGTACAAAACCATGTTATACATAGAAAGGATAGGTTCAGTAATAGCACTGTATGTGGTGTAGTTACGATTGTTATTAATCCACATATATATTTCTTCTGGCTCCACAGGGCTATGGAGCCAGAAGAAAATTTTGCAGCTCCTGCTCCTTTAATTTATCAAATGTTTGGCTCTGGCTACTTTAATTTATCAAAATCCTAATTTAGTTTTGAACTGTTGAAGTGAACAAAGATCATACCCAACTGACAAATGAAAACATTGTTAGAGGCTAAAAATGCACAGTTAATTTGACCTTTAGTTTAATGAACAAAAGGAACAAAAATGAATGAATTATGAATTGAAAACAACTTATTACATTATAGAAAAAAAATAGACTTATATTTGCCATATTAACACATGCAAATTAGCTTTAATTCCCTTAAAAACTGAAATTTCAAAATTTTAATTACGTAAAGCAGTTTGTTCTTAAGAATAAGATTGCCTCAAGTAAGTCCTCTTTCATTGATGCTCTCAAATCTGATTTAGTGATTTTTAGAGCTGAAAATAAATGCCCTACACTGGCATGAGTAGGGAGCAATGCAACCACCAGTTGTGCAACATCTCATATGATTTTAGGGTACTTTAATATTGCATATTTTACTGAAATCTTTGATTGATGATCAATTTTTTTCAACTTCAGTGAGGGACGCTAATACTTCTAACTTGAATTTAGTCAATGTACTAATAGGAGTAACATGTGGTATGCCCCAGTTGACAGTGTTTTGAGTTGTGCTGTTTGCCAGTAATCTTTTCAAAATCAAACTCATCTTCAGAATTAGTATTAGATGATGATGGATTGCTTTGTATTTCATCTCCTGGGGCTGAGTATTCTTGAGGGTTTCTTATTCTGAGTGCTATATCACATAAAGCTTCCTTTGCTTTGCTTTGTTGTCCATCTATTAATAAACATCTGTACTTGGGATCAGCATAAACTCCAGCTAACATTATGTCATTTCCCAATAAACTTTTTTCCCTAACTTTCATGGAGGTCATGATATTTTCGGCTATGGGACCATATATCTTGGAAAGGCCATAGATCAGACTTCTATTCCTTTAGGAACTGACCAGGAGTCCAAGTCTTCACCTTGAATTTACTGTGTAGTGATATGTGGTTGGTAAAGCAAGTTTTTAAGTTTTTGCACCTCGTCCCACAGTACTTCTGTTAGTGTTACTTCAGGGTTGGCCAAGTCAATAAGGACATGGCCAACCTTTCAGTTCCAGTAGGTAGTCCATCATCATATATGTGCTACCCCACCTAGTAGCTTGATCTAAAATTGCTACTTTTTCAGCACATTGTTTAATTATTGCTTCTATTTTTGGCTTTCTAGCAGCTAGTACAACCTGCCTTACCTTACTTACAAGAGCAGTTGCATGTGTATTTCCTAAGCCATCATGAATTGCCAGCTGTAGAGTATGAACACCACAATGCATGTGCTGGACTCTGGAGAGGCTTGAAATTTCATCCATAATGTCACTTAAATCCAGTTCTGCTTCTGTGTCATTATCAGGTTCTAATTCTGGAGTCTCACCACTTGATTCATCTCTTTCACTTTCATTATCTGTTATTGAATCACCTCTCTCTTGGTCTTTATTTAACTTTTCAGTGGTACTTGTCATGTTGGAGGCATTATCAGTCACAATACACCTTTTTCTATTTCAAACTCTTGCAGAACATCTTTTACTAGTTGATGAAGGTACTCGCTTGGGCTTTTGTATCCCTTACTGCTAATGTGTTTGTAACAATTTTATTGTTGGCATCAACAAATCAAATGTTTATTGCAAAGTAATTAACTCTACAACGTGTGCAAGCATCCATTGTTAAATATACAAAACATCCTTTTAGATCATTTATAAGAGCAAACTTTTCTTCCTTTGCTTTCTCTATTATAAAACTTCGAATACTGCCTCTATCGAAACTAATTTTGAATTTTTGGGCCATTTCTCCTATTGATCTGCTGTCCAGGACACAGTGACTTCTTGACTAACAAAATATTTACAAATATTTGATTGATTTACTTGAATATTTGATGATGAAAAACTAGAAGTGCTTGCCTTATTAAGCTTGAGTCTCTCTTCGTCCTCTACACTCTTAAGCACTTCAGGATGATTACGATTTATGTGACGCTTCAAGTTGAATTCTCCTGTTGAAATATTTGTCTTATTATTTACTAATTTTTGCTCAAGTCAAAATCTTGCCATCAGTGTCATTCACTAAGCATGTGAAAATATAGTATTTATCATCTTCAGGGACTGTAGAGTTTTCAAATACATTAGACTTTGTTCTAGATCCTTTGTTCATCATTCACGGCTTCCAGACAATCGACATTTCTGAAAAAATAAAATATGCATTATTCCAAAATTCTCACTGGTTTAGACATTTAAAAAAAAAATAGTAAACAACAAGAACAGGGAAATTAAAACTTGGGGAGCAGATAAATTTTCTTGAGATTAGTTCTTCACATGGGGACAATTCATGCACCAGGAATCCAAGATCACTGGAAAAAAGATTTGCAACATTTTTTCATCATTCATGAGAAGAAACAAATTTTTAGTAATAATGAGATATCTGCACTTTGCACAAAATCTTGAACTGCCTATTGGACCACCTAAACAGCACACTGCTAAAAATTTATTATCTGGGGAAGCAGCTGTCACTATATGAGCCTGTGACCACCAAATACGGAGGATGCGGAAAGGTCAGGGAATGACCACTGCATATCCCCGGAGCAATATGGCCTTAGTTGCTAATAATATGTCACTATATGAATCCATGATCCTCAGGAGAGGCCAGCTACTTTATAGACAGTACATCTGAAATAAAAGACACAAGTATGACATGAAACTGTTTATGCCTGCTGAGCCAAGCGGTCTAGTATTGAAGTGTCTAGTATACAAAGGAGCACTGGTGAGATGGGAAGAAAAGGGCATGTGGCAAAGGTAGTGCTGAAGTTTACGGAAGAGAAGATACACATTGGACATTCTTTATATGTGGATAACTTTTACAATTCCTATACTTTGGCAATATAATTTCTTGAGGTGAAGATGTACTGTACTGGTATATTACAAATGTTGGTAGAAAAGAAAATCCAAAGAATATCTCAGCAGCAAATCTAAAAATGGGTGAAAGTATATGCAGGTATGCCAAAGTTTGGCTGTTTCAAAATGGAAAGACGAGAGATGTTCTAATAATTTCTTCTGAGTTAAAGCATGAAATGACAGAAGTCAGAAACAAGTGAAGCCCAAAACTGTTATTGAATATAATAAATATGTCTGGAATAGATTGTGAAGACTAAGTGATGTCTTACTATCCATATGAAAGAAAGACAGTTTGTTGGTATAAAAAAACTGCCAATTCTTATTTTTCAGATTATGCTTCTGAAAGCCTTTCATCTCTTCAGTAAGTACTCAGGAAGAAAAATTAATTTGTATTACTTTTGCCTTGCCAAGATAAGGGAGCTTGTCTCACAAGGTCAGGGATGCTTCACTATTCCTTCACAGGGTGCTGGCCCTAGAAGAATGCAAAAGAACATTATACATGCACTTGTGAAATTCGATCTAAGTATAAAGGGATGTAATGTGAAAAAGATGTACATGCCTTCAGTCTGGCAAAAGGAAGAGATACAACATACTATTGCAAGAAGTGTCCAGAAAAGCCAGTGCTTTGTTTTGACTACTTGGGGATTATTGTGAAGAGGTATGGCAAAATATAAAGTGAAGTTGAATAGGTAATATAACTAATATAAAGTGGAAATGCTTTCTTGCAATTGTTTCATGTATGCTGTTGGTCTCTTTGCCTATTTTATCAGCTGAAGAATCTGAGTTTCTGTAAGGTAAAAACTATGCAACTCATGCCAGTTGGCAAAGGTTGCATGGTTTTTTTTTCCCTACATAATTCAGCATGGTGTTAAAATATATATATATATATATATATATATATATATATATATAAAAGTCCACAATAACATGAACCAACTTGCTGGTGTTTGAGTCCAGCAATTTATCATACAGTATGGAAAGACAAAAATTATAACTAAACGTTACTTTCTTGAATGCATGCTATTGAACATTCATTCAGCAAATTTCATTCCCTGCTGCTGATGCAAATACACAACACTACTTTTTGTGCAGAAAAAGCAATTGATTCCTAAAAATACTTATTGAAGATGATATCAAAATCTAGAAAACATATAAGTGGAGGAGAAATTGTTGAAGATAAACACAAGAAGGCACCTGGGGTGGATGGAATCTATCCAGTTATATTAAAGGAGACAGCAAAGGAAGAAAGCAAACCCTTAGCCATAATTATGAGAGCGTCTCTGGACTCAGGGGGAGGTACCCATGGACTGGAGATGTGCAAATGTGACCCCAATTCACAAAGGAGGATCAAAGGGAGACACAGGTAATTTCAGACCTCTTAGTTTAACTTCTGTTCCAGGGAAATTAATGGAGGCACTGGTTAAAGAAGCATTGCAGGATCATCTAGACAAGACTTAAAAATAAACTTCAGTTATAGCTCGGACACAGCATGGGTTTGTTAAGGGGAAGTCTTGTCTGACTAATTTGATTGGATACTATGATGTAGTCACAAAGGAACTGGATGCAAAGAATAACTTTGATATCATATATTTGGATCTTAGAAAAGCCTTTGACACTCTTGCACATGGAAGACTGCTGCACAAATTGGAGCAGTGTGGCATTGGAGGCAAATTGCTACTATGGATAAAGGGATGGTTGAGTGGGAGAAGACAGTGGTAATCAATGGGCACTGCTCTTCGTGGACTCATGTTATTAGTGGAGTCCCTCAGGGTTCAGTGTTGGGTCCATTGTTGTTTTCTGTATTTATAAATGATATTGATGATAGTATATCAGACTTAATGTCCAAGTTTGCAGATGATACAAAGGTTGGCAGGGTTGTTAATGACACTAATGACAATACACTGCTGCAACAGGATCTAGAAAAGTTGAGCAGATGGGCTGAGAGGTGGCAAATGAAATTAACATTGACAAATGTAAAGTACTACATATGGGAAGCAGTAATCCCATAGTAACGTATCAACTTTGTGGTACCACACTGACAGTGGTAGAGAATGAAAAGGACCTGGGGGGTAATTGTGCAGGCAGATATGAAGTTTTCTGAGCAGTGCAGACAGTCTACAAGAGTAGCTCATGGTGTCTTGTCAATGATATACAGGAATTTTTCTATCCAGGGATAAGGAGGTGATTATCCCCTTGTATAATGCAATGGTCAGCCACACCTTGAGTACTGTATACAGGTCTGGAGGCCTCATTTCAAGAAGAATGTAGAGCCGTTGGAACGAGTACAGAGAAGGGCAACAAGATTAGTGAATGGAGCAAAGGGTTGCTCTTATGAAGAAAGGCTTAAGTTTTGCAAATTAGTGTCTGGAGACTGGCACCTGCGAAGTGATCTGATTGAGGTGTATAAAGCCTGGAATGGTTTGAGCATGCTCAATGCAGATGGGATTCTTCCTCTTGCTCAGAATAATCGCCTGAGAGGGCATAAATTCAAATTGAGGAAAGTTGGTTCTAGGATAGATGTGTGGAAGTTTGCCTTTAGCCAGCGGGTGGTAGATTGCTGGAACAACCTTCCATCTGTTGTTGTAGAAGTTGATAGCTTAAATAGATTCAAGGCAGAACTTGACAAACATTTGGAGCGAGGGGATGGGTGAAATAAGGGTTTTTTTTTTTTTTTTTTTTTTTTGCTGATGCTATATAAGTTTGTTTTCTTGCATCATGTGCCTTTGCTAAGTTACACTAAAGGCACAGAAATTCATTCTCTCAAATATAAGCGGATGCAAAAAGTGTTAACGTAATTTCACAAAAAGAAGTTGTTAAATGGTGAGAGGTCCATTGAGCGAGTTGATCAGAGAATTAGACCTATGCATCCTGCCCATTGATGTGGAAAGTGGAGATCGAAACTTCGGTCATCCTTATGGAAATGAGTGACTGCACTGTCTTGTTTGAAGAGCACATTATTGCTGTGATCATCCTTAGCAGTTTTTAGGCTCGGGCAATTCTCCAGCATGGTTTATTAAGAAATAAAAAAGAAAATTTGTGGTGGTAGTATTATTGCCAAGAATGCTTTCATTGCCTGGAAGAATGTGAAAAATTTGCTGAGAGAGAGAGATGGTTATTATATTACTTGATGTTTACTGTTATTGTAACTCAAACCTTACTGATCTTCAATTAAAATTAAAAAATATATATAGCCCATTGTACATTATTTATTGATTTACCTTCATGTATAAGCTTCTAATTTTAGTAGTAATTTTTTTTTCCGACTACTTTGGGAAATATCAATAAATCAAAAAACTGTGTGATTAGATTATTGTGTTAAAAATTTGGTTTATTATTCTTCCATATTTATTCATTATTTCTTGTGATTTCCTCTTAATTCATTATTTCTCTAGATTGTACAAGATGATTTTGTAGAGATGAGAAAGCAAGATCAAACTGTCACAGCAGATCATCTGCATTCACTGTTAGTGCTAGCAAGGTATGTTATGCAGCTTCATATGTGTTATGGTATATTATTTTTTTGATTAATATTAAAATTTTAACACTGAATGTATCCATAAATCTGTTTTGCATAATTCACAAAAATCTGTAATTAATATATATATATATATATATATTTTATAGCTTTTTGTATATACAAAGATCAGTCATGAAAACTGCTAAACCAATCTAAAATGCAAATTTTGCAAAAGCTGATAATTTTGTGTCGAGAGCATTGATTGAAGAGTGTGGGTAACACTGATATCCCACAAGGCACTGTCTGCTGTCATTATTTGAAAGTGTCATTCAAGACAGTAGCACCATCGTAGTCATGCACCAAGTTGAAGATGAAGGGTCAGTAGTTGCAAATGGTTGTTAGTATAGTATCTCAAATAGAGAGCTTTATGGTAACTGAAAAATGTTTCTAGTACCCCAGCTTGGCCTAAAACTGAGGAACTAATAAAACGTTGTCTATTTGAGTCTTTCCAGTTGTTGTGAATGACAAGGGTGGGAGAAGCGACTCTGACTTCTTCCTGGAGAAGCGATTGGCAGGTGAGGGCCATGCAAGACTCTGTGCAGGCACCTCCCTACCACTGCCCCCTCAACACTGGCTCTCTGAGTACCTCCTTGCTGGGACAACTCCAGCTTTGAAAATTGTTAAAAAATACTTCTCGTCGAAAAATTTAAAAATGACCTTTATAGAATTATTAACTAACTATTTAGCAACCTTTTTGTCACCAAAAGGAAAGTTACTTAGTACAAATAAGTGCACTATTGAAGTGCAATAAAAATTTGTTTTTTTAATTTTAACGCAAAAATTAAATTATAGATTTCAATTGGAATAGTTTTCCCTTGATAAGCATTGAATGATGCATAGCTAATGTGATTTTAAAATTTTTAGTTCCATTAACAACGGAAATAGAGGGGCAGACACGAAAATTGCTCACATTTTCCTGTCTGGTGCCGCCATTTTTAATTTTAAAAATATTTTAAAATTATATTTTAAACCTGCTTGTTGAGCTCTTTCCAACAGTGTATAATCTATAGGTTGTGGACAACATTTTTGTCCCTCCCATGTCTCAGACAAATTTTTGTCAACAATGATCAAAATGGCATTATGTTGGCCCACATGATGTACAAACCCATGCAAGATTTCAAGTCAATAGGTTGAGTGGTTCCAGAGATAGTGCTGTGACAGTGGATGGACAGACAGACAACCGAGTGACATTATAAGAGTTCTTTGTTAGACTACGGACCCTAAAAATGAGCATATAAGTTTACAAATTGTATTGAAAGTGTTGAGGATTTTCTTTGACCAGGACAAGCATATTGTGTTGCATCACACAAAGTGGCAGTGTAAAAACTCATACAAGAAAACTGTCATGTTATTACCAAAGAAATTGTTACGGTGTGCAAAGGTTACTGTTGGTTCAGAGCATATTATCATTAGCAGAGTTGCACTTTCGGAAAAGTGTTGTAGCATGAGTGAGCCAATTGGGTACAGTGCCACTGAATTCAGTTTTTAACCTGCAGTAATGCTAGAATGAGAATCTGAATAGTTCTGATGCTGTAAAGCTTGGAATTGTGTTTGTTTCTAGTTTGTAGTTACTTATAGAACTCAATCACATAATCTGTCTAGCAATGGTTTTAACAGTTGTAAATGATGTATTTTTGAAAGATTCGTTATTATTGTTGAATAATAAATGCAAAACACAGAAGATAGCATTCTCATGCATTATATTCAAATTTCACATCCTTTACAGTGTGCCAAAATTTAAAAAAGTTTAAAATAGAAACGAATAATAGTATGTAATATATATTTAAAAAAAAAAAATTTTTGAACTATTTATACATGTAATAAGCAGAAGTGTAAGCTCGTGCATATGTTTTACATTTCGTGCACAGTTTTAAACTGCAAAATGGAAGAGGCTAATAGCTCATTTTCATATTTATTTATTTATTTATTTAATTTTTTTATTTTAAGCAGAATCAATTGTTTGGAAAATAAAAGGCCTGAAAAGTAGAGAATTTTAAATATTTAATTTTTTTAAAATTAAAAACTTAAAAATTACATACAATAATTATTGAAATTCACCACAAAAAGATGAAATATCAGTATATCCCAAGCAGAATACAAAAAAAAAAAATAAATAAATAAATTAAAAAAACCAACCCTTTTTCCAGAAATTTAAAATAAAGGTTACACCTTTCAGGTATAGTGCGACCACTTCAGGGTTAAAGAAGTAGTCACGAATCTATGACTAAGCTGAAAGAATACAGAGCTGGCCAGTTTAATACAGCAGAAAAAGATAGCATGGGGGAGTTACATCGCAAGGAAAAGTACTGCAGTCCACAGCAATTATAAGATGATCTGTAATAGTACTGCAGGGATTAGACTGGCATTAGTTGATTTTGAGAAATCGCTGGCTAAGAGAGCAAAGAACAGGGACAAAAAATTTTTTATGTACAGTGTATGTGAATTCAAAGAAGGAAAAAAAAACAAATCAGATTGGACTGTTGTGTAATCGATATGGGAAAATCATAAATAACCTAGCTGATGAGTTGAACAGGTACTGTGCATCAATCTATACAGATGAAACCTCTTTAAAGGCAAGTAGAAACTTTAAAACTGAGCAGTATGAAATTAGTGATATTAAAATTATAGGAGAATGTTTATTAGAAAAACATTTGAGCCTAAAGATCCTAAGCTTGATGGCATGTATCCAGTAATTGTGTGTGTGTGTGTGTGTGTGTGTGTGTGTGTGTGTGTGTGTGTGTGTTGATGAATCGTTAAGTTTAATTGAGGTCATCATTGCACTCAAGGAAGATTCCTTTGGGTTGGAGAAGTGCCAATGTATTGCCACCAATCCATAAGAGTCATTTTAAGAATGAAGTGGAGAACTGGAATATTTGTGGTTGATATCAAATAAATGTTATCTATAAACCAGTCAGTCTGATTTCAGTAATAGGGAAAACCATGGAGGCTCTGATTAAGAAATGTACTACAGAAGAAATGTAGTTTTGTAAAGGAAAAATTTTGCTTTTTACTAATCAGGTTAGCTATTTTGAAAAAATCACTCATGAGTTAGATGTTGGAAGTGATATTGACATTGTTTATTTGGACTTCATCCCATGTGGTCTAGTGGTTAGGATACCTGGATTCGATTCCCGGCATGGGAAGGTTATAATTTACGATTTCTTTAGACGGCATTTAGTTTATAGGCCTGACGTTGCCGAGTGGTCAGGAGCATGAGTGCAGTAGCATGCATTCTTTGAATGGACCGGGGTTCAAGCCTGTGACTGCTAAATATGATTAACATTTGTATTGATGATTTATTGTAAACTTCATTGACCTGGTTGTCATGCTGGAGTATAAACAAGAACATTTGATGCAGTCTGGCATAAGAGGTTGCTGGCATGGTGGTATCATCAGTAAGATCTTTTATCTGGTATCATCAGGAAAGACCCTAAAGGGCATGATGCCAGAATTTGCAGTTAATGTGAGCTAAGGAGAGTAGCCAATGATGATTGTGAAGTGGTGCACCTTTGGGATAACTTAGATTTCAGGCATGGTCAGAAAAGGCAAATATGTTGAAGGTTTTATACTTGAGAAATTACCCCAAAATAACTTGGAAGAGTTGAATTAAAGAAGTGGGGGAGGCAGGAGATATGTGATACTAGTGGTTTAAACCTAAGTTTAATTATTTTTAGTTTAAAATAATGAACTTTTTATTTTAGGAAATTTATTTTAATAAATATATTTTTAATAAACTTTTTATTATTTAGTGTAATAATAAACTTTATTTAGTTCATTCCCTTAAACCTTCTGTTTGTTAATTGAACAAATAAAATGTTTAAGAGAATGAACAACCTGATATCAAATAAATGTTATCCATTGGTTTTTTGAATATGTATGCAAGTGGCTTCCCAAGCCCTTTTTTAGTTTTCTTTTTTTTTTTTTCCCTGCATGTTTAAGAATTATCATTTTGCTTTAACTGACCAGGCTTGGTCATATAAGGCAAATACGTTTAAACTATGTACCATATACCACACAAGTCTGAGAACTTAGTATGTGCAATGAAATGATTATCACTCAAATTCTGGTATTAGCCAGGCATATTTATGATGCATTTCAGGTGTGTTGAGTTCTGGACCCTAAGACAACTGTCTCACTGAGCTGGCCTACCTTTTCATCTGCAGTGTAGGGCATTGATTCCAATTCTGGACCCCCTCTACAATGTCTGCATCCGAGAGCCTGTGTGTTTTGTTCAAAGAAAGTTGTTGGTAAGTGTCAACAAACAGGCACAAATCATTTAATCAGTCCTATATGTTAAGAAACACCTGTGATCTCTGGCATTTAATATGAAATTGTTCCAACTGGTCTCAGTATTTTGATTTGTTGGTAATATGGTTCACACCTTCAGGTATTTCAGCAGTCACAGAAATATTAAATCAGGCAAAAGACAAAATTGAGGTTAGTGGCAGTGAGTGCAGCTTCACTTCATTATCCTTTAACCAATCAGTTGAATCTCCTTTACAGACTAGTTGTAATCAAAGGTTCATTACTGGAATATTGGCTATTATTGTTATTGCCATTTAAGATGTGTGATTTTAGAAAACAGTCAAGGAATTTCTGTATACCTTGATGAAACCTATTTTGATGAAAACTAGGAAAAATTTAAATTGTGATGTAAAAGTAAAAAAAGTAAAGTGCAGCCATTATCAACCCACTGCAGGACGAAGCCTCCTCAACAATTCATACTGAGGGAAATGGACCATAATCTGCCATGCTGGTCCAGTGCGGGTTGGCAGATCGACCGTATTCAGCAGTCAGGGGCTTGAACCCCGGTCTACTCAAAGGATGTAATAATAGTTTATTGTCCATTCAGCAGAAAGTACTGATTGGGGTAGGTCACTGTCTCATTTATGAGCAGAATGTGAAGAGCTTACACAAGGCGTGGCTATTAAATAATCAGACTGCATGTGCAGCCACTTGTGAAACAAAGGCACACCAGTTGACCTTGAACCTTTCCCTAGTTGACTGCCAGGTCACATTACAATGTGCTCATTCCTTTGCAGTGAGACAGGTTTCATTACCTTTTGTTTTTGTAATTTGCCAGAAAACTGACAAACAAAAGAATCGAACCAATCAACCTTAAATTTTTAACAAAACTAAAGAAAACAACTGAAAGTTATGAGCTGTTACATCAAGTTTATGGGGAAGGTACTCTGTCAAGAGTTTGTGTGTTTGAATGGCTTAAAAGATTTTTGAAGGAAGAGAGAATGTGTAAAATGATTAATGACCAGGCTGTGTGGTGTCCGTGAAAACTGGTGACAGCATGGACCAAATAAGGATATTAATTATAAGCGATCATTATTTGAGCATTAGAATGGTTGCATCAGCATTCAATATGAACAAAGAAACAGTTAGACAAATAAATTTTAACTGAAAATTTAGGAATGAGAAAAGTCTGTGTCGAGATCATGCCAGCGATTTTGAATGAAGATCAAAGAATGAGAAGACTCCAAGTTTGTAAAGATATTTTGAAAAACATTGAAGATCCAGACCTTGAGCATACTGTAATTACTTGCAATGAAAATGGGCTGTGCAGTAGAAGACAAAACAATTTCCCCACACCAAAAAAAAAAAAGCAAGTATGTCAATCAAAAATGAAAACCATGCTTCTTGTTTTCTTAGACATTAAAGGAATTATTATGGCTGAATGCATCCCACCAAATCACTGTCAATCAAACATACTACATTGAAGTTCTGATAAGACTGCATGAAAGAATTCAAAGGAAGTGACCTGAATTGTGGAAAGATCATTGGATTCTCCATCAAGACAATAAAACACAGCACACGTTGCACTCTTCTTTTATCAGTTTCTGGCCAAAAAATCCCCTCTGTGTGAAATGCACCCTACTTGTCTGACCTATTCCTTTGTGACTTTTTTTCTCTTCCCTAAACTGAAAAGTGTACTTAATGGAATCCATTTTCAGCTCATTGAAGGCATTTAGAAAAAATGACCAAAGTGTTAAAAAGGCTTACAGAAGATGACTTCCAGACTCTGTGCTTGGAAGAAATGTGTGGAACAGTGTGTGCAAGCTCAATGCAATTATTTTGAAGGGAATAATTTGTAATGTATGTAATATTTCATTATATTTACTTTATTGCAACATTCTTGTTATTTAATAGCCATCTTTTACAAATGCAAAAAGAAAAAGTTAAAAATTAAATTCAACTGTCAGGCTTGTTGACGTAGGAAAAACTGACATAAACAAAGCGAAATATCACAGAAAACGGCTGCCAAAAAAAGTATATAGTACATAGTTAAACTGAAAAATTTCTATTGGAAAACTAGTGTTTTTATCAAATAGTGCATTGAATTAGCTACAGTTCATCATAACTGCTTTATAGTATCCAGTATACTAGGATAGTGCCTCCGTAGCCAGGTGGGCAGGAGCAGCAGTGCGTAGCACATGCTTCTTGATTAGACCGGGGTTCGAACCCGTGACACCGAATGCGCAAAGGTCAGGGAATGACCACCTCATATCCCCAGAGCAATATGGCCTTAGTTGCTAATGCTCCTAAAAACCAAACAACAAACAAACATACACTAGGACAATGGTTAACAATGATCCATGCATTTTTTGTGGCAGGTTGCAATGTGCATACATATGCATCACAATCACATATGTTATTTTGGGAAATCTACAGCAAGTAGCAGTGATTCGGACTCAGACTGGGGATTTACACTTTCGCTAGGGTTAAAAATCTAACAGCAAATAGGATAGCTTGAATAAAATAAATTGAGTGAATCCACCCGGACAGAACGTATACTTGTACTACTACTGAAGTGACCTGTACACCGAGTATAACAGATTTGGATAATAATAATGAGGTACTCTTAAGAAGCATTTTGCAGTGTGAAGATTAATTAAAGGACATTGTTATAAACTTATGAGAGATTATCAAGCCAAACTGTTAAAAAAGAAAAGTTGTATTCTGTCTTCATTTGAGTTTAGTGTTGCTTTCTGTCAAATAACTAAACAAATTTCATCTTGTTAATATTTATTGATTGGAAATAGGTTTTCAGTTTAGACATGCCTACTCTTCAGACTTGTGTGGTGTAGGAAAAATTTTTGGTCTCAATTGTTCAAAAATAAGTTTAGTCAGTTGTGTGAGAATGAAGTTAGCATTAGCAGAGGCATATGATGCAAGAAAGCAAGCTTATGCAGCATCAGCCAAAAAAAAAAAAAAAACTCCACTCCCATTTCACTCCTCCGTTCGTTTGAAATACCTTAGCTGAGCCTTAAATAGCTGAGCCTTAAATTTATTTAGGCTATGAACTTCCACAACAAGGGATAGAAGTCTGTTCCACCAACCAACTACCCGCTGGCTAAAGGCAAATTTCCACACATCTATCCTACATCTGTCTTTCCTCAATTTGAATTTATACCCTCTCAGGTGATTATTCTGAACAAGAGGAAGAATTCCATCGGCATTGAGCATGCCCAAACCATTCAAGGTTATACACCTCAATCAGATCACCTCGCAGGGGCCTACTCTCCAGACACTGTAATTTGCAAAACTTAAGCCTTTCTTTGTAAGAGCAACACTTTGTTCCATTCACTAATCTTGTTGCCCTTCTCTGTACTCGTTCCAGCAGCTCTACATCCTTCTTGAAATGAGGCCTCCAGACCTGTATACAGTACTCAAGGTGTGGCCTGCCCATTGCCTTATACAAGGGAATAATCACTCACCTACTTATCCCTGCTAGAAAAAATCCTGTATATCATTGACAAGACACCATGAGCTACTCTTGCAGACTGCCTGCACTGCTCAGAGAACTTCATATCTGCCTGCACATTTTCATTCTCTACCACTGTCAGTGTAGTACCACAGAGTTGATACGTTGCTCTGGGGTTACTGTTTCCCATATGTAGTACTTTACATTTGTCAATGTTAAACTTCATTTGCCACCTCTCAGCCCATCTGCTCAACCTTTCCAGATCCTGTTGCAGCAGCATAGCGTCAGTAGTGACCTTAACAACCCTGCCAACCTTTGTATCGTCTGCAAACTTGGACATTAAGCTTGATATACCATCATCAATAGCATTTATAAATACAGAAAACAACACTGAACCCTGAGGGACTCCACTAATAACATTAGTCCACGATGAGCAGTGTCCATTGATTACCACACTCTGTCTTCTCCCCCTCAACCATACCTTTATCCATAGCAGCAATTTGCCTCCAATGCCACACTGCTCCAATTTGTGCAGCAGTGTTCCATGTGCAATAGTATCAAAAGCCTTTCTAAGATCCAAATATATAATATCAAAGTTATTTCCTGCATCCAGTTCTTTTGTGACTACATCATAGTATCCAATCAAATTGGTCAGGCAAGACTTTCCCTTAACAAAACCATGCTGTGTCTGAGCTATAACTGAAGTCTTGTCTAGATGATCCTGCGGTGCTTCTTTAACCAGTGCCTCCATTAATTTTCCTGGAACAGGAGTTAAACTCACAGGTCGATAATTACTTGGGTTAGCCTTTGATCCTCCTTTGTAAATTGGGGTCACATTTGCACATCTCCAGTCTATAGGTACCTCCCCTGAGTCCAAAGACGTTCTCATAATTATGGCTAAGGGTTTGCTTACTTCCTTTGCTGCCTCCTTTAATATAACTGGATAGATCCCATCCACCCCGGGTGCCTTTTTTATGTTTATCCTCAACAATTTCTCCTCTGCTTTCCTCTCAGTTATTACAAAATCATCTAGCTCACTGCCAAAGTTTACTTCACCTCTGGCATTCCCATTCCTGAATAACTCCTCATGTGTGAATGTAGATGCAAAATACTCGTTTAGTTTGTTAGCCACCTGAACAGGATCCTCAACTGTTGAACCATCAATATCCAGTGGACCAATCTGATTCATTCCTTTCCTTCTAGAGTTTACATAGGTAAAGAACTCTTTTCTGTTTTTCTTTGCATCCTTTGCCAAGGATTTCTCATAATCTGCCTTTGCCTGCCCAGTCTCCTTTGTGACTTGGTTACAGACCAGCTTATATCTATCATAGGCTTCCATGTGACCCATTAATTTATATGTATCCCATGCATTTTTCTTCTCTGCCATATGTCTCCTTAGTTCATCTGACATCCATTTAGGCCTAAACCTTGAACAATATTTCTTAGTTGGCATGTAAAGCCTAGTAGCTTCCAAGATAAGTTCTTTGAATGCTTCCGATTGTGAATTTGCTGTTGGTAACATCATCAGTTGGTCCCACTGTATAGAATTTAAATACTGTCTCAGACCATCGTAGTCACCCTTACAAAAGCAAAAACCCTTCCCTTTACCCCTAATGGTAGTTACCTCTTTGAGTAAATCCCACTTCAGCACACTGTGATCACTGTCACCTAGTGGTTCCTTTATCTGCAGATTCTTAATGCATGAAGAATCACTACTGATAATCAGATCAAGAGTATTACTCCTTCTAGTTGCCTCCCGAACATGCTGATATAGAAAACAATCATCCAATAAATCCACAAAAGCCTTGCTAGTGTGTGAGTGACCAACCCACAAATTCCAGTCAATATCTGGGAAATTAAAATACCCCATTATAAGACTCTCTGATTTACTGGACCACTCTATTTCCCTGTACAGTTTCTTATTATACTCATCAGAGTCATTAGTCCTATAGCACACTCCTACTCTCAATTTTGATCTCCCAATGCTTATGTCACACCAAACTGATTCGACACTGCACTGTCCAGTGATATCGACTGGCTTCACTTCCTTGGATTTTATGTGTTTCTTAACTAATAGCATAACCCCTCCTCCCTTCCTATCCTGTCTATCCTTTCTGTAGACGTTGTACTCCCCAAATTCCAGTTCTGCATTCCTTATATCTGTGTGACACCACGTTTCTGATATCCCAACAATATCCACCTTTGATGCTTTGAGCAATATCTCGAATTCATCAAATTTATTCACCAAACTCCTAGCATTGGTATACACACAAGTATACATGCACCTGTTCCTGTTCTTTGCTACCCTAACACAACCCATGTGTTTACTTGTACCGCAATGAATCCCAGCAGTCTCTGAAATATCCTGCACCTTTTTTTCCAGGCTGCTGCTCATTCCAATAGAAGCAGTGCAAGAATCACTTTCACTTCTGCCAGTGGCTTCTGTTAATCTATTAGTCCTTGTATCCCCTCCAAGCTAGCAGTTTTGCAACCCACCTAACACTGCCTTGATAGCATCAGCAAATATTCTTGCACCCTTTCTATTTAAGTGTATCCCCTCCCTATAGAAGCAGTCTCTCCTGTTAACAAGTACAGACCAGGCTGAAAAAAATTCTACTCCTTGAGCCTTTCTCAATCTTTCCATGGCCGAATTGATCAACAAGGCTCTCATCATATACTGCCTCCTATTGTGTCTGGGCAGAATTGCAGACACTTTCAAATTCAACCCTAATTCTCGGCTTTTGTTCAACAGTGACTTGTACTTGTTATGTAATTCTGCCCGTTTCCTACTCTTAATGTCATTAGTGCCGACGTGTACAACTATATCACCTTTTGTGCCCTTAAAAGATGAAATCCACTCTACACCGTCATCGACCTTTGCCCCTGGCAGACATACCCTGGTCCTGTTCCACCTATCCTTTTTACAAAGCATGTTCCCCATTTCCCTGACAATAGAGTCCCCAACAACTACTAGTTCCTGTGGGACCAGCGCATTCTGTCTTGGGGGTTGCCACTGTGTTGCATGATGACCAAGTGCAAGCTCTGGCATTCCAGTTCCAGTTAAACATTGTATTTTTCAGTTAACATTATTTTGGTTAGGTTTTCATTTTCCAGGAATGTGTCTTCTTCTTGTAATTGACTTTTAACAGTTATTTAAATTGAAGGTTTTTCTTAGTTTATTTTTTATAGATATATTATTTCTTTAAATCAGTACTCATTTTTACGTATTCTTGTATTTCAGATTATTATCTTTAAGTAATGGAGAAAAGTTTCTAAGTAGAGACTCGTGGGAAAAGGCAAAATCCCTTGAAAGAGAAAGAAAACATCGATTGCAGTAAAATAATAAAATAAATACATATGTATATACATCTTTTATTCATAAAATTGGTAGTTATAATTGTAAATAGGAACAAAAAATCTAAATTTAAACTGTAGTGAGGAGAAAAATAATAGGCAACTCCAGTTCATTCAGTAGGCTACCATTCAATATTTAACTCTACAGAGTGAGTGAAGAGATGAAAGCATAGTGAGTGACATTGAGCTGCCTACTGCTTTTCTCTCTATATAGTTGCATATTTTAAGGTGATGAAAGCAGGACTTGTAATAGAAAAAAATTTTTTTTCATTAAAAACGATGTTATAGTAATTTTTGAGTTGTTTAATTAAAATGAGTATTCTGTAATTTTTTTATTTGTATTCCTAAACTGCAGTTAATTGGAGATTTATATCAGGATTTTTAAAGCAACAAATGTTTTTTTTTTAATATTTACATTTTTAACAATTGATTAAAGCTGTATGTGGAATGTATGATTGAATGAATGACTGAATGAAATTAGTCTAAGAAATATGAATTAGAAGAGAAATGTGATGTAGAGATTATTAAATTGCTAGAGAGTTAGATCCTGATTTTTTTCCCCTTTGGGAGGGGGAAGGCACAAGGCAGTTATGATATATATATATATATATATTGTGTTCCTAATGATATCTAGTCAATTTTACGGTGTTAGGAGTTTGTCAGTTGTGCAACATTAATGCTATTGTACAAAGGGCAATTAGACATTATATGTGCATGAAATTATATTGATCGATTTTGTTTAATTAAATGTTATTAATCTGTAGGCAATTAGGTGTATATGTATCAGGTTACCAAGTTAGCAAATGTAAACTAACTTTAGCCTGGGAGGCCTATAAACGTTATATGAATGTAATGGTATTAAAAATAATATGATGCTAAATGATGAAAATAACAATAAAAATAACAATATAAATGCAAATAAACAAAAAATGCAAATGAACAAAATAAATTGCAATAACATTCCCTCACTTGGCCATCAATCTGCTACTTCATCTGAGGCTTTTGAGCAGAATGATAGCCAGACTAAAAGAATGTCTCGTACCTACCCGTTACTGTTGAATGTGTAGGTATGAGACATTCTTTTAGTCTGGCTATCATTCTGCTCAAAGCCCCCAATGAAGTAGCAGATTGATGGCCAAGTGAGGGAATGTTATTGCAATTTATTTTGTTTATTTGCATTTTTTGTTTATTTGCATTTATATTGTTATTTTTATTGTTATTTTCATCATTTAGCATCATATTATTTTTAATACCATTACATTCATATAACGTTTATTAGGCCTCCCAGGCTAAAGTTAGTTTACATTTGGTAACTTGGTAACCTGATCCATATACACCTAATTGCCTACAGATTAATAACATTTAATTAAACAAAATCAATCAATATATATATATATATATACACACACACGAGGATTGTTCCGAAAATACGCCAGTTGTCAGCACTGCTTCGTTGCTATGGAAACAAGTGACAAGTTTGCGGTCTAGAAATGTTCCCCCACTTTTTCTTAGTTTGTGCAAGTGTATCACGTAGTATTCATTTTTATGTTCGTTATAACAGTTTATGTGAAGTGTGTTTTATGATGGTGAATGAGAAAGATATTTTGTTGATTATTAGACAAAGAATCGCGACTGAATTTTGTGTAAAGTTAGGCAAAAGTGGTTTTTGAATAAAATAATCATGTGTGACAAAGCCTGGATTAAACATTTTGATCCCGAGTTCAAACAGCAGTCAAGCAATATGGAAACACCATGATTCACACCGCCTCCAAAAAAATTTAGTTTTTGGTTCATCAAAAAAATTGATGTTGAATTTGTTTTTTGACGCCCGTGGAATAATACTACAGCACTGGGTTCCTGAGAAACAAACTGCAAATGGAGAATATTATGCTAGCATGTTGCGAGTTCACCTCAAAAGAAGCAATTCACACAAAAAGACCAGAACTGTTTAATCAAAAATGGTTTCTTCAAGATAACGCTAAGTCACGTGTCGCATAACCAGCAATGCAAGCTTTAGCGAAAATTAGTGGTCAACTACTAGACCACCCTTCATACAGCCAGACCTCGCACCATGCGATTTCTGGGCTTCAAAAAAGCCCAGAAAGGCTCAAAAAAGAGTTGAGAGAAAAAAAATTTAACACAAATGAAGAAGTTAAATCTGCCACATTCGCTATCCTGCAACACCGTTCAGAAAATGGGTTGCAGCACGTGTTTCAGAAGCTAGTGAACCACTGTAAAAGGTGTGTAGGATGTGAAGGACGCTATTTTGAAAAGGAGATCCATACCATCCTCCCAAGTGACTCAGACTCGGAGCAATGATCTCAGTCCACGTATTTTCAGAACAGCCCCCTTATATATATATATATATATATATATATATGAGCGGTGATCATTTAATTCGTGGATTAATGCAAGATGTTATCTTAATTGTCATCATCTGAATCTTCTGTGGATTGCTCCTCGAAATACTCTCCCTTGAACTTTACACACTTTTGCCACCGTTGTACCCATGTATTAAATGCTTCTTGCAAGCCATTTTTTGAAAGACAGCAAAATGCTTTTGTTGTGGCTCTGTGAGCATCGTTGTGTTGAATGCAACACGCTTCCATTTCAGATCTTTCTTCAGACGTGGAAACAGGAAGAAATCACACTGAGCTAAGTATGGTGAGTAAGGGGGATGTGGCGGAACTCGGTGGCATCTATGGCAATGATTACTGGCTGCAAAATATTAGCTGTATGGTGCCTGGCATTGTCTTGATGGAGAAACCACTTCACACCGGAAAATTCAGTCACACCAGACTATGGCCATCCTACCAAGACACCTGTTACCGTACGCTTTGTTTATCTTTTTAACTGTCCAATGCATTTAAGCCCCATCTGATACAATAACAAATCACATATCGTTATATGTGATTCGTTATTGTGTTACATGTTATATATTTAATATCAAATCAATATATTGTATATATAAACACATATATATGTTGAATAGAATAACAGTAAAGTGTAAATAAGTAAATTGAAAAATGGGGAAGTAGTTTAGTGCAGTCAAAGGCAGCAAATGCTAAACAATAGCAGAGCAGGGCATGGAAAATAAAGCAGAGAAAAAGAAGAAGAAAAAAAAAAAGAATGTGAGGAAGATAGAAAACTGATAAATTATATTCATAATAAATAAATGATTACAAAATTAACAAAATAAGGATGTTGCCACACAACTTACAAAAGTGGCCTCTGATCAGGTGTCAGTGGCCAGGAATGCAAGCAAAATAGCAATGTGTCTTCATTTCTGCTGTAAACCACAAGCCAAAGGGTAAAAAGCATTAAACATAAATAAAAATGGGAATAAATTTTGTTACTGAAATAAATTAAAACAAAATTTTGTAAACAAAATAAAAATTTCAAGGATTAAAAGGGGGGGGGGTAGAAAATAGCTTGTGAACTTGAGTTGATGCTACGAACATGAGAAATTATAACTGGAAATGATAACAGAAATTTCTAGAGCTATACACTGTGCTGCCACTTTATTAGGTACACGCTTGCTGTGCACACAAATGGGTAGTCTCACAACGTTGCAAGTCACATGACCACAGTTGTGGATATAAATGCAGCAGAACAACATTTCTATCAGTATCAGTATCAGTTAAGCATACAAACCGTAGCAAGAATAGAGAAAAGGAGTGATCTTACGGACTTCGAACGTGGTATGGTAGTAGGTTCAAGATGTGCTGGACAAAGCATCTCTGAAACAGCAGTTCTCCTGAACTTTTTACGCACCACAGTTTCAAGGGTGTATCAAGAATGACGCAATGAACTGAAAACATCCTCTCAACGGCACTCCTGTGGAAGAAAATCGCTTGTTGATGAGAAAGGTCAGAGGAGGATGGCTAGAATTGTGCAAGCAAACAGACGGGCCACAATGTCGCACATCATGTTAGAATACAACCTTGGTGCTCAGAACAAAATATCACAACGGACCACTAGTTGCACTTTGTCGCGAATGGTCTACGATGTACCTTTGTATCGCGTACCTTTGTTATTGATGAAGAACAAGAAACATGCCTCCTGTGGGCACAGCAACACAAGCACTGGACTATCGAGGATTGGAAAACATTTGCTTGGTCTGACGAGTCAAGTTCCTGGTACATCACGTTGATGGAAGGCTCAGAATTTGGTGAAAACAATATGAATCCATGGACCCATCATGTCTGACGACTACTGTGCAAGGTGGTGGGGCAGTATTATGGTGTGGGGAATGTTTGCTTGGCACACGTTGGGCCCATCGATACCCATAGATTCACGGCTGAATGCCATATCGTTGCTGATTAAGTGCATCCGTTCATGTTGGCCTCAGTCAGATGGTTACTTTCATCAGGATAATGCACTGGTACACAAAGCCCGAATCACTATGGAATGGTTCCAGGAACATGACAATGACTTTTATTTGTTTCAGTGGCCCGCTCAGTCCACGGATCTCAATCCTATTGAACATCTTTGGGATGAGCTGGAAAGGGCTGTTCGCTGCAGGCCTACACCTCCGTCGAATCTCAAAGAACTGCGTGACACACTCATGTCTGCATGGTACTCCATTCCTGCACAATGTTTTCAGCATCTTGTTCGATCCATATCTAGATGAATTCAGGCTGTTTTGAAAGCTAAAGGAGGCTCAAGACGCTACTAGGTAGGCGTACCTAATAAAGTGGCAGCACAGTGTATAACGTATTAGTCTAATACAAGTTAGGGTAAAGAGATTTGGAAACACAAAAAAGTAAGAGACTTAAGATAACACTTAGGCAAAGTAACAAGCAATAGCTTGCATAAAAAATGAAATATAGAAGTAAAACTAAACAATAGTAGCACCTGGAAGTAAATTTTCGACCAGAATCCAGAAATTTCTAAGGATAAAAAACGTTAAGTGAACATAAGAACTTAAAATACGTGTTAAGTAACATAAGCATGGAAAAAATAACTTACATTGTATAAATGTGTGGGGAAGAAGGTGGTAAAACAAATTTTACAAGACAAACCAAAACTAAAACTGAAAAATGGTGCAAATGAAATCTAAATATAAAGTTGTGTAACAGTGGCAGCTGGTGATAAAATTTTTTTATACTATAAAAAAAATTATTATATAGCGTTATATAATTAAGTACAGACGAACTTGGTTATAACAAGCCTCAAGGGACCCACCATTACTCGCTATATCAGTGATAGCGGAGATTGGCAAACTCCCGGGTCCCTTAAACAATGAACACTTTATATCAATGATGAGTTAAATCTACCTCATTTTTTTAAATTCTCAATAACTTGATAAAAAGATAGATTCAAAAAAAAAAGAAATATTAGAGAGAAAAAAATAATATAAGTATACTGTATACCTACATATTTGTGTAATATTCTTGTATAAACTACAATACAATTAATATTAAACAATCTATTTGTCTGTAATTTCAAAACTAACACAGTACTAAACACGATTTCAATTAGTCTTTATTTATGAATCTTAAAATTGATGTTCGTTTTAAAGATTTTACTTTGATATTTCTTAAGTTTCCCCTTAAAACACTCAATGCATTAAAAGTCATTACTTTCGTCATTTCTTCAAAAAAAATTGACTAATGTGTCCATTGCACCTTGAGCTTGTGAGCACTGATTTTGATTCACTTTCAAATATCATCACAATCATCATCTTTACCATTGTCGTTATCAACTTTGTTGAGCACAGCATCCACAATGTCACTCTCTGTAGGAAGACCACTAGTCAATAAGTTGTCATTGACTTGTACAAATTCATCACTGTTATCTATATTAAAACTTACAATGTTGTTAGGTATCAACCATTCGGGTAATGGTAAGTTGTTTTCTTCATTTCCATCTTCATCTACAATTGAAATTCTTATTTGAATTTAATTTAGATTTCTTGAAGTAGTTCGATATGGTTGTTGAAGTAACGTTCCAAGCATCATTCAATAAATTTATATAGCATCCAATATCGATATAGACTTGGTAAGCTTCTGTTCTCATTGACTGATCAGTTGTAGAACTAGAAATCTTTTATGCTCTTGATTATACCTATGTCCAGTGGTTGTAAAATTGATGTCGCATTGGGAGACAGAAACACTAGCTTAATATTGGACAAATTTTGAATTTGGGGATGTGCAGGACAGTTATCAACTAATAAAATATATTTCTTCTTTTTCATTAGCTCCTTATTCCAATCATTTACTTCAATGTATTGCCGAAAAATATCTGAAATCATCCAAGCTTTCTTGTTGGCAGAGTAATCCACAGGAAGTTTCCTAGTTTTTGAAATACCGAAGTTTTAACGATTTTCCAATAACAAACAGCTTTTTTAACAGTTCCTGTCATATTTGTGCATACGAGCACTGTAAAGCGAGCCTTTGATATTCTTCCACTAACACATTTTCCCCCTTTTAATTTAAATGTATTGTCAGGTGTCAAATTATAAAAAAATCCTGTTTCTTTGGTGTTGTAGTCTTTGTCATTGAAATCTTGATTGATTTCTGCCTAAACATGGTCAATCCGTTCATTTGCTATTATTGGATCTACATATCGAGATTTTCCACTAAATTTTGAATAAATGATGTTATGTCCGTTTTTAAATCGATCCAGCCAACCGTTGTTACACAAAATCGGCACTTCCAAATTTTAGCAAATTTTTCTGCTTGAGCCTTAAAGATCGGACTGTCTATTGAAAATCCAGCACTTCTTTGTGTGGTGAACCATTGAAGCAATGCTTCATCAATGTTTGTAACCTCGCAATTTCTAAATTTTTTATTTATTTATTTTTTTTCGGTTATGTTTTTTTCCAGTGCCGATATGTAAACATTATTCTTCCACAATGTCGATACACTTCAAGAGTACAAAGAAAACTTTTTAACATTAGCAAGGGCACGTGATGCAAGAAAGCAAGCTTTTATAGCATCAGCCAAAAAAACACCCTTATTTCACCCATTCCCCCGCTCCAAATGTTTGTCAAGTTCTGCCTTGAATCTATTTAAGCTATCAACTTCTACAATGACAGATGGAAGTTTGTTTCAGCACTCAACCACCTGCTGGCTAAAGGCAAACTACGCACATCTATCCTACAACCGTCTTTCCTCAATTTGAATTTATGCCCTCTCAGGCGATTATTCTGAGCAAGAGGAAGAATCCCATAAGCATTGAGCATGCTCAAACCATTCAAGGCTTACACCTCGATCAGATCACCTCGCAGGTGCCTAGTCTCCAGACAATAATTTGCAAAACTTAAGCCTTTCTTCGTAAGAGCAACCATTTGTTCCGTTCACTAATCTTGTTGCCCTTCTGCTTGAGCCAGTATGCCCTTCTGCCTATACTCGTTCCAGCAGCTCTACATCCTTCTTGAAATGAGGCCTAAAGACCTGTATACAGTACTCAAGGTGTGTCCTGACCATTGCCTTATATAAGGGGATAATCACCTCCTTATCCCTGCTAGAAAAATTCCTGTTTATCATTGACAAGACACCATGAGCTATTCTTGCAGACCTGCACTGCTCAGAAAACTTCATATCTGCCTGCACAATTACCCCCAGGTCCTTTACATTCTCTACCACTATCAGTGTGGTACCACAAAGTTGATACGTTACTCTGGGATTACTGCTTCCCATATGTAGTACTTTACATTTGTCAATGTTAAACTTCATTTGCCACCTCTAAGCCCATCTGCTCAACTTTTCTAGATCCTGTTGCAGCAGTGTACTGTCAGTGTCATTAATAACCCTGCCAACCTTTGTATCATCTGCAAACTTGGACGTTAAGCCTGATATACCATCATCAATATCATTTATAAATACAGAAAACAACAATGGACCCAACACTGAACCCTGAGGGACTCCACTAATAACATTAGTCCGTGAAGAGCAGTGTCCATTGATTACCACTATCTGTCTTCTCCCACTCAACCATCCCTTTATCCATAGCAGCAATATGCCTCCAATGCCACACTGCTCCAATTTGTGCAGCAGTCTTCCATTCTAAGATCCAAATATTTGATATCAAAGTTATTCTTTGCATCCAGTTCCTTTGTGACTATGTCATAGTATCCAATCAAATTAGTCAGACAAGACTTCCCCTTAACAAACCCATGCTGTGTCTGAGCTATAACTGAAGTCTTGTCTAGATGATCCTGCAATGCTTCTTTAATCAGTGCCTCCATTAATTTCCCTGGAACAGAAGTTAAACTAACAGGTCTATAATTACCTGTGTCTCCCTTTGATCCTCCTTTGTGGATTGGGGTCATATTTGCACATCTCCAGTCCATGGGTACCTCCTCTGAGCCCAGGGAAGCTCTCATAATTAGGGCTAAGGGTTTGCTTACTTCCTTTGCCGCCTCCTTTAATATAACTGGATAGATCCCATCCACCCCAGGTGCCTTTCTTATCTTTAACTTCAACAATTTCTCCTCCACTTTATTCTCAGTTATTACAAGATTATCTAGCTTACTGCCAGAGTTGAATACACCTCTGGCATTCCTCTCCCTGAATAACTCCTCATGTGTGAATATAGATGCAAAATATTCATTTAGTTTGTTAGCTACCTGAGCAGGATAATCAACAGTTGAACCATCGATATCAAGTGGACTGATCTGATTCAACCCCTTCCTTCTAGAGTTTACATAAGTAAAGAACTCTTTGCTGTTTTTCTTTGCATCCTTTGCCAAAGATTTCTCCTAATCTGCCTTCGCCTGCCTAACCTCCTTTGTAACTTGGTTACCGACTAGCTTATATCTATCATAGGCTTCTGTGTCACATATTAATTTATGTGTGTCCCATGCATTTTTCTTCTTTGTCACATGTCTAATTAGTTCATCTGACATCCATTTAGGCCAATAATTGAACAATATTTCTTTGTTTGTATGAAAAGCCTAGTAGCTTCCAAGATTAATTCTTTGAATGCTTCCCATTTAGAATTTGCTGTTGGTAACATCATCAGTTGGTCCCACTGTATAGAATTTAAATATTGTCTCAAACCCCGTAGTCACCTTTACGAAAGCAAAAACCCTTCCCTTTTCCCTTGATGGTAGTTACCTCTTTGAGTAAATCCCACTTCAGCACACTGTGATCACTGCCACATAGTGGTTCCTTTATATGCAGATTCTTGATGCATAAAGAATTACTACTGATAATCAGATCAAGAGTATTACTCCCTCTAGTTGCCTCCCTAACATGCTGGTGTAGAAAACAATCATCCAATAAATCCACAAAAGCCTTGCTAGTGTGTGAATGACCAACCCACGAATTCCAGTCAATCTCTATCTCTGGGAAATTAAAATTCCCCATTATAAGACACTGATTTACTGGCCCACTATTTCTCTGCTCAATTGCTCATTATACTCATCAGATTCATTTGGCCTATAACACACCTCTCATTTTTTGTTTCCCAGTGCTTTTTGCACACTTCAACATTTTTGTTGCCCCATGTTCTAACTCGCGAATAATTTAGACTTTTGTGCAAATTAAAAGAGACTTTCTTTTGTTAGTAGACATGTTTCCGAAGGAAGGGTTCATTTCTAACTGATTTTACTTTAAAACGATAAAGTGATCTGCATACAAAGTTCTTAGAGTCCCAAAATAAATTTATGCTTCAGTTACTGCAAGAGAATCTGTAAACAGGGTAATGCGACAAACGGAACACCAGTGCGCTATTGTATAGCCCCGTCCCTAGAAGTACAAGGTCATAAACCAGCCACCAATCCGATGCAGGTGGTCATAAAGCTAAGTCGTCATTTTCGTCTATTCCAAGAATTGGGATTTTTCGACTACCCCAGCAATTAAGAATGTTTGCATAGTTAACAAAATTTGTTTGATATATCCGTGTAGTACGCTCATTGGAACAGTGAGCGATTGTATGGGAATACGCATAAATTAAAATCATGGCTTTTTGCTCATTACAGCCGTGATCTCGTTATTTCCGTGCTTGTTATAATGATTTTTAATCTCCTTGAAAATTCTCCATGCATATTCATTACAGTTTCACTATATTTATCCGAGCTAAGCCGTCTTGAAATATCTTTCCCTCATGAGTTTTCAAAGTAGGGAAGCGGAACAGTTATTTGTTTTTCAAATTTGATAAAAATCACAACAATTTAGTTGTGAAAGATTTTTCTTCACAGTACATTTCAAAAACGAAAGTCTTTTTCCCACCTTGCAAGGTCTTATTAAGTTCGTTATATCTACTGAAAAGAAGTCATTCAGCCAATTTTCATGTTTAAATTTTTCAACATATTCGCTCCTTTCTTTCATTTCTAAGAAAAATTATTTCCTCTCTTAGGTCCCAAACTCTTTTTAAAACTAAGTTCAAAGTTGGCCATGTTATCTATGTGTGGTATGGAATATCATCGTGTCGACTGTCAATGTCTTCAAGAAAATTTGAAACCTGACTATAGTTCAGAGCATTAGATCTAACAAAATTAACATTTTTTATATGTTCTAGTTTAAGAAGGTTCTTACATAATACTTCTTGGTTAATAATACAATGAAATAATGTCTTTACTGGAATAGTATTTTTTTTTAACTTGATCTGTCAGCTTTTTTTTAACATTCCAACATTTTTGCCAGTAAAATTTGGACTCCCGCCTCTCGTGATGTTAATATTTCCCCATTTTATCTTTAACTGGCTCGCTTACTCATTTAAAGCAATTAATAGATCTTCACCAGTTATTTTCAGTGGTTGCAATCCTGCTAATTGCTGAATTATACAAAATAGTTTTTTCCTCTAATAAAAACTGACAGTTGAGCTGTATCCTTAATATCATAGCGCTCTTCCAAATCAAGCAAAAAATATTCAAAATGTTTATACTTGTTTTTTAATTGAGAAAGTAAATGATCTGAAATTTCATCTATTTGTCTTACTACAGTGCACTTTGACAAGCTTATACCTTCAAACATTTTTTTTCTGGGCATAACAACTCTGCTACCATCACCATATACTCCTTTAATTTCTCAATCCACTAAAGGCTTGCTCCTCTTAGCAATCCTGTGGGCAACTAACTAGCTTTTGTTATAGCTACTTTGATAGAAATTGGTTTTTAAAACATTTTCTGCTGTTTATTGATGCTTAATAGTTCGGCAGCCTTATTTTTCATTTTGTTTTCTGAAAAATTAAAAGTCTTGGAATGTTTTGTTGTGAACTGTGTTTTTAAATTATATTCTTTTAACACTGCCACTTTTTCCTTGCGCACCAAACAAATTGCTATGCCGTTAATGTAAGTAAAAAGATATTTGAAACTCCGGTCTTCCTGGAACTTTCTGCATTTGGGATCAACTTTCCTTTTCTTCATTCCATTCATCTTGGGTAATCTAAAAAAAAAAAAAATGCCTGTATACGGTTACTTTTAAACAACAAACTATACTATTTATAAGCAGCGCTTTTTTTGTAAAAAATTAGGTGCCAGTACTCATTCTTTGCTATCAGGAAAAATTAAAGATTAAAAGGATATGAAAAGTACTCTAAATTTTTTTTTTCCTGATATTGTTACTTTAGTAGTAATGTTTTTGGAATAAGAACAAAGAATTAAGTATTATTAAACATACATTTATTATTCAAGTATATAAAAAAAAATAAGTAAAAAGTTTTAAAATAAGTAAAATGTGAGTAAACTAAATAAATAATTGAAAAATAATAAGTACAAATAATTTCATAATAAAGTTTTTGTAGAATATGCCAATTTTTTATTAAGTTCTCGTTTGACACTTTGGCTTATGCTGCACCAGCCAAAAAAAATTGAGTTACCCTGATAGAGAGAGAGAGAGAGAGCGAGCGAGTGAGCGAGCATGTGTAAAAAGTAGAAGGGAATCATCAAGAAAGAGAAGAATGATGATATCCAGCTCAGGACCCTGGGTGTGCCAAGCCCATACTCACCAGATGTGAGCCCAGGACGTCTTTTCTTGCTGTTTGTGTCTGTTGCTGAATGAAGTTTCCGAAGCAGCCACGAATTGACATGATTTGTTGAATCGAACATGTCAGCGGTGGGGTCTACAATTTTAAGAAATAGTAGCGAAGAAATTGTTTTTGTTATCAAGGAAGCTCTGGTTGGGTTGACGACCAGATTCATTTGTGAATATCCTCATTCACATTTACTCGCTGAAATTGGTAGATTTTATCTGATTATAGCCTTAGTAGCTAATGCGCCAATAAAACCAAAACCAAACCAAACCAAACTCGCTGAAATTGGTATCGTGCTCGGAGCGTTCATCAAATGTTTCAATTCTTCCAAAACAGTCTTAATTAATGCAATTCATTAATTCCGAAATTCATGAATTGCATCTCTTTCATTTACCTGAAACCTAATTGACAATTTTCTAATTTCATTTTCACAAAATACGAACATTTCATGTCTAGAAGGTTTAATACCTTCGTTGTCCTCATTTTCCTTCTCTCGTCATCGATTTTGTCACTAGTTCTTTGAATTAGTTGTTAAATTTGAATTTTTTTTTTTAAACTGTCCAAAATGTCAGTCATTCCAATGTTCAGGTACTGTGACCATGTAAATAGAGATAGGAAAATTTTACTGAAAAATGTGGATAACGCACTTCCGCGAAACAACAGATGATTATTTGTCGGGGTAAAAGAAAATGACTTTTCTAATTCTTGAAAGTGGCACTTACAGTTGATTCACAGTAGTGTCCAACCTACAGCCTGCTCGGAAAGTGAACTAAAACATTTTAAATTTTGTTAATTATCAAAAAATTTTCTCATTAAATGTTTTGTTCAGTAATTGTGTATTGTACTTAATAAAATTTTTGGATATTTTCAGTTTTACTTTTACATGTAACAAGATATGGAAAATATAAAACGACGCAAAAGAAATCCATCTTTGAATTTTTTTGAATATGGCCTCTGTACTAGAAACAGTTGGACACCACTGGGGTAGAAGGTTGAGCAGAGCCCATTGTCAGCATTGGGAATACCCTTTGATCTGCCCACTGTTGAACAGCATGACTTCTCCATATATGCGCCAGGTGGTCAGATAGGTTTTGCGAGTACTACTAAGTTGTAGAATGGTAATCCTGTTAGCTGTCTTAATTCGTGCTGCAGCAGTAATTGCCTGAAGGCCAGAAATGTGAACAGTGCGTACCGAATTAAGTCTGTTCTAATCATTATATAAAAAATTTCTTTGCTCAACGGAAACTATTTTAAATGTAACTTCTAAGGGGAATTCAAATAATTTGCTATAAAAGGACTTCGTTAAACAAAGGTCCGAGTAATTTAGAATTCTAAAAATGGTTATGATGTTTTATAAAGAAATATCTTAACAGTAGACAATGAAAAGTCAAATTTAGTTAAATAACTTTAAGCTTATTTGAATAATAGGCAAACGTGAAAAAAATTTACGGAATACAAATTTCGAAGTGTATTGCATCCAAATGTCACAAGCCACTGTTAATAAAGGTGCCAGTACATCGTACCATTGCCTACCATCCCAAAAAAAGCACTGTTTATAAGTACCAGACAATCATTATTTATGCTTTATTAAAAGCAGAAGAAAGTTTTAACTTATAAAATTTTATAACCATCTTCCTGGTAAAATCAATTAATGTATAACAAGTAACTCTTTAAAATTTCTTGAAACAAATTCTGCATATAAACTTTAATCTGATTTTCGAAATTTTAACATTCTCAATTTAATTAATAGAATAGTCCTCTTTTCAAACCAATGTTTTGAAGAAAATGTTAAGAAGTTAAATCGCAATTTTACTTCCTTCTCAAGAATTGGTTTATTTGACCAAACTTTCATCAACTCTGTTCATCAGATCAAAATAAAAAGAGAACTCACCTTTATGGCTTTATCCTGCAACTTTGAAAAATGTTTCTTCGTCGAGCACAAACAACTGATGGTTTCGGAAACCTTTGTTTAAGGGACAGCATTATGACTCATGAATTTCTATGAAGTATATCTTGAAATGAAAGAAAAAGGCAAGCAAGAAGTTCTCAGTATAGTACTGTCTGAAGGGTGAATAGAATTCTAGAAATAAAGACAAACCCTTTATTTTATAGTTCCTAGTGCTTTTCAAACCACTTTTACATTTTCAGTCTTCAAGACTGGGCTACGAGATTTTTTTCATATGCTTTAAAGTCCTGTGGGCCGGATAGAATGCCTCGGCAAGCTGTATCTGGCCCACAGCCTTTTGCCCGCCCCTGCTCTAGACTATGACACACCTTAAATCCTGATGCTGACTCTTCTTGTCCAGCTTTGTCAAATGGGATCTCACTTGGACTGCGTAGCTACCTTCAAATTTGAAGTCATTAACAAATCAGACAACTCACCACCTTTTCCAACACCTGGCATGAGTCAAACATTGATGTCACCATGACGTCAAGTCCCTTTCACAGATCTCTTGCTTGTGTGTTAAAGAATCTTGGACCACAGGCTTATCACCTTTTCCCTGGTGTGCATGGATTCCACACTTCCAGCTAGAAACAATGTTAGGCTTATGCTTAACTGTGGCAGTTTGAACCTTTTCAATGCTACTTTGTGTAGCTCACTAGAAGAAACTCCACGTCCTTGAAGAACTCAGCATCTTCCGTTGACGCACCATGCAGGCTAGAAAGATTCCAGCAAGTCGATACATCCTGGCTCCAGACAAGTGGATGCTATGTGTGGGGAATACACGACCATAAGAAACACCTATACTGAATTCATCAGGAAAAAAAAGCCTCATGGCAAAATTTCGTGGCCTCCACTAGAAACTCATATATGGGGCCTAGTGTACAAAAGTGTTGTAAACTTCCCAGGGTTGAGGTAGTCAATTCAACCGTCACGCCTGCTGGGACATTGACTATTGGGAAGAGTTCATACTAGACAGCTTGAATATGACCTCACTGAAATTGAAGTGGTCAAAAAGCTCTTTACGATCTATCCTGATTGCCTGTTGGCGCTCTTCAACAAATGCCTTGAGCACTCAATTTTCCCTCCCATCTGGAAGAAGGCCTCCTTTCGACATATCTTGGAGGCCCCAGACAAGCTGCTGACAGCTCAAAACTCCTATTTGCCCATAGCACTCTTACCTGTTGTCAGAAATATCTCTGAGCATCTATTCTATGTAAGAACATTTTAATGTTACATCACTGTAAACTTAAATTCTGACCGACTATGGCTTCAAAGAGGGTGTTGTCTCTAGGCCTCGGGATTTGTTTACCTCTCAGCATCTCTTTGTACCTGTATATCCTTGGGTGCCGAGTGCTGCTGACATTTGGCTTGCCAGATGTGGGATGCCAAATTGGTCTCCTTTGCACACTTCCCTCGTTCTGCAAACCTTTCCTGATCTGGAAGACTGCCCAGGGCTTCTAGACTAGGCGAAACTCCTACTCCCTTTCCACCTCCTTGATCCACTGGATGATGCCTTCCTCCCTTTTCCCACTATGTCTTAACAATTCACTATCGTCCCCACCCACTCATCACTTTTTTTTGGCCTGACGTAGAAAAGCCCAGGCAATTCTGTCAGATCTGTCCAGAATTCATAACCCTCTGTACTGCCTCCAGGTGGTGCTGATGGGTAATGTGGGGTCCCAGCAGGGGCCTGTGGCTATATGGCCAGAAGGGCAACACAACCGAGCACTACCTGCACACCCTTACACATACACATTCTGGCATTGCAGTGAACTGTTTGGATCAGAGTTACTATGCAGAGTTGGTGGAGACCCCTATGCTGCCAGATGACAAACACTATGTCACTGTAATCAGCCTTATGGAAGCAAAAGTCCCCTTTACCCTTGACAGTGAGTGCACGTGCAGTGTGTGGACAAGTGAATTGCAATGTCCTTCAACTTTTAAAAAAATTTCAGTTTTTTCCTGCTTATCAAATTTAAATTCATGCTAATAGAATAGATGCCTTATTGGAAGCTGTTCTCGTCCTTCAACTTATATTATGCAGATTGTCATCAGGTAACTTGATTTGAAAAATTTCCCGCCTGATATGTATACAGTTTAAGTTACTTTTTTTTTTTATAGTTGTATATTTATTTGTATAGTTTGTCATACTCATCAGCGTCATTAGGCCTATTACACACTCCTACTCTCATTTTGTTTTTCCAGTGCTTATGTCATGCCAAATGGACTCAGCATTGCACTGGCCTATTACACACTCCTCTCATTTTTGTTTTTCCAGCGCGTATGTCATGCCGAATGGACAGGAGCAGCAGCAGTGCGTAGCACACGCTTCTTGATTAGACCGGAGTTTGAGCCCGTGACCACCAAATACGGGGGATGCGGAAAGGTCAGGGAATGACCACTGCATATCCCCGGAGCAATATGGCCTTAGTTGCTAATGCTCCTAAAAACAAATAACAAATCACCGAATGGGCTCAGGCATTGCACTGGCCACCCATATCGACTGGATGCACTGCCTTAGATTTAATGGGCTTTTTAACTAAGAGCATGGCCCCACCCACCCATCTTGTCCTCTCTGGCCTTTCTGCATGGCGTATATGGGAAACCTTGGGAACTGCCTATAGTACAAGAATACTTTGAATAATTTGTGATTCTGGTTTTGATAGGCATCTCAGTTGGGTGGATTAGATTTTGGGGTTGTCGTTCATGAGGATTTACCTGGAGGTGACTCAGATGGCAGGGAAGCAAGTGAGCACATACTGGGGCGTCCACTTTTGCGGTGAAATGATTACTACGGCTATAGGTGAGTCAGCTGCATTTCCTTCCGGGGCCTGTGCATTTCCTAGTTTGTCATTTGTAATATGGCATGTTGCTCTCCTATAAAAGAAACGTATTATGGCTCCGTATAGCCATATGGATGGACGTTTAACGTGATATAGTTCATAGTCACATTTGAGCTTGAAGGAGGCATAGTTCTGGTACTTCGCTGGCAGCTGTTCGACTGCAACATCAAGCTGCCACTCATCTCTCAAAGCTGTAGCGATGTCATTGGTTGTGGTCTGTGGGGACAGTCTTGAGATGCATAAGCTGCTTTTAGACTTTCCTATAGTGCTTATTGCTTGGAGCGAGAGGTGCTCGATGTTCCTATAGAAAAGGAACGGCTTGCTCTAGGTCTGGAAGAGGAGATGTGTTTTGGCTGATTAGTCGCCACGATCTGGGCCCAGGTCGTGGCGACAGTTACACCCTTACAGGCTGTAACTGTAAGAGTGTTCTGTCGATTAGCGTAGTGAGGGTGTTGTCACAATTACTACTCTATACTATTAATACTAGTCTACTGCCACTACTAAATTATTAGTATACAGTGTGTCTCAAAAATACACGGTATAACTTCAGGAATGCGTTCCTCATATATAGACAATAAAAATATTTTATATCAACATAGTTCCGGAAATGCTTGGTTTCCAAATTTTGAAGGTCTGTCTATGACACTTAACTGTTCACATCACCTTATAGTAATTGTTCAAAATGTCCACCTTCTGCCTGAATACAGGCCTCACATCGACGTCTCATGGACTCGCGAAGACAATGCCAAATTCCTGGCATGTTTCGTATTGTCTCACAACCTGCCACATTTCGATTGTGGAGGAGTTTCCACATCAGCTACCGGAGTCGAATACACCAATGAGTTTAAATAGCACCACAAGAAAAAATCTAGTGGGTTTAAATCAGTGAATGTGGAGACCAGGCAGTTGGTCCACCTCTACCTATCCACTGACCAGGAAACCTCTGATTCGGGTAATTGCGGGCTAGGTGGCTGAAATGTGCTGGAGTGCCATTGTGCATGAAGTGTGCTTGTTGACGAATGATCAGTGGCATGTCGTCCAAGAAATCAGGCATGTTGTTTTCCAGAAAGTTTCTGTACACCTGCCCTATGAGTTTGTTTGGAAGTATGGGGCCCAAATAACTTATCACCAAAAACACCCACCCAGATGTTGAGGCTGAACCGCTATTGGTTAAGTAATGGAAGAATTGCATGTGGGTTTTCCTCAGCCCATACATGCTGATTGTGAAAGTTTTGGATTCCGTCTCGTGTGAACTGTGCTTCATCTGTGAATATCACTAAGGCAGAAAAGTGAGGAGTTGCACCACAATGCTGCAAGGACCACTGGCAGAACAATACTCGTGCAAGGTAATCTGCTGGTGACAAGGGCTGTACCCGTTGCAGATGGTAAGGATACAGTTGGTGTTCTCGCAACTCTCTCCAAATAGTCGAACGTTGAACAGCAAGTTGCATTGCTATTCTGCGTGTGGTGATTCCAGGAGTGGTATGTACAACATCCAAAATCTCCTCTATTTCAGGAGTCGTAGATCTTGGTCGTCCTCTGTCGGCAGCACGAGGTGTAAAGGTCCCATGTTCACAAAGGCGGCGATGGATACCTTCAAATGTTTTCCTATCTGGACATCGTTCTGGGAACCTTTCGTTCTACAAAGGACGAGCCTCCAGAGCCTTGCCGTCCACCAAACCGTACATAAAGTGCACATCCGCTTGCTCCTGATTTGAGTACATGGTCGGAATGGAAAACCACCAGATTCTGTCAGTACCTTGTGATGAAGGAAATCATCTGCGGGAGATAAGGCATTCCGGTTAATAACTCGGGAGCCAAGCATTTCTGGAAATATGTTGAAATAAAATATTTTTATTGCCTAAATATGAGGAACTCATTCCTGAAGTTATGCCGTGTATTTTGAGACATCCGATATAAAAGTATAAATTATAAATCATCTCTCTAAAATGTATTCTCACAAATCAGGAGCCCAGAAAATAAAAGAAAAGACAAGAAAGAACGAGAGGAAAATGAAAAAAAGGGGTCAACAAACGGTCTTTCAATTTGGATTAAGTGCAGCTTCAAAAAATTTTTCATTGAACTCACCTATAGAATTGGAGCAAGAAGAAACTGTTGGAAACCTCATCCCCAAACAAGGAGCAGTTGATTTGGGTAATCATGCACAGGGTTTTGATGAAGGGGCAGATGCAGAAAATGAAAATGGAAAACAGAATGAAACAGACATACAGGCGCATGTGAAAGTGAATTTGGAAAACGAGAGGAGTAATCATAGTTTAGGCCTTGACATTGGATGTATCACAACCGAGTTTCCATCTCAAAAGGAAATAGAAAAGTATGTTACGAATGGTCACATCCCTCTGCCTAAAACATCCCCAAAAGATACCTGCAATCAAGTTTTTCCAGAAAGCATACTGAAATTTCAAAGCACGAATGGAGAACTACATGTAAGAGACTGGCTTGTCTGGAGTCAACAGAAACAAGCATTATATTGCTTTCCTTGCATGTCGATTATTTTGGCACAAGGCAGTCAATAGTCTCAAGGCTAGCACTTCTGCGTCTAAATCTGCACTGGTATCTGCTGAAGGCTGGGATTCTAATGGGAAGTGGCAGAAACTTTCCTACAGGATTCCAAAACATGAAAAAAGCAGTCACAGAGAATGTTACCTAGCTTGGCGAGAACCAGAAAGGCGCCTGCTGTCTGGGACAGAAGTTGACACCATCTTAGAAGCGTCAATCAAAACTGAAGCTGTGAAATGGTACAGTCTTTTAAAGCGCATCATCGAAGTTGTTCTCTTCTTGGGAGAACGTGGTCTGGCATTTACTGATTCATCCCATTGAATTGGTGATTCAAATAATGGACACTTTTTTAGGACTCATTGACCTTCTCTCCAGGTCAATGATCATAGAGGAGTCACAGAAAAGGAGTGAGAGGCTTCAAGTTCATTATCTGTCTCTTGACTCACAATCAAAATGAATTTATTGCAGAATGCTCGAATCATGTGAAACAACACATTTTGATGGAGAGGCAATCTGCAAAGTACTTTTCAGTAATAGTAGATGCCACACCGGATTCCTCCCATATTGAACAACAACATTTCTTTTGAGATTCGTACTTTTAAAAGAAACGCAGTATGAGATTCAAGAAAGATTTCTCAAGTTTGTAGATTGTAGCAACAAAATAGGGGAAGAAATTGCTCACTGGATAACATACATTGTAAGAACATGCTGTTCTTACAATGTATGTATCTCATCTGGCCTCTCAGTGATTGTCGAGCTGAAGCCTACGTAATGGGACAAATATGGCTGGAAAATACAACGACGCACACGCAAAAAATACAAGAACAATACTCAACAGCAATTTTTTCACCTAGGGCGGTTGTCACACACTCAACCTATGTAGAAATGATGCTGCTGAATACATACCTGAAGCAATAACCTTTTTCGGAACAATTCAAACTGTGTACCACCTGTTCAGTTCCAGTCCTAATCAGTGGGAATTACTACAAAACCAAACCATATTGGTTGTTCTCTTCATGGTATGTCTGAAACAAGATGGTGAGATCGTGTGGCATATACTATTACTGAATGGGTAAAACCTTTTGCAGCTCACTTGCCTGGCATTAAATTAGCACTGGAAGACCTCCTATAACTAAATTTGACGGCCAAAACAAGAAATGAAGTCCATGGAGTAATGTCACATCTTTTGCCTGTGTGTTAATGTCAGCTGTGTGGTACAAAATATTAGCTGGCATAGATTTTTGCAACAAGGTTATCCAAACTAGAGATGCCACGCTGGATGTTGAAGTAGCAAACATAGAAACTATCCTCGCATATCTGACAAAACTTCGAAACAACGGAAAATGCATGTGGAATGAAGCTAAATTGGTTGCGTCAAATCTAAAGATAGAAATAAAACTCTCCGGTAGATGTTTCAGACATGGTGGAGTTAGGCGCAAGAAGGCAAGGCCGCATGATGAGAGCATATAATTTGTAGGAAATGAATGACACAGATGATATGCCAGAAGAGGCCTACTTCAGAAAGTGTGTGTTTTACGTTTTGGTAGACAATGTCATAACAGGATTAACTGTCTGCTTCAATGCTAACACTTTCTTGTGGAAATATCTCACCATGTCTGAAAGTGATGTGGAGAGAAAAGCTTTATCTTTATCAAAGCAATATCCTGCTGACCTTAACGGCGATTATTTTGGAAAAGAAATGCAATGTTTACCCTCAGTACATAAAGCAAATTTTGTAAATGCGCAGTTAAAGCCATTAGATCTGTTGAACTTGTTAACAGAGTACAGACTTGGTGACCTGTTTCCAAATGTTTGTGTTAGCTTAAGAATACTATTAATAATTCCAGCAACAGTAGCATTAGCATTAGTAGAGGCATTTGATGCAAGAAAGCAAGCTTATGCAGCATCAGCCAAAAAAAAAATAATAAATAATAAATAAATAAAAAATAACCACTTCCACTTCACCCCTCTGTTCCTTCGAAATACCTGTCCAGCAGAGCCATAAACTTATTTAGGCTATCAACTTCCACGACAAGAGATGGAAGTCTGTTCCACCAACCAACCACCCGCTGGTTAATGGCAAATTTCCTCACGTCTACCCTACATCTGTCTTTCCTCAATTTGAATTTATGCCCTCTCAGGTGATTATTCTGAGCAAGAGAAAGAATCCCATCAGCATTGAGCATGCTCAAACCATTCAAGGCCTTATAGACCTCTATCAGATCACCTCGCTGGTGCCTAGTCTCCAGACACTGTAATTCGCAAAACTTAAGCCTTTCTTCGTAAGAGCACCCCTTTGTTCCATTCACTAATCTTGTTGCCCTTCTCTGTACTCGTTCCAGCATCTCTACATCCTTCTTGAAATGAGGCCTCCAGACCTGTATACAGTACTCTAGGTGTGGCCTGACCATTGCCTAATACAAGGGAATAATCACCTCCTTATCCCTGCTAGAAAAATTCCTATATATCATCGACAATACACCATGAGCTACTCTTGCAGCCCGTCTGCACTGCTCAGAAAACTTCATATCTGCCTGCACAACCACCCCCAGGTCCCTTTCATTCTCTACCACTGCCAGTGTAGTACCACACAGTTGATACGTTGCTCTGGGGTTGCTGTTTCCCATATGTAGTATTTTACATTTGTCAATGTTAAACTTCATTTGCCACCTCTCAGGCCATCTGCTCAACCTTTCCAGATAGTGTCAGTAGTGTCCTTGACAACCCTGCCAACCTTCTTATCGTCTGCAAACTTGGACATTAAGCTTGATATACCATCATCAATATCATTTATAAATACAGAAAACAATAATGGACCCAATACTGAACCCTGAGGGACTCCACTAATAACATTAGTCCATGATGAGCAGTGTCCATTGATTACCACTCTCTGTCTTCTCCCTCTCAACCACCCCTTTATCCATAGCAACAATTTGCCTCCAATGCCACACTGCTCCAATTTGTGCAGCAGTGTTCCATGTGCAATAGTATCAAAAGCCTTTCTAAGATCCAAGTATCTGCATCCAGTTGTTTTTTGACTGCATCATAGTATCCAATCAAATTGGCCAGGCAAGACTTCCCCTTAACAAAACATGCTGTATCTGAGCTATAACTGAAGTCTTGTCTAGATGATCCTGCAGTGCTTCTTTAACCAGTGCCTCCATTAAGTTTCCGGCAACAGAAGTTAAACTAACAGGTCTATAATTACTTGTGTTGCCCTTTGATCCTCCTTTGTGAATTGGGGTCACATTTGCACAACTCAAGTCCATGGGTACTTTCCGTGAGTCCAAGGAAGCTCTCATAATTATGGCTAAGGGTTTGCTTACTTCCTTTGCTGCCTCCTTTAATATAACTGGATAGATCCCATCCACCCCATGTGCCTTTCTTGTATTTATCTTCAGCAATTTCTCCTCCGCTTTACTCTCAGTTATTACAAGATTCTCTAGCTTACTGCCAGAGTTGAATACACCTCTGGCATTCCCCGCGCTGAATAACTCCTCATGTGTGAACGTCGAAGCAAAATATTCATTTAGTTTGTTAGCTATCTGAGCAGGATCATCAACAGTTGACCCATCAATATCAAGTGGACCAATCTGATTCATCACCTTCCTTCTACAGTTTACATAAATAAAGAACTCTTTGCTGTTTTTCGTTGCATCCCTTGCCAAAGATTTCTCGTGATCTGCCTTCACCTGCCTAACCTCCTTTGTAACTTGGTTACAGATCAACTTGTATCTATCATAGGCTTCTGTGTCACGTGTTAATTTGTATGTATCCCATGCATTTTTCTTCTCTGCCATATGTCTCATTAGTTCATCTGACACCCACTTAGGCCTAAACCTTGAACAATATTTCGTAGTTGGCATGTAAAGCCTAGTAGCTTCCAAGATAAGTTAATAAATAAATTTTCTGTTTATACTCAGGGACGACCAAACGGTTAGAGCAGTTTACAAGATACACAGAATACAAGAAACAGCACCGTATTCAGCAGTAACGGGCTTGAACCCCGGTCACTCAAGGCACGTGTACTTATGCACCCGCGCGCCTGACCACTAGGCTACGGCGGCCTGATCTTTGAATGCTTCCCATTTTGAATTTGCTGTTGGTAACATCATCAGTTGGTCCCACTGTATAGAATTTAAACACTGTCTCAGTCCATCGTAGTAGCCTTTACGAAAGCAATAACCCTTCCCTTTACCGCTAATGGTAGTTACCTCTTTGAGTAAATCCCACTTCAGCACACTGTGATCACTGCCACCTAGTGGTTCATTTACCTGCAGATTCTTAATGCATGAAGAATCACTACTGATAATCAAATCAAGAGTATTACTCCCTCTAGTTGCCTCCCGAACATGCTGGTGTAGAAAACAATCATCCAATAAATCCACAAAAGCCTTGCTAGTGTGTGAATGACCAGCCCCCAAATTCCAGTCAATATCTGGGAAATTAAAATCTCCCATTATAAGACTCTCTGATTTACTGGCCCATTCTATTTCCCTGTATAGTTTCTTATTATACTCATCAGAGTCTCCTACTCTCAATTTTGATCTCCCAATGCTTATGTCACACCAAACTGACTCGACACTACACTACACTGTCCAGCAATGTCAACTGGCTTCACTTCCTTGGATTTTATGTATTTCTTAACTAATAGCATAACCCCTCATCCCTTCCTATCCTTTCTATTCTTTCTGTAGACATTGTACTCCCCAAATTCCAGTTCTGCATTCCTTATATCTGTGTGACACCACGTCTCTGAAATCCCCACAATATCTGCCTTTGATGATTTGAGCAATACCTCAAATTCATCAAAATTTGATTGGTGTACAATTGGTGTACATGCAAGTATACATGCACTTGTTATTTTTCTTAGCTACCCTAAGACAACCCATGTGTTTACTTGTACCCCAATGATTCCCAGCAGTCTCTGAAATATCCTGCATCTTATTTTCCAGGCTGCGGCTCATTCCAATAGAAGCAGTGCAAGAATCACTTTCACCTCTGCCAGTGGCTACTGTTAATCTATTAGTCCTTGTATCCCCCCCAATCTAGCAGTTTTCCGACCCACCTAACACTGCCTCGATAGCATCAGCAAACATTCTTGCACCTTTTCTATTTAAGTGTATCCCATCCCTGTAGAAGCAGTCTCTCCTATTAACAAGTAGAGACCAGGCTGAAAAAAATTCTACCCCTTGAGCCTTGCACAATCTTTCCAGGGCCGAATTGATCGACAGGGCTCTCATCATATACTCCCTCCTATCGTGTCTGGGCAGAATTGCAGACACTTTCAAATTCAACCCTAATTCACGGCTTTTTTTCAACAGTGACCTGTACTTGTTAAGTAATTCCGCCAGTCTCCTACTCTTAATATCTTCTGCAGTAGTAGCTTCTGCAGAGAGAGGTCATTTAGCAAACTCAAGCTGATTATGAATTATTTAAGGTCTACAATGTCTCTGGAACGTCTTGTGGATTTGGCCAGGCTAAGTATTGAATCAAACATTGCCAGAACAATTAATTTTCATGCTGTGATTCGAAATTTTTCATTAAAAAAAAAAAAAAGCCAGGAAAGCTCTTTTTTTTTTTTTTTTTAAGTAAATACTAAGCCTATCTACCTTTTTTTTTTTTTTTTTTACTTTTTACTAATAATTATGTATTCTGATGATCTGATCTGGATCTGATGATCTCATCTGGCCTCAAATGCAGAAAATCAACAGAGCGCTCCATTCCACCCACCCTTTTTTGGCCTTACAGGCTACAGATCATGGCATACAAAACCGTAGTGGGTAAAAACAGGATGACTAATGGAGAAGGGAAGGGGGCTCCCCGAAAGAAACTTTTAACCCCTGATAAAATTCCTCTGAGAGGCCCTGTATGACCCTAGCAAAATTTACAGGACACAGTCCAAGCTCTCTGAGGAGGAGATTGAGGAAATAGAGTTATTTAGAGAGATAGCATGGTTTTTTCGTCCAGCAAAACAGGCAAATCGACTAGAGAACACTCAATTTACAGATACAAATATGGGTATCTGTAAGATAAAAAAAAATAATAGTTTTTTTTTTTTTTTTTGAGATGTGGGAGTGTCAGGTTTTTATGAACGGTCATCGAGGTAATACTTGGTTAACTGGTGCTCCTCATTATTTGGTTAATTAGTGCGATTTTTGGTTGAATTGTGATTGGATACCTATCTCATCAGAACTATGAAGCATGGTGAGTACATAGGTATAAGTTCCTTGTTTTGACTAGGGGTTGATTAAATTCAGTGCTTTTTTAGTAAAAAAATATGTGCCGGTACTCATTCTTTGCTATCGGGAAAAATTGAAAATTAAAAGGATATGAAAAGTACTCTAATCCCCCCTCCCCCCCCAGATATTGTTACTTTAGTAGTAATTTTTTTTTTTTTTTTTAAGAATAAAAACAAGAAATTGAGTACATTAACACAGTTTTTTTTTTATTAAGCATAAATTTATTATTCAAATATATAAAAAAATAAGTAAAATGTGAGTAAAATAAGTAAAAATAATTTCATATAAAGTTTTTGTAGAATATTCCAAATTTTTATTAAGTTCTCATCCAACACCCTATGCTGACTTCTTTTCCTGCTCTTTGTATCGGTTGCTGAATGACGTTTCCGAAGCAGCCACGAATCGACATATTTTACTGAATCGCAGCAGGGTCAGCGGACGGACCACAATTTTAAGAAACAGCAGTGAAGAAACTGTGTTTGTCATCAACGAAGCGCTGGTTGGCGATCAGATTTATTTCTGAAAATCCTCGTTCACATTTCACTCGGTAAAATTGGTATCGTACTCAAAGCGTTCATCAAATGCTTCCGTTCTTCGGATTGAATTATCAATTAGGTATCCGCGAATTGCATTTAACTCTAATTGACAATTTTCTAACTTCATTTTCACCAAATGCCAACAATTCATGTTTAGAAGGTTTAATACCTTCGTTGTCCTCGTTTTCCTTCTCTCGTCATCGGTATTGTCACTAGTTCTTAAATTATTTTTTTTTTTTCTTTTCTTTTTTTGAACTGTCCAAAATATCAGTATTATTCTGATATTCAGGTAAAGTAAAGTGTAAACAGAGAAGGGAAAATTTTTGGAAAAATGTGGATAACGCACTTCCGCGAAATAACAGATGATTATTTAAGGGGTAAAAGAAAATCATTTTTCTAATTCTCGAACGGGGCGCTTACAGTTGATTCACAGAGGTGGTCCAACCTACGACCCGCGAGGAAAGTGAACTAAAACAGCATTTCCGCGAAATAACAGATGATTATTTAAGGGGTAAAAGAAAATCATTTTTCTAATTCTCGAACGGGGCGCTTACAGTTGATTCACAGAGGTGGTCCAACCTACGACCCGCGAGGAAAGTGAACTAAAACAGCATTTTAAATTTTATTATCAAAAATTTTTCTCATTAAATGTTTTGTTCAGTAAATGTAATTGTGTATTGTACTTAATTAAATTTTTGAATATTTTCAATTTTACTTTTACATGCAACAAGATATCGAAAATGTAACACACTAAAGAAACTTTGAATTTTTTTGAATATGGCCATGGTACTGAAAAAGGGTTGGGCACCACTGCAATGGAAGGTGGGTCAGAGCTCTATGGGAATACCCCTTGATCTGCTCACTCTTGACCAGCGCGACTTTTCCGTATCCGACAGGTGGTCGGATAGGTTTTACCAGGTACCGCTAAGTTATACAATATTAATCACTTTAGCTCTCTTAATTCGCGCAGCAGCACTAATTGCCTGAAGGCCAGAAATGAGAACAGGCTGTACCAAATTAATTCTCTCCTAATCCGTTCGCTATATGAAAATTTTCTTCCCTCAACCGAAACTATTTTAAATGTAACTTCTAAGGGGAATTCAAAATAATTAAACAGAGGTCCGACTGAGTAATTTAGAATTATAAAAATGGTTATACAGTTTTATATAGAAAATATCTTAACAATAGACATTAAAAAATGCAAATTTAGTTAAATCATTTTAAGCTTATTTGAATAGTAGGTAAACGTGAAAAAAATTACGGAATATTATAAATTTCGAAGTGCATTACATCCAAATGTCACATGTCACTGTTAATAAAGGTGCCGGTACGCTGTACCGTCACAAAAAAAGCGCTGATTAAATATATGAAGTTTTTGAAAACTATCATAACCTCAATTGTGCCCCAAACATGTGCATGCTTTAGTTTTGCCATAGGTTAACACTGGGCAGCCATTGAACTTGTACATTATGGCTCATTAAATATATGAAGACAAATATTTTTATTTTTGGACTGTGACAACTCCAGCTTATATGAAAGAGAATTTTTTTAGTTTGTTGGATTCAGAAAATATTTCTGCATCTAGTGGGAATGTCACCTTAAATTTTTGGAGCTACTTGACTGCTTTAAATGTTTAAATGAATTGAATTCTTTGTAAATAACTCACATGGCATAATGGCTGCCATTGCATCTTCCCCATAGAAATTGGAGGGAAAATTGAAAGCTGCCACCTAGATTCTCTGCTGTGGTATTTATGATAGCTGGAAATATAGAAAAGTAATGATATAATAATTAAATATTTAATTCCGGTTTATAGTGTGTGTCTGTGGACTTAGTAGACTCTGTCTACTAAGCGAGGTGATCTGACAGCGAGGTGATCTGATAGAGGTGTATAAAGCCTTGAATGGTTTAAGCATGCTCAATGCTGATGGGAGTCTTCCTCTAGCTCAGAAAAATCACCTGAGAGGGCATAAATTCAAATTGAGGAAAGACAGATGTAGGATAGACGTGCGGAAATTTGCCTTTAGCCAGCGGGTGGTTGGTTGGTGGAACAGACTTCCATCCCTTGTGGTGGAGGTTGATAGCCTAAATAAGTTTAAGGCTCAGCTGGACAGGTATTTTGAACGAACAGAGGGGTGAAGTGGAAGTGGGTTTTTTTTTTTTTTTTTTTTGGCTGATGCTGCATAAGCTTGCTTTCTTGCATCAAATGCCTCTACTAATGCTAATGCTAATGCTAATGCTGTCCCTTAGAAGAGGACATCATTGTTTGGTGGTTTCAGAGTGCAGAGGATCTGATTGGCCAGCATTACAAATAAATATTTTTCTCTTTCAGGGGCCCTTAGTGAATTTAATTATTTGTTATATTATCTACTCCTTCATTTGCTTATACCGATACCGTTGCGTATATTGTCCAAGAACTCAACATTTGTGATACTTTGGGCTGTTTTTTATTCAACTGTATCTTAGCTTTGTCATCAAACCCCCACCTTTGGTGTCCCCCAAAGGGGATACGCAAATGATCTGTTGACATCTTCAGTGGTGCTTTATGGATTTCAGGTTAGCTCAATTAGAGCGTTAAACTTTTTTCAGTGATTAAAATTGGGCTTGCACTACTTGGTAAGCTTAATCAATTTAAAAATCTATATCCCTGCATAGAATTGAGATAAAGATCTGGAAATTATCTTAAAATTTGTATAAATTACGTTCTTTTAGACTATAATATATTCGGAACGATGAAATGAGTCGTTGAAAAGTTTTCCATCATTACTACCTCCTTCACAGGCTGCTGAAGGAAAAGACTAAATAGAATAAATACTTGAAGTAAGGATGCTAGAGTTGAGATCTCTTGACTTGATCCCAAGAAGTCACTACCTTCTCAGTACAATTTCTCATCACACTGGGGACCAAGGGGCTGCATCATCTGCAGACATGAATGAATCTTTGAATCAGACAGATTCTAATACTTGGTGCTCACCTAGAGCAAGTTTTCTCTCAGGTCTGCTCTGGGAGTTAATCTAAAAGGGAATAGGCTTATCAAATAGGTAACTACCGACATACATGACATACAGTCTGCTATGGAGCAGATTCTCACAAATGTAATCATGGAAAATGAGCGCCTTAAGACTAAATTGGAGGAAAAGGACCTTCATTTGGACAAATTGCTTCAAAATCCTGCCCACTCTCAGGATTTTCATCCCCCCTGCTGACACTATCATGCTCAAGCAACTCAGTTATATACCCCAACACATAAAGTTGGTAACAAGGAAGTATCAGGTAAGTGCACAACACATGTCATTTTAATCAAAGCCCAAGAAGGGAGTTCTTTCTCCACAAGTAAGGAAATGAGACCAAATTGACTATGGATATAAACGCTGCTAAAAGCCAACCATGTTTTAATTGAAACTGCCTCGTCAGAGGACCTTGAGAAGATACAAAATTAGCATTAGCATAGGCATGTGTTGCAAGAAAGCAAGCTTATACAGCATCAGCAAAAAAAAAAACGCAAAAAAAAAAACAATCCCATTCGCTCTAAAAGTTTGCCCAGTTCTTCCTTGAATTTATTTAAGCTATCAACTTCCACAAAGACAGATGGAAGTTTGTTCCAGCAATCAACCACCTGCAGGCTAAAGGAAAATTTCGAAACATCTATTCTACAACTGTCCTTCCTCAATTTGAATCGATTACCCCTCAGGTTTGTAATCTGAGCAAGAGGAATTCTGCTAAATTACATGAAAGTGGGCTTAAACCCAAATTGCCTAGAAAACTGGGCTCGAATGTCGTGGTCTGCGATTTTCAGAATTACTAAAATTGAAAACGTTTTAGTAGATAAAAACCATAAAAATCTTAAAGATTTGGTTCTACTCTTGAAGATATCAAGAACCAGATTAAACCTCGCTTTGCTACTAGGCTTAAGCTTAATAAATTTACGGTCAACTGGATTCTGGAAGTCACGGGAGATATTCGCAAGTACTTAAACTTATTATGGATAAGTACAACACACCAGGTACAGATCCAAGAAGTTTACAACACGATCAGTTACGATTCTTGCAGTTAAACCGCCTTCTATCTGACAGCTAGAAGGGTTTATCATGGTTGGACCTCTCACTCGGTCAAGGATTACACTTTTGTTCCCAGGTGCTTCAGATGCCTGGGTTATGGGCATTCTGCCAGAATCTGCTCGCAGGATGAACGGACATGTGGTCACTGCGGCCAAATTGGGCATAATTTGACATTGTCTAAACAAGGAGAAGCCACCAGATTGCCCTAATTGTCTTAAAAGGAAGAAAAATAGTGCACACTCGTATAAAGATTGAAGGCCATTGAAGCTATATGCGCTAAGATTCTTGCAGTTAAACTGCCAAAGGTCTGTCTCTGTCATTGGCGACAGAGACAGACCTTGAGAGACCTAAAGAGGGTCTCTCAAGAAAAACTAATTCATATTATGGCTCTTCAAGAACCTTATTCTTATATAGGCTTAGTCAAGCGTCTTCCAATTTGGCCTTTCAACAGAATCTACTACGAAATACTTGCTCGGCCTCTTTGTGGACTTTAAATGGGCCTTTGGCACCTTACGGTGACAAAGTGCCCTAGAGAGTTTCCGGGTGGCCGAAGTTTCTCTTCCCTTATATAACCTGCTAGGAAGTTACTTCTCTAGATCACTGATTGCCAAGAGCGGCTCTATTCAAGTTGTCAGGAGTGTGACTCGAGGCTGCCCACAAGACATGCGGACATGTGTATATGTAAAGGGCGGCACCTAGAACGCCTGTTCAACTCTGCATCGTGTCACTGTGAAGAGCAGAATCAACTGTATATTATGTGTGTGTTCTGGTCTGGCCACTTGGCTACCCGGAAGCATCAATCACCCGAAGAGATGATTCGTCCACACCACGGGAAGGTAAACCATTCCCAGTAAAGCATGTACTGTCTCAAAAGAGACTCTGACCTACCTGGTGCTGCCAGCAGGTGGTCCAGGATCCTTTGGGGACCCATTCCAGAGGGACAAAAAAAAAAAAAAACATCCCTGGTGCAGGTTATGAAATAAAATAATAATAAATAAACAAATTCGTGTTCTAGAGTGGCTCACTCTAGAAAGAATGCGAAGGAAAAGAAAAAAATAAGTGGTTCTGGTAAAAAAAAATGAACAAAAATTTGTTGCACTGGAGTGGCTGATGCCAGATAGAACATGAGGAGAAAAATATTGTACACTCGAGAGAGAAAAAATACTGTCATTGGTACACTGGAAGTAGGATAAATCCAAGACCTCCAACATGGCATAGTAACAAAACACACCATTGCGAAGTGCTATGTGAAATCCGCAGCCCTTTCTACCCGCAACATATATTTGAAGGTCTGAAAACTTAGAGCACTTGAACACCTCTAAAGTTACACATGGTATTCTCAGCTTTTGTAACAAATCACGCTCTATGTGACCACTCTTATAAGCCACCATTTATTTACCTGTTGGGCTGTAAGCATTGTACAATTTTTTGTGCAACCTCTTCTTCACTACCACGCTTTATTGGTCCAGACGGAGCAATATGGCCTTAGTTGCTAATGCTCCTAAAAACCAAATAACAAATAAACAAATTGGTTCACGATATGTGGGGCGTAAAGTGAGTCATGAATAAACGATTTCACTTTCACATAATTCACATTACTCCAATCGTCTTTTGTCATTTCTTCTTTTTCCATCTGTCGTTGTGGAACAAGTTACTAGTTTAGCAGCCCTACTTCCTCGTAGTCTGGGGCGGGCGAGCTGGGGTTTTCCCAGCTCGGCGAAACGGGCGAATTGATTGATTTGGGTTCAGTAGGGTTTTTCGTTGAGTATTTCCGTGCCCTTGGGTAGTTTACCCCTGGGACCGGTCCCGTTTAACTTGGGGCCGGGGTTTTTAACGCTAATTGCGTTTTTAAAAGGTTCCATTCAAAATAGAGTTGCCTGGATTAACGGCTCCTAGTTCTCTGACTGTTTTTGATTGTATATATTGTAAATAGTTAACCAATTGTCACTGTTGACTTTGGTTTTTTAGTTGTAAATATATTTATTTTTTATTTATACAATGTCTAGCTCTAGCGAGTTAGATCCTACTTGTGATGAAGTTGTTGCGGCTAGTTCAGAATTAACTGAAGATGAGATAGATGAAATAGCACAAAATGTCCTTGTTCAAGCTGGAGAACTGGCTGAAATAGAAGTGTTTACTGAGAGAAGTTTAGCAGGAACTCCAATTGATAACAGGTCGTTGTCGCTCGCTGGTCCTTCACAGATAACTGGCGATAAATCAGTGAATCAAGGTGCCGGGAAGAAAAGAACTAAGGGATGTGAATCTGATACTTGTATAAAGAAAGGACAATCCCGTAAAAGACAAAGAAAAGAAGGGGAAGAAATGATTCCTTCTGAATGCGATGGGTTTGACCTTATAAGGGAAGAGCGTGAAAGATTAAGAAGTTTTCTGTGGGCCAAAACGAGTAAAGTGCCGTCTGCTTCGATAAGAATGATTTTGGAATTCTGGGATAAATTAGAAGCAAAGGTTTTGGAAGTGAATATGCAGAATATAATTTTAAAAGAACGTTTGAAGAATGAAGAAGGTAAATTAAAAAAGGACACATATTCGATGGTTACAAAGAAGAATGTTCAGAAGGAAGTAAAGACATCTAAAGTTCTAATATTGAAGGCTACAAAGGAGAACTTTAAGACGAGTGATGATGTCAAGGATGGAGTATTAAAGGAAGTTAGACCTATGCTGAAGGATATCAAGGTCAGAAATATAAGGCCAATAAGGGATCGTGGAGTTATTGTGGAGGCAGCGACTGACGACGACCTGAATAAAATTAAGGAATGTTCTAAGCTAAAGGAGTTGGGGTTAAGTTGCTCAATACCCAAGTCGATATTCCCTAAGATTGTACTATTTGATGTGGAGAAAGGATTCAGTCGGGAAGAAATGTCCAAAGAGATATGGAAAAAGAATTTGGAAGATTGTGGTATTTCCGAAGATAAAGTTAAAGATGGAATCCAAGTGTTAACAGTTAATAAAACAAAGGACACAAACATGGAGAATTGGATATTGCAGTTTACACCTAAGATTTGGAAAAGAATTAAGAAAAGTGAAAGATTGTTAGTAGGCTGGTCTGCCTGTAGATATAAAGAAATCTTTAACGTTACTCAATGTTATAGATGTATGATGTTTGGACATGTGGCAAGTATTGTAGGAAAGAGGCGCATTGTGGTCACTGTGGTGATATCGGACACACTTTTAGGAACTGCACTAAAAAGAATTTGCAGCCTAAATGTATTAATTGTAAAAGAAATAGAGTAGAAGATGGTCATGTTGCTGTTAGTAGAGATTGCCCAGAATATAAAAAGGCTCTGGAAATATATAGGAAAAAAATTAATTATGGATAAGAAACTAAAAATTTTGCAGTTAAATGCCCAGAAGGCAAGAAGCGTGGCCATGCAGATTAACCAAAGGATGGAGAAGGACGACATCGACATAGCCTTGCTACAGGAGCCATTTTCTGCTAGCGGACATGTAATGCATTATCCTCTAGGATATAGAGTTTTATCTAATGGGAACTCTCCAAATACTGCCATCATAGTAAGAACAAGAGAAATAGTAGTTACTGTGGTGCAAACCTTATGTAATAAAAATGCAATGTGTTGTGAGGTGATTGGCAGTTTTGGTAGGGTGTATTTAGTTACTATGTATTGTCGGCATGCAGAATCCATCTTGCATGATGTGGAATACTTAGAAAAAGTTAATAGATTAATTGGCACTAGTGGCTTGGTGGTGTCGATGGACTCTAACTCCAACTCTCCTATCTGGGGCAGTGTGAACACTGATGAAAGAGGTTTTTATCTTGAAGAATTCATAATTGCTTCCGGAATGGAAGTTGTTAATGTGTGTGGGCACGTGGCTACATTTTCGACTGTAAATGGGCAATCTTTTATTGATTTAACAATGGCTTCTGGCGTGGTGAAAAATAAAATCAGAAATTGGAAAGTGGTAGAATGTCAAGACTAATATTAAAGATTTCTAAGAGATACAAGCTAAAGATTATAATGATTTATGCACCAACATCGAGCCATGATGATGAAGAGGTTGAAGAAATGTACACTGAAATTGAGAGTCTTCTAGATGAGCAGAAAACCCACTACACTATTATTATGGGAGACTTCAATGCTAAGGTTGGAAAAAGACAAAACAGCACAGAAAGGAGAACTATAGGAAATTTTGGAATTGGTGAAAGAAATGAAAGAGGTGAAAGACTTGTGGAATTTGCAGAATCTCAAGGACTGTCAGTAATGAACACTTTTTTCAAGAAAAGGGTGAACAGAAAGTGGACATGGAAGAGTCCAAATGGATTAACTACTAATGAAATCGACTTCATCCTCACTAATAGAAGATATATTGTGAATGATGTCACCGTCCTAAATAAGGTAAATGTTGGAAGTGATCACAGAATGGTAAGATGTACACTTGATATAGATGTAGGAAAGGAAAGGAAAAAACTGACTCGAGTAAATAATACAAAGGTCTTTGAGATAACAGAAGAGGAGAAAAAGCAGTATGTACTGGAACTTAAGAACAAGTATGAGCTTCTGCAGACTGCTGAGGACCAAGATATCAACGAGGAATATTACAACTTTTTGAAAGTGATAAAGCCCAAGAAACCTATAGGGAAAAAGAAATCCAAAGAAGAAAAAATTAGTCAAGAAACACTTGTCATGATGAACCGAAGACGACAAATGAAAAGCAAGAAAAACACTGACAGGGACAAAATTGAGTATACTGAGTTATGCAAAGCCATTAGAAAGAGACTCAGAGAGGACATAAGAAGATTTAACACAAGAAAAGTAGAACAAGCATTAAGGGAAAACAAAGGATTTAAATCAGCAGCCATGAGCAGTAATACAGAAAGACAAATGATACTGAAACTGAAGAATAGCGATGGTGTACTTATAAACAGCAGAGAAGGCATAATTCAAATAGCAGAAGACTACTATAGAGAATTATACAAGGAGCAGGGGAATGATGCCAGCAGTGGGGAAGATGGATTGCAAAGTAGCAACACATACGACATACCCAATATTCTTCCTGATGAGGTAGAACATGCATTGAAGAAAATGAAGAATCAGAAAGCCCCGGGGGAAGATGAAGTTACTGTAGAGTTGTTAAAATTGGGAGGAAGAGACATAACACAAAAACTGGCAAGGCTCTTCACAAAGTGCATTAGAAAATGTGTGACGCCTAAGCAGTGGAATAATGCAATCATAGTTTTGCTGCATAAGAAAGGAGATAAATCAGAAATTGGAAATTATAGACCAATTAGCTTGTTATCCCACATCTACAAGTTGTTCACAAGGGTCATTACTAACAGATTAGAAAGAATACTGGATGAGAATCAACCGAAAGAGCAAGCTAGCTTTAGGACAGGATTCTCAACTATGGATCACCTTCATGTAATATCACAGCTAATGGAGAAAGCAAATGAATATAAAACACCATTATGCCTGGCATTTGTGGATTATGAAAAGGCATTTGACTCCATACAGCATAAGGCAATGTTTCGGGCACTGGAAAGACAAGGCATTGGTACCCCATATATTATGATTTTGAAGAAAATATACGAGAGTGCTACCTCCTTTATTAGACTAGACAAAGACAGTTGGAAATTTAAAATTGAGAAAGGAGTTCGACAAGGAGACACAATATCTCCTAAGCTGTTTACTGCTGCCCTTGAGGAAGCTTTCAGAAGATTAGACTGGTCGCAGAAAGGAGTCAATGTGAACGGAGAGTACCTAAACCATTTGCGATTTGCAGATGACATTGTGGTCATAAGCCATGATCCCAAAGAATTAGAGGAAAATCTTAATCAGTTATGCACAGCTAGTAAGGATTTTGGACTAAAGATGAATATGGCTAAAACAAAAGTAATGATGAACAAGTATGCCACAGAAAGAGACATAATGATTGAAGGAGCAGTAATTGAAAAGGTGGAGTCATATACTTATCTGGGACAAGTTATTAGCTGTAATAATGATAAATGGCTGGAAGTCAAGAGAAGAATAAATTTTGGATGGATAGTATTCAGGAAATATAGTCACATACTGAAGAGCAATATCCCAGTTTGTCTGAAACGTAAAATAATGGACCAATGTATACTCCCCACCATGACTTATGGAAGTGAAACTTGGGCACTCACCAAAAGAATGGAAGAGAAGCTGAGAACCACACAGCAAAGAATGGAACGAATCATATTGGGAATAAGACTGTTAGATAAGAAGAGAAACACATGGATTAGGCAACAAACTCAAGTAAAGGACATTCTTATCAAAACTAAAGAACTAAAATGGTCTTGGGCAGGACACATAGCTCGAAGACATGATGACAGATGGACTAAGAAAATAACAGAATGGTATCCAAGAGGAGCTAGAAGAAAACCTGGAAGACAAAGGCGGAGATGGATAGATGAAATTCATGAGTTTGTGGGTAGTAAATGGATGTCCAGTGCTCAAAACAGAAGCAACTGGAAAGTTGCTGGAGAGGCCTTCATCCTGCAGTGGATTGAAAATGGCTGATGATGATGATGATGATGAGAAGGTTATACCACGAGTGACCATAATGCTATTCTTTTTACTATTGAAAATATTGACGAGGTACGTTATGTATATGATATTGAAAGATATTGTATGAAAAGTGTTGCTTGGCCACTGTTCAACGAAGTGTATCAAAATCTTGCAGGTACTATACAATGGCAAGACTTAGGGTTAAATGAGTATGTTGAAACATTGAGTAACATAATATTAAAAGCTTGTGATGTTAGTACTAAGAAAAGATATATAAGAAGCAGACCAGTCTTTTGGTGGTGTAGCCATTTGACTTTATTGCGGAAACAAACAAATAAATATAGGTGGTTATATCAAAGGTGCAGGAGATTGGGGAATGTCGACTTGTTAACTGGGTATTTGAGCATATATAGAGAGAAAAGAAAAGAATATAATAAAGCTATAAATGATTGTAAAACTTCTAGTTGGGAAAAATATGTCAGAGAGCAGGGAGCCAGAGATCCATGGGGGATTTTTAGAATTCTAATTAATAAAAAAGGAAGCCCAGATATCACTAGTTCAATTGGAACTGGAGATAATCAGACTATGAACTGGGAAGATTCGGTCAGCAGGATACTTGGTGATTTGTTTCCTGAAATCGAAGATGTTGTCTCTACTTCCCTGCAAGTTCAGATGAAGGAGCAAAATGAGCGATATATTACTGAGTGTAAAGAGCAGGAGTTTTCTATTGGGGAGGTCACCATGGCGGTGGACCGAGCAAGGGATGGTAAGTCACCGGGCCCTGATAAAATAGAGGTTAAAGTTATGAAACAGGCCTTTCTGTTAAGACCAGAAATTTTTATAAATTTGTATAATATGTGTTTGAGAATGGGGGCTTTTCCTAGGAGCTGGAAGCGGGCTCACGTGAAATTGATCATTAAGGATATGGATCGATTAATGAATGAGACTGGCGCATACCGACCCATTGCTCTTCTATCAGTCTTGGGAAAAGTATATGAAAGGCTGCTGATAGAGCGGCTAATGATTAAATATGAAAGTAAATCTATGTGCTCTGTAAACCAGTATGGTTTTAAAAAGGGAAAGAGTACAGAAGATGCAGCATATAGGCTGGTCCACGCTGTGGAATTGAGCAGTGCTAGGTATGTGCTAGGGATCTTTATAGATTTCAGGGGGGCCTTCGACCGGCTCTGGTGGGAGAGCGTCCTTTTTAGAATAAGAAAAACAGAATGCCCTGATAACTTATATAATGTATTCAAGGAATACTTTTCAGAAAGAGATGTGAATGTAGTTACAAAGTACAGTAGAGTTAATAAAGTTATAACTAGAGGATGTCCTCAGGGCTCGGTGATGGGCCCCTTTGTTTGGAATATTGTCATGGATGAGTTCCTTGGGAAAACGTTTGAAGGAGTGGAGTGCATAGCGTACGCTGATGACCTGGTAATGTTAGTGGAAGGAGGTTCTCGCCTGCAATTAGAGACCAGGGCAGGGAATGCTATGGCCTCCTTGCAGGATTGGAGTAATCAAAATAAATTGACAATATCTATAGAGAAAACAGTGCAAATGCTGTTGAAGGGTAAGTTAAGTGAAAATCGTCCTCCCACTGTAAGGCTGTCTGGTGGAACTGTTCGATATGTCAAAGTGGTGAGGTATTTAGGTCTAATGCTTGAAGAGAGGTTATTCTTTATTGCACATGTTAAATATCTCAAGAATAAAGTTAAATTATTGTATTCCAAGCTTAGGAGGGTTGTAAGGTGTGACTGGGGGATAAGAGGACGATCCTTGAATTTGTTATATAACTGTGTCTTTGTCCCCATTGTGACCTACGCCTCCGGAGCTTGGGTACATCGTGTAGAAAACTCTCTAATTAGAAAGCATCTAATACAAGCACAGCGTTTTGTGTTATTGTCCATCACTAGGGCATGCCGGACCGTTTCGAATGACGCCTTGCAGGTGGTTGCAGGTAAATTGCCTGTATATTATGAAGTTCTATTGGCAGGAATGGTTTATTATATAAAGTATAATATTAGGAAAACCATTTTAAATGTGTCATCCTGTCCATTGGATAATTATGTTTATTCTCGTTCTGATATTAGAACAGAAAAGAAAAGAATAGTTTCAGAACTGATGGTGCAATGGCAGGAAAAATGGCATGCATCTGAGAAGGGCAGGCAAACTTACTCCTTTTTTCCAAAGGTAGATATTGTAAATACAAGAGTTAAACCATGGCTTCAATTTGGAATGCGTGCTATGTTTCTACTGACAGGACATGGGTTAGCACTCAGATTATTTGAGTTAGGGCTCAGAGACTCTGCCCTCTGTTCTTGCGGTGAAGTGGAGACTTCGAAGCATATAATGTTAGAATGCGTACAATATCTGGATTATAGAAATCTGTTAGAAGCTTCAATTGGATCGATGGAGACAAATTGTCTAAGTGTCTTGTTTGCCACAAAAGAGAATTTTAAAAGTTTTAATCTTTATGTGGATGCGGTTTTTAAAAGAAGAGCGCGAATGCTAGAAAGTAGTCACCCGTCTCCGCGAAGCAGGGATGGAAACCGCCCTCATTAAGATATGTGGTTATAAATTAAAACTAGACATATAGTTTCTGATGGCGGGCTAAGTGGTGTTTTAAAATTTTAGTTCATTTTATCGATTGTTTAACAAAATTCTAATATTTGAACTCTGTTGCCATTTTTCGAGGACCCAAGCCACGGATGTGCTCTTGCACCGGGAGTGGTTGGGTTATGGTATTTTGAATGAAATGGAATGTCGTTGTGGAAGTTTATAGGTTAAATACATTTAAGGAGGAACTGGACAAACATTTAGAGGGAAAGGTTGTGTGAATTTTTTTTTTTTTTTTTGGCTGATGCTACATAAGCTCATACGCTTGCTTTCTTGCATCACAAGCCACGATTACTATTACTACAAACCTTAATTACTCCAAGCTCCCGACAGTGGAACCTGCTTTAGGGGGCCCCAAATTTCAGTATAAAACCGTTCATATCGATAATCATAGATTTTTTGAAATATCGCCAACAGCACATTCAATTCCCTAAAAGAAAGAGAATGGTTATTATTAACAATTGCAGTTTTCTTTCAGTCATAGTAATTTATTACAAATATAACATAAAAGATGACGACACCGAAGTTTTAAATTTCACAGTACAACTAAGAATATGAAGGAATAAAAACACTGTTGAAAGAATAAGATTACCACATTAACAGACTGTTTAACTTTTCGGAAAGAAAAATATATATCACGAATGTTCATTGTACCAGTCAAACCTTTACACACACATCCCTATTTTTGTTCGGATTTGATGAACATTATACACTATACAGGGTGTCTCAAAAATATTGGTACAAACGTTTAGGGGAGGTAGGTAACATCTAAAGGAATGTGAATCGCTTAGGAACCCATAACCGGAAACGTCACCGTAAGTCGGTAGACGGCGCTGTTCATCAGTTCGCGAGAGGGAAAATTTCAATGTTTTGTTCACGGATGAGGCTTATTTCACTCGGGAAGGCGTATTCAATCAGCACAATGCTCATGTGTAGGCTCACGACAACCCACACGGTGTGCGCCCCCACATCGCTTCACAATAAATGTGTGGGCAGGTATGGTCGGTGACTGCTTAGTCGGTCCATACCTGTTACCATCCCGCATGAACTCCGCTAAATATCGAATCTTTCTTGAGCAAGTTCTATCAGGGTTACTTGACGATGTTCCAGCAAATGTGAGTCGCAACATTAGGTTTCAACATGACGGGGCCCATTATGGAAGGTGTGTTCGTGACCATTTCAACAGGCGTTTTGGGCATCGATGGATTGGCCGTGGTGGACCCGTTGCCTGGCCCCCACGCTCACCTGATTTATCGAGCCTTGATTTCTTTCTGTGGGGGGGCCCTCAAATCTATCGTGTATGAATCGCCTGTGGAGACGGAAATGGATCTCGTGGCGAGACTTCTCTGCTCTACTGCTACTGTCAAAGAAACTCCAGGTGTGTTCGACCGTATTCGCCAATCCATGCTGCGTCGGTGTCACTCATGCATCGCGTCTCATGGTGGAACCTTCGAGCATCTGTTGTAACATCATGAAATGCATCCGTCTAGTACTCCATTTTTAATATTATGTCAAATAAATGTTTGCCACTAATTACTGTCTTGTGTCATTCTGCTTCTTGTGCCTCTGCTACTATTTTCCCGTGACGTTTCTGGTTACGGGTTCCTATGCGATTCACATTCCTTTAGATGTTACCTACCTCCCCTAAACGTTTGTTCCAATATTTTTGAGACACCCTGTATTCTGTAAAAGTTTACATTAACGATTCGACAGCTAAAGCTTATCGATAAACAATTACATCGTTGTGTTTTCAAAACCGTATTGTTCCGTTCGAAAAAAAAATAGCAACAGAAAGAATTCCAACTTATTTCGACTATAATTATTATTAGTTGAAAAAAATTACGAATGTTCTGAAAAAAATTTTTTATGTGCTTCAATTACGATAAAGCTAAAATCCATCCTAAAAACGATGAAACATCGTGTATTTATTAAAATATCAGGAAAAATTTCAAAACCAACAAATTTAATTTCTTATTACAAGGTACTCTAAGATATCAAAAAATGCCCTAGTCATACCTTTACACATCTCAATTTTCGTATGGATTTGATGGACATTGGTCAGGAGCGGGAGTGCAGTAGCACACCCTCCTAGAATAGACCGGGGTTCAAGCCCCTCACTGCTAAACACGGTCGATCTGCCAATCCCCACTGGACCAGCGTGAAAGATTATGGTCCATTTCCCTCAACATGAATTGTTGAGGAGGCTTCCATCCTGCAGTGGGTTGATAATGGCTGCAGTTTTTTTTTTTTTTTTTTTTTTATACGCAATATCCTGTACATTAACGACTCGACTGCTAAGGAATGAGGAATTTTGTAATAAAAACTTATTGATAAACAATTACATCGTTGTGTTTTCAAAACCGTATTGTTACCACGGAAAAAATAGCAATAGAAAGCATTCCACCTTATTAAAATATTATTCTAACTGTCATTAGTTGAAAAAAAAAAAAAACGAATGTTCTGAAAAATGAATTTTCATTAAACTGGTAAACTAAAGTTAAAAAATTCATATAATATAAATAATACTTACAGTGTTGGATTCCATATCACCAATTACAACAGATATCAACCAAATAAGAGCAAAAATCATGAAACCGTAGCAAGAAAAAGTGTTCGTCTCCAAGAACCATTGGATTTATATAGTCCTTGTAATCACGTGATATAAAATTCACATATTCCTGAGAGATCCATTTCTAAGAAAGCCACATCCACGAAAAATTTCTGATAAAGACAATTGGAATGGAAATTATTTTATAAAAGAAATTGTTTTGATGGAAAAAAATTTATTCAACAGCGTAACGCACGTCCCCAAATAGCGTAAAACTCTATCAAATACAGCCAAACGTCGGAAAATCTAAGAACAATTATGTAAAAATATCTTAATAAAATGTTTTTCAACATTTATTTAAGATTGAGACCCCCACCTCCCATCCCCCCATTGTTCCCTCAAAAGGATTATGGTGTTACAGCTCTTTAATACAACTGATTCAAAAATATATAGAGCGTTATTGCCAGCTTAAGTGGATTTAAATGATTATAATGTTTTTGGGTTTTTCTCAGAATTCTGATAAGCTTACACATTAACATGAAAAAACCTGAAACTGTGTACACGGAATTAATGGACCCTTTAAAATTAGAGAAAATTGTCAGAAAGAGAGAAAATAATCGGCTTTTTCAAATAAAAACGCTTTTTGCCTTGTACCCAAGGGATCTGTGACAAACTCCACGTTGTTGCGATTTTTGAAATGTTAAGTTTCAAATCTTTTTAGTATTCAAAACTACTAAACATTTGAAACAATACTAAAATATCTTATTTTTTATGGTTTTTAATCGAAAAATTGACGACAATACACGGATTTCATGAATATAAGAAAAAAAAGCCTTTGTAGTTTTACTTGAACTGAATCTCAGTGTGTTATGATAGGAAAAGCCAGCAGTGTGTTATAATAGGAAATTCACCACATAATTTTCCAGAAACATATGTAATTTCGAACCACAGAGCAAACAAGAGTTCTGAAACCGTGGCAGTGTACATTTGCAGTAATAATTACAAATTGAAGTATCATCAGATGCAGAACTTATTATATAATTCGTCATTTACCAATGTAACCTTGCCTTTATACTTGAAAAAACGAAAAATTCGAAGCAAACACATGAAAAATAAAGATAATTTTTAACTGGAAACGTATATATTTGAAGGGTCACCACTTTTAATTTCAGTATTTCGACACTGAAAATAGCCGAAAATCGTAGAAATAATACCCCCCAAAGGCTGCTGGACTAACACACGCACATTGTGCATCATTTTTTCACATTGTCACAGGAATAAAAGCGGCATTTTACTAATATTATAGACCACGCTTAGAACTTATACAATAGTTTTTAATATTACTGTTAGGGGGGTATGAGATAGTCACAGCAACAATTGTGGGGGGGAAGAAAATATTCTATAATTATTTATTTGATGTTATCTGTCGTTAGGTCGTCACAACCATTTTTGATAGGAGAAATAATGAATAATGTCTTCTATTATAAAAGGCTATAATTGCTATAAAGGCTGTCATTAAGTTATATTTGCATGATTAAATTTTCTCCTTAATCAGTATTCTTCCCCCAACATAGTTATGGCTTAATCTGTGTGTCTGGTGGCTTTGTTTAGAACCAGATTTCGTATATCCTAATACATAATAGATGAAATGAATAACCTATTTCCTCTACTATGCATGCGATTTGAATCTGTTTTTGCGTTGTGTAACTAAGAAAGAATTTAATTAATAATTTAATGAAATTACCTTTCTTAGCGCAATAATTTTTAATTGAACTTAATCAACCCCAGGTGAATACTGATGTGATCTGAAGTCAGCAACGAGGCAGTATTTGTAACAAAACAATCATTTAATACAATATATAAAACACATTACAAAAGAAATACACATATATAACTCATTCTCACTTTTATAACATTTCATCTTCTTATTAAAGATTAGGAAATTATCATCATTTGATTTAAACCGTTTATAGATTATACCATGATTCCTTATAATTATATTTCCCTTACGGGGCCCATACCATTAATACAACAATCTATACTATCCAAAACATATATATATATATTTCTATTTGCCCTTGTTGAATATCAACTGGGTACCATCGTCTTTTCACCTTTTCTCTTCTATATAATATTTAAGACATTTATTATTTGTGAACGTTTCAACATTTAAGACATTTATTATTTTAAGTACATACATTAGGATATCAGATCTTTATGTTAACCAGTTAATATTCATGGTACTTAACTGTTGTACCGCGGCATGTATATAATTCATATGTAACATATATAAAACATTTAGAGAAATCAACTTAGAAAGGAATCATCTTTTAAAACTGCGTCACCGTAATATTCCATTTAAACTATCTCTCGTTCTCACACATACATGATGAAACATTTTAGCTTACCGTTATCTCTCTCTTAGGCTTGCTTCAAGCTTTCTTCCTTCTTCCTTCTGCTCGTTTCTGCTGCTGGAAATTACTTGACTCCTCAATACGATTTTCACTGACCAATTTTACTATGTAGCGTTTCACTATATAAAATGTCGCGACTCTCTTTTAATTTTCTAGATCGAACTATCTTCCAATTCTTCTTACTAATGCTATGCTTAACAACAACAACGACAACACCTTTTTCTTCTCTCCTAACTCTCTCTATATTTTATACACTCTCCATCTGCTTTTATATTCAGGATCAAATCTTTTGGGTATCTTTCCATCGCTCGTCTCATTGGATGGTCTAATTCCAAGGCCAGAATTTTAGGCGGTCCAAGTACCAGGTCATGGTTGAGAAATCTGTTGACTCCTCTACTGGGCCACTCAACAAGCAGCCAACCTAAGCACGTCATGGCTACTTACACTGGTGTTACTTTTCTGACCATTTTTGGACAAGCGAGATGTTATTCAATATCACCATCATTCGGAAAGAACTCAAGGTATTTTGTTGTTTATGCGGGGAAGGAACTGTCCTTCCCCTGTTATAGCATCTTCCCATCGTTGTCGAATGCTCATATGTTTATAGGAGAACGGAAGTTTATACAGCCGAAACTGTACTGTATATACTTTTCTCCTAAGCAAGGTTACGAGTGGGCTGGGCCTTTAGAGGATGTTTAATATTCTATTTCTAATTTCGAATAACATTTACTTGACTTTACTGATTTCCGTCCTTGCTGATGGTATTACAATCTCTATGAATTTCAACACAATTCAAATATACATCAGCAACCAGGGAAATCAGACTAATAGTTAATTTATCCATTACTGAATATTTAATTAATCCGAAAAGGAAAGGTGGGATTCATACCGCTCGTAACATTACTGCATTTACATGGTGATTGTACCTGTTGTTTTCAAAATACTGCGAACAGTTGAAATTGTTTTTACCAAATTTTTGCAACAGGAATCGTCAAACTTTTACAAGAATTTTACACATTTCCCCAGACACGCTCCATTCTCGCTCCATCATATTAGCAAAAAAAAAAAAAATTATTTCCTGACGTGAATGTTTTGCAAATAAGACAGATGTACCAGTTATTCACTTGTAAACACTTTTAAACAATAGTCAGTATGTCTGATACGTATATGCTGAGTTTTCGCAGAAAAAACATGAAACTTTCAATAGTTCAGAAAATGAACGAGAAATTGACCTGCAAAGCTTCATTTAGCAAATGCACATTCGGCTTGATTTAGCAAAAAAGGTTTGGTTTAGCAAAGATGGATGCGACAAAACAGCACCGCCAAACATGCGAATCTTTTTGCTATGCTTGAAACACAACTTTGTACTGAAAAAATGAAGCATTTTCCTACAGTCGCATTTTAGTTCACACACGTGGAACCAAAATAAACCTGAACAATAAAATAACCGTCGCAGATCGACCGCTATTTTGCACTCAATAAGACTGAACAGCACCAACCTGAGTCAAAACGTTTGATTTGGTGAAAAAGAGATGCATAAGCAACAGCCTAAAAACGAAGAAATAATCATTACACCCATTCATCACAATGCTTCGTTTCACGAAAACTTAAGAATTTTCATTTTAATCCAGATAGCATGAGATCACTGTGGGACTAAAACAAACACGGACCAAAAATTAGCTCGTCGAAAAGGAGCTATTTTATTTTATTTTAATAAAATAGCTCGACGGCTATTTTGTGGTTCAGGTTTGTAGTTGCTGATGCACCTAATAAATCCCTAAACCATCAACCAAACCAACAACCCACACCGGGTGGAAAAGGCCCGGGATCGAATCCCGTATATGACGCGAGGAACTTTAGTGGGCTTTCTTCATTCCATAGCTGAGTCAGTCGGTCTCAGGTGTAGATAGCAAGGTTTTTTTCGTCAGGCAAATCGACCAGATTTGCCTGACGAAATATCATAATATAGATGTAATCATTTACGGGGGACCCTAATATCATAATTTATATCCATTTCTCCTGGGAATTTGCCCACCCACTTTCCCTTTTGTCTCTTTGCCTAATGTCCAGGTGAACTAATGCCTAATGTTGTTCGACTGTTACTGTCCACCCCTTTTTTTCTCTCACCTGTTTTGACTTTTTCCTCTGTGCTCGTTTCCAGGGATTTTTTTTTTTTTTTTGTGGGCCTTCCCTGGGAAGCTCATGCGATTACTCCCTCTAGGGATGGCCTAACCAGAGTAATGATTTAGCACTCTCAGACCCAGCTCCCCATGCCATGGACGAAAACTAGAGGTCTGACAGGCCCGACGCTAGGGATGCGCGAGGGCGATACTTGCCACAGGCGCTGCTAGATGTGCTACTGCATATATACAAATTTGTATATGTGTGTTAAGATATGATATGAATTAGGCGCCGTTACAAGGTTTTGCCTCAGGTGCTACAAACGCTAGCGCCAACCCTGAGGTCTGTGATGTTCCACAGAGGACTAGGCTAAAAAGTCAGAAGAACAATAGAACCCTACATTACTCGATGTAGACAACACATAACTCACACTTTCTGGCCTTTACAGGGAACTGTATGTTAACACAAGAGAACTTATAACGGAATTGGAGGAAACCCTCTGTTCCACCTGACCCTCAACATTATGTCCACTATGCTTCTATTGGAACATGTCTGGGAAGCAAGGGCCGGGGATTTCGAGCCCTGCTCTGGGTTTTCGCGGAATAAGTAAATACGACATGGACGTGTGCATGTATAGTTGTATGTACACTAATTCTGGGAACATTGTAAATAAATTTGAAGTGCTCGATTAAGCATCAAATATAGATAGTGTAGGGATATCACAGACATGGTGCCACTCAGACCTAAGTGAAGCTCAATTTGTATAATATGAGGGGTACAATGTATACAGGAAGGACATAGCTCTTGTGCTCTTTACATAATACTAGGTGCTGTGCTGAGTATAAACTAGGGGCATCTATGAATTCCTAAAGAAATATAAAAAAAAGTGCATTTTATAGTGTGGAAAATCGTCTAACTGAAAATCATCGAATAACTAAATATGTGAAGAACATGCCATTGTTCTACTGAAATATTGAATCAAAGTACTATACGCTAAAACATCATTTATGGACTTCAGTTTAAGAGCTTTTGAAACTAACGGATAACTTCCACTGAACCACACTTTTCTCCCATAAAGCGAACTGTTGACTTAGCTATGAGAGTCTGGTGGCATTTGCCATCAGTAAATATATTGCCTATTGCTATTATTGTATATGCAGGAGAGCCTACATCTACAAGAATTCTATACTTAACTCCTGTAAGGTCCGTAGTAGAGACGCCGCAGATCTCAGTTGCTGTTCCAACACAAACCGCAGATGCTCGATAGGATTGATATCTGCAGAATTTGGAGGCCAGGGCAATACCTGGATATCTTCCTCATGTTCCGCGAACCAGTCTTGAACAATCCGGGCGGTGTGGCATGGCGCATTATCCTGCTGAAAGATGGCACAACCAGAAGGGAAGATCGTTGCCATGAATCGGTGTACCTGGTCAGCAATGATGTGTAGGTAAAGTGTAAAGTGTATTTAGGGTCAGATGGCACCAGGGGTTCCCCCCATCTCCGCGTAGTTTACATTATGGTGTGATACAGTTCGCTGTAAAGGCCAGAGATTTAAAAGTGTGTGGATCTTGGTACGTGTGGTGTCATGTACCATTGTTCGTCTGGCCATTTAGCCGCCAGACCTCAGCTGAAGCCCGACGTTTCCCCGTGAAGGCAGACCAGGTACCAAGTAGTTTGTATTTACTCTGGCAGATCCTGCCACCTAATTTCCTGAGATTTCAGTGGCTAGGACCTTTAAAAATAAATAAATAATTAAAAAATAAAAATAAATAAATAATTAAAAAATAAAAATAAATAAATAATTAAAAAATAAAAATAAATAAATAAATGAAAAATAAAAATAAATAAATGAAAAATAAAAATAAATAAATAAATGAAAAATAAAAACAAATAAATAAATGAAAAATAAATATAAATAAATCTATATAAACATATTATAATTATTTAATAATTGATCGATTGCATGGGGAGAGCGCTTGAAGTCTGAGAGGCCAAAATGTGAGTGAAAAGTAATTTGGACAAAGTTAGATTTTGACGTGTGTGGCTTACACTAGCGTGAAGACAGAGAGGGGAAGGAGACTGAAGGCTGGGGGTAGAAAGACAGACAAAAGACAGAAAGGAAGAAAGACATTTTAGAAGGATGGGGTCAATAGTGAAGACGACCCCAATCAGATGTCAGTGGGGCATGCCCATACCCCACCAGAGGGAAAAAGAGGGGACAGGAGGGCTGTCAACTCCTCCCCACTAGGGAGGGTAAAGTGGGCCAGGAAAGGGAGCTGGCGCAGATCTCAATTAAGGCTCGGTGGCAATATGCTTGCTATTTAAATAAATAAATAAATTTTCTGTTTATACTCCGGCACGACAACAAAGTCAGTAGAGTTTACAATAAATCGTCAATACAAATATTTATCGTATTTAGTAGTCACGGGCTTGAACCCCGGTCCACTCAAGGAACGCGTGCTATGCACTCACGCTCCTGACCACTGGGCTACGCAGGCCTTAGTCTCCGTAGCCAAGTGGGAAGGAGCAGCAGTGCGTAGCACACGCTTCTTGATTAGGCCGGGGTTCGAGCCCGTCACCACCAAATACGGAGGATGCGGAAAGGTCAGCGAATGACCACCGCATATCCCGGAGCAATATGGCCTTAATTGCTAATGCTTCTAAAAACCAAATAACGAACAAGCTATTTAGCGAAATCCTTGAGTCGAGTCCGTGGTTATCACATCGAGGTGTTTGGCCCAGTCCGTGATTGTCACATAGCAGCAGGTGGTCAGTTCCTTTGATCGAGTCCATGGGTCTTGTCTGTGGTTATCACATCCAGGGTCTGGCCAAGCCCAATCAGTGTTTATGGGATGTGGTCCCATCCTAAGTAGTTTGGTTCAGTTGACTGAGTGTCCGTCCATGGACATTGTGTAGTGGTTTACATGGCCAGGTTATTCATGGTCAGGCTTGGTAGATTCTGGTGATCTTTGGTGGTTTTAGATTTTGTAGTTTCATTGAGGGAATTAGCCAGGGTTTACATTGGTTGTGGTTGCTGGGATTGTGGCACGGGGAAGGTTCGTCTTCTGTCGAAGAGGTCCTGTACATGTTTTGTTAGGATCCTGTAACTACCCTCTTCCTTCAGTATACGGTCCTCTTGGTTCTGTAATACATATTAGATTTCAGTGATAAGGCGGTATCGAAGGTCGTCATATACATGACAGTGGTGCATAAGATGCTCCCATGTTTCTATCATTCCATAATAGCATAGGGGGTGTCACTGAGTCCAAAGTTTGATAGTTTATGTCTGATAGCGCCGTGACCAGTAAGCAGGTATGTAACTAGCAGTCCTGGGGAGAACCAGTGCGGATATTCCGTTAGAGGGCTTGTATTATTGGCACGAATTTCCGTGTAATTTGTCCTTTTGATGAGTTCTCCCAGCGTGTTTGCCAGATTTGTTGAAGATGTAAGGCGAATCTCCTCTTCTCTATTTTGGCGTTATTGGTTAAGTCTAGTGTGACGTAGCCCAGTGGTCAGTAGCCATAGTGCATAGCACGCGTTCCTTGAGTGGACCAGGGTTCAAGCCTGTGACTACTAAATACGATAAATATTTGTATTGACGCTTTATTGTAAATTCTACTGACATGGTTGTCGCGCTGGAGTATAAACAGAAAATTTAAGTCTTGTCATGTAGCGGCTTTGCCTTTGGAAAAGTTGTAGAGGAGGCCACAGCGAACTATCTCGAAGTCCAGGGGGATGGCTCCCATAAGGACCTGAAGCGCATGAGTGCTGACTGTGTTGTAGGCTCGAGAGATCGTAAGCAGGATGTATCTCTGTACAGTTTCAAGCTTTCTTCTGTTTATTGCGGTTGTCGCCTTTTTATACCAGGATGTATAAAATACGCATACAAGACGACTGGCAGAAAGACAGTTTTGTGGAAGAGGGCGAGGGTCTTTTTCCTCAGGTCCCAGTCCTTACGGGTGATTCTTGCAAAGAGAGAGGAGAAATTTCTAATTTAGTTCCGGAGGTAGTTTATATGGGGGGGGGGGGTGAAGGATAAATTTCTGTCTAGAATGACACCAAGGTGCTTCATTTCTGTTTGCGAGCTTGACAGTAGTCCCATTTACTTTGATTTGGGTTCTAAGAGATCTTTGGTTCTAAGAGATCTTCCCCTGGTGACTTCTTGTTCACCAGCTTGGCAGCATACGTCGGGATAAAAGGTCATAGTACGCAGCACTGGCACGTTTTTTAGGAAGTGACCTTTAATATACTTGAACATTCTACTTACATTAATACATATAGGAATAGAAATAAAATGGTGCAATAAGCGGTGCGCTATCATTGAATCAATAATGAATTTGCTGTATCATACCGGACTCTCTCTCTAGCTGATTAACTTCCACACGCATAATGGTTTACCTTAGCAATGGGTTAAGCAAGGCATCGAAAATCTAAACATAGACTTTCACAAATCTGATCGATCACGTGGCAATACATCTAATGTCATTTGCAAAGCAGGAACCGTTTCTTTTTTTTTTTTTTTTTTTTTTTTTTTGTAACTTCAAATTTCTGCTGCTATTATACAGTATATGTATATTGAAAAGCGAGTATTAAATGAATCACTTAAGTGAACCGTAAAATATTCTGTCTTCATCAGAATAAATTCTTTTGTTAAAAAGTGATATTATATTCGCAAATCTCCAATCGAAATAAAATACCATTTAGATAAACTGAAGGCATCACCTTTTAAAGACGCCATATTTAATACTTATTAATCATTCTGATGCTGCGGTGATGATTTAAAATAACTTTATTTTAAATCATCACCGAAGAAACTTTATTAACTGTGCTTTTAAAATGATTTAATATTTTAAGATTTAGCCTACAGCCGTTTGAAAAAAAAAAAAAAAATAAATACGATTTTGCTGCATAACGAAGTGTTTCTGCATTCAGGAGAATGTGTCACAAGACCATTCTTGGATTACAATGTCATGATGTATGTCTTCTACTTTTCCTCCAAGCTTTATCCTGATTTTGCCAGAGAGCGGTCGGGAATTCGCAGATGGCCTACAAATGCATCTTTGAAAACCCACATTTTCATTATATAGAAAGGATCTTGACAGTTTTTGCTTTGGCTAATAAGACATAAATCACCCACGAAGAGGAAATTTCTCAAAAGGTAATACCACAGAAGGCAGTCACATTTATTTATTTATTTATTATTGTTATTTTATTATTTTTTAAATCCTAGAGCGGTTTAGCCATTAATGTGTGTGGGAAAGTAACCTTCTGTGGCAGTCATCACAAAGCAGGAGTGGCACACATCAACTTAAGACTTCGAAAACAGCAGTTACTACTTGTTCATGTGGGAAACTTGACATATGAACAGTGCATAAATTATTTATGGAGCCTTCGTGGCTGTCTTTTTTTATATTTTTTTATTTCTGCCCAAAAATAGAATTTCGCGTTTTCTGCAAGGTTAATTTAAACTAAAGCGTTATTGTGTATATAAAATATTTTTATAGTTATGGAAAGATGTAAGCATTTCAAGGAGTGATATTTTTCACTATTGGCTTCGTGGAAGGTTTGGTCTGAAAATAATTCTCTTAAGTACAAAGGTTTTCGTGCTCGCTTGGTTTCTGGCACTCGCTTAAGCAAATGTCCCTTCTAGGACCGATTTCTTTAAAAGGAATCGGCCCTTTTAAAGGAAAAAATGAAACGCGCCTGAAATGTAAAGCATTGCGTATATTAACTAACTTGTTTTTTAAATACAGAGATGTGTAACTAATACATAAAATATGTAGCGTACGTTAGGTTTTTATAGGCATACCTGTTATCTCCCATCATTGTTCCTGCGATCGTTGTCTACCGCAAAAAAAAAAAAAAAAAAAAACTCTGTTTTATTGTGAAATCCTGCGGACCCCTTTCATAAGTTACTCGGACCACAGGTTGGGGAAACACTGCTTTTAAACCAGTTTTGAGAAGTGAAATCGTATAAAATATTTTGCGCTTGCTAGTCTTTACAAGTTTCGACAATAGGGTTTTAGGAGCATCAGCGACTAAGGCCATATTGCTCCTTATATATTGTCTGTGTTCTGTGGTCGATTTTCTGTTTGCTGTACGAAAAATCCAAGTTTCCGAGAGAAAAACCATGCTAACCTCGCCTAAGACCGACTAACTCAGCCACGTTGAGGAAAAGGCCCATAAAAAATTCCTCCCGGAGTGAAGAAAGATGAGGCATCGCTTAGTGGGGTATACCACTTATTTATCTTCCTTATGGCCTGGTGGAGTGGTGCTGTGTTGTTTTCGAAGTAATCCTTCAGGTTAACTATCGCTGTTTTCTGTTGCTCTATCAGGCCCCTTCCTCCCTCTTTCCGAGCTATTGTTAGTCTCTCCACTGCTGACTTCGGGTGGTGTTGGCGACTCTTGGTCATCATTGTCCTTGTCTTTCGCATGATATCTTCTAACTCGGTGTTAGTCCAATCTATAACTCCGAAGGTGTATGTTATTATTATTATTATTATTTTATTTCCACATCAGTGGGCACCCCTGGAGCAGCCTGGTTCTGCTAGAAGGGTGTACATTATGCAAATTCCATTTGAATACATTCATTGGAATTGCAAGAGATCAAAACAGATTGCAAATACATAACAAGGTAAAAATCAATACATAAAATAATAAACAATGAAATAAATAAATACCAAACAATAAAAAACACAGTGGTGAATCCAGGAAAGCCTTTGCAGGGAATTCTTTTCACAAAGCGCTTATTGTTCGTGTTTATAGAGTTCTTTCACTATGTCCTGTCTATAGCACTTCGAGCTGCAGAAAGATGAGGCATCGATTCCCAGGGAGTTATACATTCCAAACGTATTTGCCGGGAACACTGACCTAAGGCATTGCACATTTTGCAGACAAGATTGTAGACAAAGTGTTGAACTGCACCGGGTTCTTTGTGAGGTCCAAGGGTTTGCAGAAACATCCCAGATATCAGGCGAATCCATTTGGCCGCATAGAAGTTGTGCCAAGGTGTGTAGATTCCGCTCTTTGACTCTGGTTTCTCAGGCGTTTCATGCCCAGGTTTGTATAGAGCACACTCCTAGAGATGGTGAAAGGGTAGCCCATTTCCCTGTTTAGCCATCTCAGGAGCCAATATTTAACTCCAGGAATCTTTTCAGTTGAGTAGAGGAAGCTCCTGACCAGAGTACCGAAGCGTAGAGCGGTACGGGTGTTAAATTTCTTCGGACGTATTCCAAGAGGAACTCCCGAGGCCTAAGACCGACCAACTCCTGCCGGATTGCCCAGTACGCCGCAAGCGTTTTCAGTCTGGCCATCTTGAGGTGGTCTTTGAAAGTAAGCCATTCATCCCACTTCAACCCCAAGTCCGTGTGAGAGTGAACTTTTTTAATGGTAGTCCCATTTATTGTGAGCATAATTTCATTAATAGTCCTCCTTTTTGTGAAAGTCATCTGAGCTGCTTTTTCAGGATTCAGTTTAAGTCCCAGACGTCCTAGATAATCCTGGAGCTCGAACAGTACTATCTGATTTTCATAGGCGACTGCCTCAGCTTTTGCTGGATCATCGGATGTAACCAGTATCTTAAGGTCATCAGCGTATGAAATGAAGTTTGGGTGCTTTCCAAGGAAGGGTTCTAGTGCTGCGGCAAAAAAACCATGATGAGAGAAACCCCCCCCTTGTGGGATGCCGACAGAGGTCATGGTGGTCATCTCCAATCTGTGATCATATTTGATAAATATTTGCCTGTTGATGAGGAGTTGATGGAGGACAGCAAGAAGATTACCTTCGATTCTGAAATAATGCTTCAGAATTTTAACTAGCTCTGTTGTGCTGAGTGTGTCGAAAGCTGCTTATATGTCTAGGAGTAAGATTTCAAGTTGTTTCTTTGAGTTAAGAGCTTTTTGGATTGCCCAGCTGGTCCATTAATAGATTTAATAGCGTAGACCTCCTAGGAATAACAGTATGAAAATGCTGTGGACGCCCATTGAAGCAGTGATCGACTAAGGTGGACTGTATCGTTTTTTCAAACACTTTTAGCAGTCCACAGAAAACAGAGATTGCTCTGTAGTCTCTGGGATCTTTTGGTTTATTAGTTTTTGGAACTGGTAAAGCCTGGTAGACATTCCATATTGTCAGTGTGATACCAGTCTCGAGGATGCGGTTGAAGAGGTGATGTAACAGGTCAATCACGTAGAAACTGCATATTTTTAGAATAAAGAATGGGAATCCGTCGGGACTAACTGTAGATTTATTGGAAAGGCTGTTTATTGCTCTCATAATCATTTCCCTTGATACCTTAACATGCGCAAGCTCGGTCCTGGCGTTATCTGTGATGGCTGCTACAGGGAGGGGCGGATGCTTTTCCTGGTCAGAGCGGAAGGTTGACTGTGTCCACAGTTTTATCGTCTTCATCCATTTCCACCTGACGACCACGTGTGGAAACGATACGCTTGGAATGCCTAAGTCTTCTCTGGATATATATATGATGTGCCTTTTTCCGAACACGCAGGAAATTCGCTCTTTGTTTGTTGTTAGCGATGTGATCTAGCATGGAGCCAGACCTTTTTCAGGTTCTGTAGGCTTTTTGCTTTAGATTAAAAGCCTCTTTCGTTTCGAAGTTGAACCACCACTTAGTGTTTGAGGAGATTTTGATTGTCTTCGACGCACCAATGAGAGCAATGTTTCTCAATTCTTTAGAAATGGCATTAATCGCCTCTTCCACTGGTTTTAAGTAGAGATTATTCCAATTAAATTCTTTGAGTTCAGTGAGGATAACATTTGGCCTGACTAGGTTGGTTGAAAACGTAGTTACTGTTTGTACCGGGTCCGCTGGTTTGTTCGCAGCGACTGAGGTTGCAGGTGCCTGTGCAATTTCAAACACTATTGGTAGGTGGTCCGACACGAATTTGGAGTTATAGCGTGTGATTTGTATTTGTTCAAACTTGTGGTAGAAGCTGTCCATGACTTGATTTCCTCTGGTCGGTGGTGTATTCAGTGGGATGAGCCCCTAGGTCCTCATGGTATCTTCCATTTCTTACCTTGCATCCTTGTACCTTGCCAGAGGCAGGTTGAAATATCCTAAAATGGTTGTTTGGATATTGGGGCATAGATGAGCAGACATCCATGAGATAAGATCCTCTCTGATTGATGAGATGTGTCCTGGTGGAAGATACACAAAGCAGATTTGGATTCTTTTTTCATTTTTGTTGAAAACTGCAGTGATTGCCTCATAGTTTGATGTTTTACTGATGTAGACATGTATCTGCCTGAAAGAGGTCTTGTAGAATATGGCAACACCACCTCCTCTGTTATCCTTTCTGGAGTTTGCAATGTATTGATAATGAGTGGACGAGAGGAGCAATCCAAGTTGTTTTTCCCCATCAACCCATGTTTCTGAGATGCATATGAAATCAATGTCTTCCTGGAGGAGCAGGGTTTGCAAGGTAGGTAGCTTGTTAGTAAGGCTCCTAACATTTTGTAGAAAAAATGTTACTGTTGTTTGGGTTACATCCATTTGCATCTTGTCAATCGATTGTTATTGCTGAACGCTAGGGGATTTGTGGTTGGTATCTTTTTTGTTTCGATGAATGGCTTAATTAAGGCCCTGTCGGCCATACTGCTGGGCTTGCCCTCGGGCACATCTGCACCTCATGCAGATGTGCCCGAGGGCAAGACAGAACAAACGAGGAATATGATGGGTATTTTGTTTTAATGACACTAACATCTCAAACTCTATGTCCAGGAAGCTTTTTATAGCAGTGGCCTGGGTAGTAGGCGCTAGCCTAGTGATGAACAGCTTGGCCCGCGAAGTCACTGCTGTGATGTTATAAGTCTCGCAAACTTACCTGAACCAGAGAGTTTCCATGGACGTTTCCGTCCGTTGAGTATGCTTAGTGGCTGGATTAAGGGCGTCCGTTCCGTTTGGTTCTGGCACGGTGCATCTGGTAGACTTGTCCACATTTGTGCTACCAACTGCTGGCTGAACGACTTGTGCATAAGATCTGGTGGTCCCTTGGCGTCAATCCGGGGTTTATGTACTGCTCGCTTGGCATGGGAAGAGAGGGCTGAGTTAGGGTCTCCACAGTGACAGCCGAAGGCTCGTACAAGTTCTGTCGAAGGGGTAGTTGCTGCCAAAGAAAAAGAACGAAATGCATATAAATTATCGTGATACGTATGGCAGCAGTAGATATAAACTAGTCTGCTATCAAGTCACAAAGGAGGTTAGGCAAGGTAAGGCAGATGAAGAAGTCACTAGCAAGAACACAAAAAAAAAAAAAAAAAAAACCAGCAAGAACATCTTTACTTGTGTAAACAATAGAAGACAGGGTTGAATCACTAGGTACACTCAGTGGTCGCTGAATTATGACCACTTACCTAATACCGTGTTGCGCCAACGTTCACACGGATAACAACCGCTATTCACCTAAGCATTGACTCCACTAGATATCTGAAGATGTCCGCAAGGATCTACTTTCCACGATGTCGAAAGAGATGACCACTGCAAAACATCCCACAGGTGTTCATTTGGATTGCAGTCAGGAGAATTTGGAGGCCAATAAAGATGGGTGATATATTCACTGTATTCCTCCTCAAACTACTTAGGCGCAGTGCGGGCCGGATGGCACGGCGGATTATCGCCTTGCATTTTTTTCCTGGACAGAAATGGGATCTTGGAAGGTCCTCTTTCTGTCCTAGAAAAAATATAACATGGCAGGATGCACATGGTCTCCCAAGAGCTGCAGAGGTCCTAGTTCTGGCCAGCAAAGCATGCCCCATATTAAACAACCACCGTTAACTGCCTGGATAGTGGGCACCATGCCCGATAGGTCCGTGGTGCCCACTATCCAGGACCTATCAAGTGTGAACAATCCGCTGGTTTGGACTCATCCAAACCAGAGGGTTGTTCACACTGGAGTATTCGCTGTCGACGATGATAAGCGTCTAGGAGAGGGTGTCCCTTGGGTCGTCTGGTGTGGAATCCATATGTGTGACTGTGCAGTGCATCGTCATTTGGGATATTTTTCTTGCATTCCCCATATTGTATTGCAATGTCAACTGGCGCACAGTGACCTGCCGTTGAGTCCGTACAGTGCGCTGCACACATGGCTTAACACGAACATCCACATTGCGCAATTGTTTACAGTTCTGTTGGCGGAAGGTGATTTGACCCGTTCGACACCATTCTTTGTACACCTTAACCACAGTGGGCTGTAAGCAATTGACGAGATGTGCTGTTTACGAATGGAAGCAACTAACGCACGGGCTTGTACAATCATGCCCTTATGAAATTCCGTGATATCTTTACTACGTTCCATAACTGCTACTTTATCACTTTACGTAGTCGAGTGGTCAAGAGCGCGAGTGCAGTAGCACAGGCTCTTTGAGTGGACCGGGGTTCAAGCCCGTGACTGCTAAATACGATTTGACTTGGCGCATTATAGCCTTAGATGCTAATGCGCCATAAAACTCTAAAACAAACAAACAAACAAACAAACAGGCTAAATACGATTAACATTTGTATTGATTGATTTATTGTAAACTTCAAGGACCTGGTGATCGTGTCCGGGTATAAACAAGAACTTCCACGACCTCATCAAATTACCACTAGTGTAGTGTACGAAGCTGTTCAGCTTTTTATACTGCGAGCTATGTGGCATAGTCCAATTGTAACCACCCCAATTCGGATGGGGTGGTCACAATTCAATGATCACTGAATGTATGAATGGATTAACTGTTTATGATCCTGCTCAGGTTGCAAACAAACTGAATGGATATTTGAATCTATATTCACACATGAAGAATGTTTTAGGGATGTGAATGCCAGATGTGAGTCTAATTTTGGCGAGGAGCTGAATAATTTTGTGATAACTGAGAGGAATGTTTAGGAGAAATTGCTGAAACTAAACATAAAAAGGCACCTAGAGTGGATGGGACCAATCCAGTTATATTAAAAACTGCAGAAAAAGAGGTGTGGAAACCTTTAGCCATGATTATGCATCTGTGGATTCAGGGAACCAATTAATTGGAGATGTGCAAGGGTATCCCCAATTCAAAAAGAGGAATCAGAGGATCATTGTTTAAAGAAGTAATGCAGAATCATATGGACAGAAATGCAGTTATACTGCAATCATACCATGGAAATGTTAAGGGACGATCTTGTCTGACCAATGTGATTGGATACTATGATACTGTAACAAAGTAACTGGATGAAAATAATTTTGACATCCTATCCTTAGATTCCAGAAAAGCTTTTGATACTGTTGCACATAAAAAAAAAAATATATATATATATATATATATATATATATATATATATATAGGTAATAGAAATTGGAGCATTGTGGCTGTTGTTGTTGTAGTGGTTAGGCCAATCAGCATATTATATACGGCGCACTAAGTTGCGCCCTATATAATATGTCCGTAAATTGCGTGTGTGCTGTGGTCGATTTGTTGTTTTGCTGGACGAAAATCCAACGTTTTCGGGAGAAAACATCATGATACCTTTGCTTGAGACTGACTAATTCAGACACGTTGTGAAAAAGACCCATAAAAATTCCTCATATCATTGACAGGATTCGTACTCAGGTTTTTTAAACCCGATGTGGGCAGGGCGATAATTATACCAGTGTGATATTCAGGGTAAGTTGCTACTATGGACGAAGTGATGGTTGGATGTGTGCAAGTGTATCCCCAATTCAAAAAGAGGAATCACAGGATCATTGTAAAGAAGTGGGAGAAGACAGAAAGTGGTTATCAATAGGTACTGCTCTTCTTGTAGTAATGTTGTTAATAGAGTCTCCCAGGGTTCAGTGGTCCAGCAAATAGAAAATCGGCCACCAGACAGACGCAATTTACAGACAATACACACAGAACAATATGGCCTTAGTTGCTGATGCTTCTAAAACCCAACAACAACAACAACAACAATAGGGTTCGGTACTGGGCCCATTGTTGTTTTCCATATTTTTAATGATATTGCTTAAGGCATACCAGTCTTAATGTTTAAGTTTTCAGATGATGCGACAGTTGGCAGCGTAGTGAATCACGGTAATCAGGGTATGCTATTGCAATAAGATGTAGACAAATTATGCAGATCGGCTGAGAAGTGGCAATTGTAATTATTATTGCTGCAGGGTACTTCATATAGGGAAGCAGTAATCTCAGATTAACATATCAGCTGTACCACACTCAGGGCAGTGGACAATGAAAAAGATCTGGACTGACTGGGCAGTCAGATAAGAATTTCTCTGAGCAGATAGACAGGCTGCCAGGAGAGATCATGCGGTTTTGTCAATGATATATAGGAATTCTGCCTGAAGGGATAAGGAGATCATTATCGTATTGTACAAGACAATGATTAGGCCATATCTTGGAAGGTCCTTTTAGGTAGGAGTGGATCTGTTGGAACGGGTACAGAGAAGAGCAACAAGATTGGTGAAGGGAGAACAAAAGGGTGTCCTCACCAGTCAAAACTTCAGCTTTGTAAATTACAGCGTTTTACGCTGTGATTTGCAAAGATCTCCTAGTTCTGAAGATCTTTGCAAATTGAAAAAAAAAAAAAAAAATATATATATATATATATACTGTATATATAGGTAATAGAAATTGGAACATTGTGGCTATGCCAATCAGCATATTATATAGGGCGCAATAGTTTCGCCCTATATAATATGTCCGTAAATTGCGTGTGTGCTGTATGCAATAAAATCAGATCAGATCTCCTCGCAGAGGAGATGTTATTGGGGTCGTTAAGGCCTTGAATGGATTGAGTAAGCTCAAAGTTGATGGAATCCTTGCTCTTGCTCAGACTACACACGTGAGGGGGTGTGTAGTCTGAGCAAGAGCAAGGATTCCGTCAACTTGTCCACACATCCTGCTGCAGGTAGGATGTGTGGAAATTTGCCTTCAATGGTGGTTGTTTGTTGGAACAAATGTCCATATGGTGTCGGAGAGTGGGTAGTTAGAATAAATTCAAGATAGAACTAGACAAAGGATTATATAGGAAGAATTGGTGAAATGGACCAATTGTTTTTTGTTTGACTGATGCTGTATAAGTTTGCTTTCTTGCATCATTTGCAACTACTACTGATATTATATTGCTAATACTATTAATAATAGTCAACCACGTCAAAAAAATTAAATTCAGATCAGTCGATAAATGTTCTTGTAATTGTCGAAAGAGAGTAAGCATCGCCAAAGCAGTAAGAGAAGTTAAACGATGTACTTCTGAATGTCAAGAATCGAAGCTGCACGAGGGACTCTTGTTAAGGACATAAGGTCTCAGGCAGATCATTTCACAATAGAAGTTAGAGGTTTGTAAAGAAGTACAGTTAAGATGGTCTTGGTTCGTGAATTTTTATGTTAGCGTTAAATTAAGCACACACACAAAAATAAATAAATAAAAGCTGGTTTAATTACAGAGAGGGCGCGGCAGTAGCAGCAACTCGTGTTTCACAGAAGGGTGTGATTTGTGTGTTCAACGTAGCTCAACTTTTTTCTGTTTTTTTTTTTTTTTTTCTTTCTCAAAGTTATGGTACTTTTTATATGCTCCCAGAGGAAAGTTATTGAATACAAGTAAGTTTTGTTACTATGTGGTTAAAATGGCTGAAGTATTACGTCTTGCAATTTCAGTAATAGCAGTTTTGAAGTGTTCTTTTTATTTTATTTCTTTTTATCTTTCCATTTGATTTGTTGTGAAGGGGGGGGGGGGTGACCGCGCTCGGAAATAAGTGTTAATTTTTGCGCTTTCTACTTTTCAGAAAAGTTTTATGCCCAATCGTAATCGAGTAGTTGGAGTAAATTAATTGGAGTAAAATTAACTTCACAGGTGCCCGTAGAGGGTAGCCGTCGCTATTCGCGCCCCACTGATGCACACCTTCTTGTGGACAATTGGACAATTGAAGACATTGAAAAAAAAAAAAAAAAAATTGGTATTATTTTGACGGTTGACCAACAGAAGAAAAATTACTACTTCTAGAAATAATTATTTGGCCTTAATTAACTGTTATTGTTCCCAAGCTGTTCACTCTCTGACACTAAATGCTTAAATATTTGTTGCTCAATTCTTTTGTGATTTTAAATTTAGTTTATTGATTTTAAATGATGGACATCAGTAGGAAAGGTAAATTAAAGATTTGTATGACAGATTGTCTGATTTAGAAATGAAACCCATTTGCTTTGAAAAGTATTTCTTGTAAATTTAATATTTTACTTTATTTATTAAAATTTACTGGCAGTGATTCGAAAACGAGAAACAGGTTTTCGAATGCGAGAAAGGATCATTTTGCATTCCAGATTTCCGCCCGAGTGTGATCCATGATGCAAATCAGCATAAGCCTCGCCTTTAGCGTTAACGACCTGCACTGATTTGTAACATGTTTCAAAGGTGGTGAATTTTAGGTAAACTAACGTAATCATTTTTTCACTAGTCGAAATGAAATTGAGCGTAAAAATATGCATCAAACCTGTTCTAAGCAGACTGCATTCGCTGCCCCCCCTTTTCCCATAAAACAGTTCAGTTTCTATTACTTTTAATCTTTGTATGCTAATGTTCATAATATGAGTCAAGTGATCGTTGTTATTCATTAAAATAACAATGCGCACAATTAATACATCTTGGCCTGCAATAATAATTCCGTTCTTCCAACTTTACTTTTGATGATACTGAAGGACTTATCACAGCTTTCATCACAATTGGCCTCTAGTAATAAATTTCAGGCAGTACATTTTGTTACTGAATTATAACGAGGTTATCAACTACATCTGATGTTGAAGATAACAGCCTCATTTGAACAATGACTTAGGACAGGGGTTAGCTACGTTTCAGGGATGGTGTGCCAGGTGCGCTGTGATGTGGGTATCGGATGCAATGAAATTTGGGGGGGGGGAAGAGTCTATGCAGTGCCTGTCTGAAAAATTGAACTGAAGACCCAGAAACCTCTAAATAACTTTCGCATCTATCTGCTGTTAATATGCAAACGTTTGGAGGTTTAAAATGTATATTTAGGGACTTCACCTTGAAATTAAATTGAATAACTCTCTTTGTGATGACTTTCGTCTCAGTTCTTTTTGAGATGAATAAATGAAGTTCTTTAGTGCCACTCGGATTAGTCTTCGATGCCTCCTTTGGTACCAGTGCCATTAGTTGCCCACTCATATGTTAAAGTTGTTAAATTAAAAACTAAATTTCCCAATCATGCATTAGGCCTGGAGCAAAAGACTGAAGCAGTATTTCAGATTTAAAATGATATTAACTAGTTGACTACGGTTGTTCCTGTGAAGTCACAAACTGGACTATTAATTCGTCATAAACGTAGCTACAAAACCACGAAATCTATAATGTTATGGTAGGGAAATGTAGTGCTTCATCTGAACAGGCTTCTGTGGTATAATTCCAGTTCGCCAGATTCATTATCTAAAGATTCTCTGGAAGGTCGATTGGGAATTGGCAGGTCATCATTGTGTGGCGCTGAAGCAGTAGAGGATGGTATGCAAGGATATACTAGTGTAGTATGCGAACGGAAAAATACTTATGAAATTGAACAAAAATTTCAGCAATTCTTCAGTTTTGTCTCATTTTTTGTAAATTTTATTTATTAAATGAATAATGTCTCCCCGTTTTTATAATAAAATGGGCGAATTTCAAAGTGAAGAAAACAGAAGAATATTAGGTTAATATTTAGAATAGGTGTTTACCCATAGATCTTTGCTATCAGAAGTGATTGGCACTTCTACCTCTGCCACTGTTTCGCCCCGTGCATAATTTGCCGTTTTAGTTTGTTAATTACTGCTTATTTGCTCTAGAATGCATTTAATTAGCTGCAATTTACCGATTTGTTTGCGTTAGAATAAATATTATAGGTTATTAATTTCCTCTCATTTGTTTCAGGATCACGGTTCTTGCTTGAATCTGTCCCGAATTGGGGTTAAATAACTTTTTTCGCTAATACAGTACAGAAGTGTAGCTTTTTAAGTAGACTTTCATTTCGACTAGTGAAAAGAGGCTCGGTTAGTTTACGCCACCAATTCGGAACGGATTGGTGCATAACTAACCTAACCTTTTTTAACTACACTGGTGTGCAAAACTTAAGGACCAGTCAGGTTTTCAGCTATAGCTTCTCATAGGAGTGGCCTGGATATGGGAAAAGCATACCAAAGAAACCTCGTGAGGTACAGAAATGATGAAGGAAACAACACCGACACAAAAACGGAAACAAAACGGTACAGAGGGACTTTATTTAAAAATGGCAACATAACACTGGCTGCCATGATACAGATGCATCACTGCCAAAGGTGGAACAAAGGGAACAGGTGGTCCTCAGTAGGAGATATGGCCACCCCTAATGTCGATGAAGGCTTTGCATCGCCTGTCCATACTTAGAACAATGTTGTTGATAAGTTCTTGTGGTAACATCGTCCATTGCTTTGTCAGCGCCATCTTCAGGTAGTGAACATTTTCTGGTGGGTGTGGACATTCCGTTAGGCGTCTCCTTAGAGCGTCTCATATGTGTTCGATGGTATTTAGATCAGCGGAACCGGCAGACCAATCCATAGGAACAATATCCTCACTTTCCAAAAGCATATCAACAGCTGCAGTGCGATGGGGTGTGGCGTTATCATCCATAAACACGAACTCAGGGCACCTCGGAACAGACGCACATGGGGAAGGATTACCTCAGTACCGTAGCGTGCACCGGTTACAGTACCGCCTTCCAATATCTGGAGTTGTGTACGTTCATCCAAGATAACGCCTCCCCAGACGAGAACACCTCGACCGCCATATCGATCCCTCTCAGTGATGTTTGCGGGGTGATACCGTGTGCCAACCTCTCGCCAGATTAACTGACGTCCAGAATCGCTGGACGTCAGTTAATCTGAGAGTAGACTGAATTGATGAGAGTAGACTGAATCTACTCTCATCAATAAAGAGTACCTTACTCTGCTGCGCTGCTGTCCAGTCCTTGTATTCGATGCACCAATGTAACGGTGTAAACGGTGTCTCCGATGGGCAGGTGTTAAAGGGACACAGCGTACTGGCCGTCGGGCAAACAGTCCACCTTTGTGGAGTCGCCTGGCCACAGTAAACCGCGATGTCCTGTGCAGCTGGTTTGCAATGGATCCGGCTGTCTGGTGTCGGGCCCTCTTGGTCTGTAGTAGTATATAGCTGTCATCATTGGGCGTTGTTTTTCGTGGACGACCACCACTGGTCCTTCGAACAGCTGTACCTGTCGTTCTGAAAGCCGATGATGCTATGGGTGATACCGAACTCTGCAGCTACACTTCTCGAGCTTCCCAGTTATTCGACCCCGGGTAAAGTCATCCAGATTTTGTCTACTAACCATTTCGTTGTCTTTAGCACTGCATGAAACCAGTCGAACATCTGTAACAATCGTGCTCACCATTCGGTAATTTGCATATAACTGCTGTTTTTATCTGTTTATATGAGCCCTCTCATCACGATTCAAATTTTTGCATGTGCACCAGCTTTCTATTGAACGGCCACAGTTATGCAAATCGCCACAGACTGTTTCGTTTGATTTTGTGGTTGTAACCTTTAGAAACAATGTTGGTCCTTAAGTTTTGCACACCAGTGTAGTACAATACAGTGAAGGTTATGAACACCGGTTTAAGTATGAATCCATTCCGATTTGTAGCGTAAATTAACCTAACAGTTTTTCACTAGTCGAAATGAAAGTCTATCAAAAAAACTTCTACTCCAAACGAAGGTTAGGTTTCCCGTTCTGTTCAGTGTATTCCTGCCGGCTCTACCAGCGCCACTGCGTTTTTGTTGTCGTCATAAGCAATACATAAAGCTACATAGCTGCACAGAATTAAGAAAAGCGAAAGCATGAGTTGAATGTAAATCTACTTTATTTTCTGTGCATAATGGAAAGTTAATTTACGTTGCATTTCAGGACAGTACAAAAAAAAAAATAATAATAAAAAATAAAATAGCGGGCTCTGCTTGCCAACCCCCGCGCTCGCTTTTCTACGTAATATGTAGAGGTATGACGGAGTAAGCCATATCTTTTTTACGTAAAAGACACACCTGTCGAAACTCATTGAGTTTCGACAGGTGCCACACCACAGTAGCTTTTCCTAGCTGCTGTGGTGTGGGATGCTGACAGTGGATTTTAGGGTAACCCCCAGGCCAGTGTGGAAAGAGCAGCAAAAAGCACGCTCCACCATAAAAATCTCTTTCCTTATGTTCTTTTATTCCTATTATCCGGAGTGGTTGAGTCTCCTTCACCCAATCCCCTTCCCCACCCTGTGTGTTGCCCCTACCCCCTTTTGCCTGGTGGCTCACCCCACCGCCCACTTTCAACTCCAACCCTCTGGATCAGGATGGGCGTCCTGTGCCAGGGGTCCCCATACTGTCTCCCCTTTTAAATCAGGCGAGTGCCTCAACTACTGCTCCCCTCTGATCTCTACCCCTTTTATCCCACCCTCTTCCTATTTCCCCATTATCTCCTTCCCAATAAAAAATTTTTTTTTCGTTTTTTTCTGGGTTCTCCTTAGATGTCTAGGCTACCAGAGCTTTCTTATCTCCATTTTGTCCTGGTCCGCCTCCTTGGGGCGGTGACAGAAACTGGGTGTGTTAGTAGCTCTCCACAGACCCCAGGCTAAGTGGCAAGAGGAACACCACAACCCACACTAATATTTCACAAAACATACATTAACACACACCTTGGCCTTATGTCGGGGATCTACTACCCCGACTCCGTGTACAGAGTAAAAACTCGGAGTTGGGGAAGATCCCCGTGCCCCCAGACAAAAAACACACTGTCACTATGATCGATATTTAATCAGGAAATGATCTATGTAATTATTTACGTGTGCATTTGTAGTGCGCGGCATTCCCAAGGTGGAATAAATATCTCAATGTAATTATTTACCTGCGTTTACATAGGTCATTTAGGAAAAGGCCTTTTGCTTGGGTTCTGTAATGCATGAGGAATATCGTTGCACCCGTAGGAGCAGGACCAAAATATTTACAAACTATACAAATATTTACAAATATACAATATTCATTAATATACAAAAAACGTTACAGTGGAACATCAAATGTTAGACAGTGAATCACGTGCCCAAGGTGGAACAAAGGGAACAGGTGGTCCTCAGTAGGAGATATGGCCACCCCTAGTCGATGAAGGCTTTGCATCGCCTGTCCATACTTAGAACAATGTTGTTGATAAGTTCTTGTGGTAACATCGTCCATTGCTTTGTCAGCGCCATCTTCAGGTGGTGAACACGAGGTTGGTGAACGTTTTGAAGCCAGTTGTCAATAATTACATGTAGGGGGCTCACATCTGGTGAGTATGAGCTTGGCACACCCAGGGTCCTGAGCTGGATATCATCATTCTTCTCTTTCTTGGTGATTCCTTTCTACTTCTCTCTCTCTCTCACATACATACACACACACACACACACACACACACACAGGGTAACTGGAATTTTTTTTTGGCTGGTGCAGCATAAGCCTCAGGCTTCCTTGCACCATATGTCTAATTATAATAATAATAATTGCATTTGTAGTGACGTAATTTCCTCGCGCTCTTCTCCCATTGTCTCGAATAAATATCACTATGAGGAAAACCTTTTTAATGTATAGAGAGATAAAAAATTGGTTTTGATAATTTTTGTAAATCATAATATTCTGAAAAAAGAAGACAACACATTTTATAGTTAACTATTTTATTACATTTTGAATGTTTTACATGCTATTTGTAATCCAACTCTACATTTATTCATTAATGTACAAATTGAATGAATATTGAGTATTACAGCTCCGATTCATACTATCTAATCATTAAATCTAATAATTTGATTACTATAATTTAACAGAAATTATTTTACTTTAAATTAGCTCTTTTTCGATGTTTGAAGTTTGTTTATGTGTTACTTTTAATAAATCATTTTTCTTTTTACAATAATTGTTGAACAAAACATTGATAATGGTATTAATTAGCAAATTTAAAATTATTTCTCCAAAATGACCATTTCTGCAAACATCATTCAAAGAAAATTCAATAGTTTCAAAGAAATTTGGCATATAAGTAATAAGAAGAAATCTCTCTGATTATTTAACTTTAAGAATTCTTTCTCTAGGGCTTGTGACGATATAATTTTTTGAAATAATATAGTATAACAATATACGTTTGATTCAGGGTTCTACAGTCCACCACTATCCATAGGATAAACAATACTCAGCTGTGGAGGATTTGCAAATAGTGAAATATTTTTTATATTAATTGAATTATTATCACTTACAACTGCTAAAACATTATAACCAATTTTCTCCAAACCTACAATTTATTTTTTTTCAAAACTAAATGTAATTTTTTACAATGATAAAATGTAAATTACATCTTTGTAATTTGACAATAAGCTCTGAATTATAAATACATACACTTGTAGCTGCGTCAGTACTATCAAAAGAATTTCCCAGTACACTTGCACTTTTGTAATCAATATAAGGGTTTCAGATGAATTTCATCGATCAGTAAACTAATTTTGCGTTCTGAAGAATTTAAAAAGGCCAGTTTCTGTTTAGCATACATCAGAAAATGATTCTCTTGCTGGTCATCTGGAACTTTTGCATTCAGAGAGGTGCAGAGCCTACTAATAGTACTTGGATGAGGGAGAAGTAGGAATGCAGAATGCTGTAGAAATGTGGAGATATCGAAAACACCACAGATGAAAATATTAATACTTTCGGTGGAATATCTGTATGCATTCTTTCACATTCTAACAAATGTAATTGGTCATATATGAATTCAAACACTGATGCTGTCTCGCTATTACTCTTAAAAGACATTTCACTACTAAACATTCCGAATATGGTGCCAATTTAACTCAGGAAGCGAGAAAGAAAACTGCTGATGGGTTAATTAAAAATCTATCTAGACAAAAAATGTGTTTACGCGGCTAATTAAGGAACAAGAAGCAACTGTAGAGGCAAGTTTTGTTATTTCTCATATAATTGCAAAAAAGCAACGAGCCTTTTTCTGATGGAGACTATATTAAAGAATGTATGACTGAAGCTTGTGGAATTATATGTCCTGACATTAAACACAAATTTGAGAATATAAGTTTATCTCGGCGAACTGTAGTAAGAAGAATTGAATGTATTATTATCAATTATTATCAGTACTAGAATCCTTAACATCGATAGCTCTCGACGAAAGTAGCGACCAAAAGAATACTGCGCAGTTATTAATTTTCATACGTGAATGTACCTCTAATTTTGAAATTAAAGAAGAGCTTCTTTCAATGGAATCTCTTAAAGACCAAACAACGGGCTGATATATTTGAAAAAGTTGAAAAATGCTTAATAAGATATAATTTACAATGGAACAAAATGGTAAGCGTAACAACTGACGGAGCACCAAGTTTGACAGGTAAAAATGTTGGAGCGTTAAAGAAAATTCAGAATAAAATTTAATACGATCGAGGGGCCTGAAACACAGACAATTCGTTAATTTTCTCCAAGATATTGAATCCGAGTACACAGATATTCCTTATCATAGCCAAATTCGATGGCTTAGCTTAGGAAACGTTCTTCGACGAGTATGGGATCTTAAAGATGACATCATTCTACTTTTAAAACTGAAAAATATTATGGACTTTGCCGAATTAACTGATAATAACTGGATTTGTGATTTTGCGTTTACCCTGGACATCGTGACACACTTAAATACTTTCAACACCGTGTTACAAGGGAAAAATTTATACGCCCATGATATGGTAAAAAGTTTGAATGGATTTCAATTAAAACTCCAGTTGTTCCTTCGACATTTATTGATTAACAAGGTAGACCACTTTCCAACCATGAAGTTGCTGAAGATTCTAGAAAATAAAATTGAAAAATATTGTGAAATTATCAACGCGCTTCATGAACTTTTCACGAAGATTTGGCGACTTCCGAAAAATTGAGACAAGTTTGGCAATAGTGCGCGACCTATTTTTAATAGAAATTGATAGTGCACCGAGTGAACTACAACTTCAGATTATAAATCTGCAGTGTGATACCGATTTAAGGGAATTGCACCGTCGTGAGGAAATCTGTAAATTTTACAATACTCTTAATTCGGACAAATTCGACAAACTTAAAGATTTTGCCCGAAAAATGTTGGCTATTTTTGTGAACAAACATTTTCAATCATGAATCTAAATAAAAATTCTTTACGATCGAGCATCACCGATGAACATTTACAGGCAGTTTTAAGAATCTCAACTACAAAATTAACACCCGAAATTAAAAAAAAAAAATGTTAAAAGATGTAAAACAGTTCCATTCATCTCATTAAATTCTTGGTTGTTAGAGAATAATTTTTTTTATATTATATTTCTTCATGATAACAAATAATATATATCTAAAAATAGTATTTTACGTGCTACCCGCCTTCTTTTTGAATTCCTAATGTGGCCCTTTAGCCAAAAAGTTTGCCCAGGCCTGTCATAGACGATTGTTATTAGCTTTTACAACTTCAGTCCGTGTGCACAAGCCTATAGTTTATCAAAGGTTGTATATATTTATCTACACAAAAAGTTGCAATAAATAAAATTAACATTACGTATCGTACAAATATCGAGATTTTTTGATTTCTTAAATAAGCATGCACTTTTCTTCAGTACATCCAATACATGAAATGAATATAAACGAAACCACAAAAATTCTGACAAGAATATCTGTTTAATTTCTTTATTATAGCTAATTGTGTGATTAGATAAATGTACTATACTATCGTTTCAGTACCTTTAAAATCGGAAAATGTTCAGATTGCACAAAGTCTTTCCTTGGTATAGCTTTCAACCATTTGTTCCTTCAAAGGAAAGCCAAAGACGTGTACTTTCGGACCACATTTATAATTTCCACGGCATCCAGGAACACAACGTTTTCCAGGCGTTATAAAAAATTTCAAAGCACTTTTATGAGATGGAATACTACAAAATAAAATATCACAAACACAAAAGTTATATTGTGTTTATAAAATTCACAAAGCACACTAGAACACGAACAAAAGCACTACTAGAAGTAGTTCTGGACCTTTACCCTTCGGCCCACTTAGCTGACCTGCTTTATTATCAAATTGGCGGTGGCTCTAAGCGCTTGCAGAATGGCATTCGGTCTATCGCAGTAATTAGTAGCCAATCATGGCAGAGCTAGACATGTCGATCACTTCTAGCCGCAAGGTCCATGGGTAAGCACCGTATTCTAAAGCTTAACCCAATATTAATAAAAAAATAAACGTATTAACCGATTCACGAGATTGATTATTGGCAATTTCTTTAGATCTTTATATTTTGGCCGAATCGTTCTTCACTGATAGAACCAAAAATTTCTGGAAAAATCTGTGGATGTGTAAGAAATGAACCTTCAAACTTATTTTGCTTCCTATGTTTGAAATTCATTGAGCATACTTTTCCGATACTTTCATTTTTTTGCGTCTTGTTTCGTAAGAAATTGTGTGCACCACGAATGGATGAACTTCAGAAATTTGTACACCATTTCTAATAATCCATGCTTCTTTTTCAGCTATAGTAATCTTTCTTTCAAATTGATTATCTCGAGTTAACTTTCTTATCCGTGGCTCAATGCCTTCTTTGAATTTCATATCAGATAAGCTTGAAAACTGATAGTAAAGTATCTTAACAATATGTATTAAATCTAATATAGAGTTAGTAATATATTGATGGTGTTAAATTCGCTACGACATGTGATGATTTAGTTCTAAAGAGATTGAAATAAATTTTAAAGCAGTTTTTTTGGTTACATTCGCGATAGCCACTTAACACTGTTTCACTCCTTCAGATTTCTGCATATTTAGCAATCATATATTTAACAATATTCTGCAGGAGCTCTGTTTTCTGATTGTAAGCTAACAATAACTCTGAGTTTTATATATTAATTTTTAAACAATGGGGAGGGCATTTATCACTTTGATTTGCAACAGAGACACTTAGGTTTATTATCATTTGATTTTGGGCAAGCCATTTTGTAAAAAATGTAATAACATGCATTTAATAGCCGTGCTTTTAGCAGACTGATGATGCTGTTACTTATCATATACTCTTTCATCGAGTGGCGAATTAATTAAGAGTATGTTTGTCTAAAAATTAAAAGTTCAGTTGGATTCTAAGTAGGCGACTAAGAGCTCCTCTTTTATTAAGAAAAATGTAAATTTGTCAAATTGACTAATTAATTCGATTAAACATGCAAGTTAATTAGTTATTCAGTATCTTTATCAGAAGAAAACTGTTTGAACGTCGCAGTTAAAAATATATTATTCACCATTTTCCTAAGCCAGTTTCTGTCTAATTGAGAAATTGCGTTCATCACTTTGATTTTTAACTCTTTCTTAAAAATCAATTTCTTTATTGAGAATGCGATGCCTTTGCAACAGATTTTTCTTTATTGTCCTAGAGTTTTCTAGAAGACAGTATATTTGTTATGTAGTAGAGTTATTTCAAGAGTTTTCTGGTGATCCATCCTTTGTTATTTACTTTGGTCTGTGATTATCCATACAGAATGGGAAACTTTTTTTTCTATTGATAGGTATGCCTTATATTGTGTACTTTACTTGTAATGAAATAGGATAAGTGCGTTTGGCCAATGAGAAAGTGTGATAGTGATTGACAGGGAGATAAATTTACTCGTATAGTGTAATTCATTGTTTTTTCTTTTACCTTGCCTTTGATTTGGTAGTAATGTAAATTTTTCAGGATTTAGAGTAAACAAGTAACAGATCCTACTTTTCTGGGGTAAAAAAACAAGCCAAATTTGAAATTTTATATCGTAGTTCTCCAGTGATCGCTGGAGAAGACCTGTTTGAGTAACCTTACTCAAACAGGTTCCTTTTGAGTTATTTTTTACCTTTTGAAATGGTATTTTTGACAAATCATATAAACTAAAATTCGCACATTTTAACAACTAAAACATTAAACCATTTAAGGTTGCCTTATTTAACAGATCTCCATTCCCTCAGGTATATATACCACCATGCTCTTTATTATGGTGCTGTATACGTGTTGGGGGGGGGGGGGGGGTTATTCACATGTCCACACGTCTATTTCCTCTTCAGATGTACAAGGTAACTCATCTGATAACCAACTTCTACAAATATGATTGGCATTATCAGTGATCATTCTCCAGCAGTTTAAACCGTGAAAGCAGAGATGTAGCTGACTGAAATTTAAAAAAAAAAAAAAAATTATGTGCTTCTTACATCTTGTTAGCCGATGTTAAACATTTTTACAATCTCGCTTTAGGGTCAGAAGTCAAACCTCAAAATACTTAGCTGCTTGAAATAATCAATTATCACTGACCGAAATAGACTGCTTAAAAGTTTTTCATATAAAACTTCGTGATTTATTATTTATGAGTTTTATCATTAAGTAATGGAAAACTAGGTAGCAATTACTTAACTCTCAGATTAACATGAATTCTGATAGTCGATTGAATAAGTATAAGGTTTGTTCTGTTGTAAACAAGGAAAATCAGTTCGAAATACATTAAATATGAATGAGTGCTTTATGAACTCTGTCGATTCAAGTATTAGTTTAGGTTTAAGAACAGCTTTGGAATCTCTTCGTACATGAGACATTCCATTCTGTTTGTATTAGGATAGAAAGAAGCAATTATACGATAACGCTTTTCTCTTCCCCGAATGCTTATAGAAGGGTCCTTAAGGACTAGATTCTTCTACTTACATGCTTTTTATTTCTAACATGGCTAGAAACGCCTCTGCTAATATTAGTGCAGGAGATAAATCCAACAGTTATTCACACTCAGGTACTTTTTACTGTCTCGGCGTAAATTCAGAACATTTTGTTTTTATTTATTGCGTGTGCGGTCCGGCTAAACTATGGCAGATCTTGTTTGTGTGTCGTGTGGAGATGCTGTATCCAGCAAGGCAGGTCGTTGAAGTGGTGTAGGGTTGTTGAGTGATCGGCCTATTAGCCCAGCGAGATGCATTCAGAACAAACAGAATTTCTCCTCTGATTCTGATGTAGTTTTGTTTACAAAACTATATCAGAATCAGACACAGATTTGGAAATTTGATAATTTTCTTTGAATGAAATTGGGCAATTCTTTTTTTTTAACTTTTTACCGCCGTCACTTTGAAGACCATTAAACTGTTCAATGCAAAATTAGAATTGATGGTTAGAAATATTTTGCCTGTAACTCAGATATTACTGATGATTTTAATCTGTCTTTTACATTAGAACAGATACAAGATTTTTAAATATTAAGAATGACCGAATATCAATGTTTCTTTCACAATTGGGTGGGTCATTTTGTGATTCCGTATTTTCCAATTATTTGTTTCCAACCCAGATGACACCGTAAATTATAATTATCCTACCAGGGCCTGCCCCAAAATTTGTGGAACCCCTTTCAAGAATTACTTGCGGGCCATGGGATCCTGTGCAAAACTTATACAGGGTGTTCTTGTAATAGTTATTTTTTATTTTTTCAAATTTAACAGTAACTAAGAAATAATTAAATAATTTTATATTATACCGAACAAAAATTTTAAATACGAATAATATTTAATACATTAATCAACAATATTGTTTAACAATTGCAGTCATCTCAAAAAAATAGAAACATGAATATGTAATAATAGGAACCAATAATCACACGCATCATACAAACAATACTATTGAAAGTGAGTATAAAATAAAAATTACATTTTTAAGTAACGTCCTATGTTCAATATCAAACTTTAATTCACCTGTATTGATAAAGAAACACTTTTGTCATCAATACGACTCAGAACTGCTCAAGTAGGGCTTCTCGGGGGAGAAGCTCTACTTTTATTTCTCCTTAAAAACACCACAAAATTACCTATTGTTCTCTTAAATTCAATTGGCATTCATTCCTTCCTTTCATAATTGTAAGGAAACTTTCTTTTGTTCAACCGCCCTTATCGGCAGGCCAATATGGATAGAGACTTAAAGGTTGGGGGTGACCAACTTTTCGGCAAGAAAATTTCGATGCTGCCTAGGAGATTTGGGGTCTGCGAACAGCGAAACTAATCCTAGCAGCAAAAATTACTGGATGTCAAAGTCTCAGTGAGCAGCAAATATGAAGACGAAATCTGTTCCCTCCCACAGTCTGTTATATATATTTTTGTGTGCGAGGGAAACTACAGAAAATGGAATATTTAGTGAAGAACCTTTGGGCTTACAGAAGCGCAATACTTCTCCACAGTCGTGAGTTACAAATGTAGGTTGAGAAAGAATGTCCTTGAACTAAGATTATAATGGCATTAATTTATTTCAGATGTAGCGAGTTCTTCCTTTTGTGAATTATAGCTGTTTTCCTTGAGCTCTGTCATTTTTTTCTTCTTTGCATTTCGTAACAATGAACACAGTTGTTTATTAGTTCTGAGGACTACTCTTAAAAGAGTAATGGTTCATAATTAAACATTTTTGTGTTTTGACAGGCTTTTTCTGCGGTGGAGGATTGCTTTGTACTCCCAGCTGAAATTCGGGCACCATCAATTTTTGTATTTTTTAAACTTTTTTTTCTCTTCTTTGCTACGATACAATTAAAATCCTCCTTTATTTTTTGCACGCTAACCTTCTACTTAAAAATTAGTGGAAGGTATTGTATAGCATTTATTTTTTTTCTTTGCCAAAGACTAATTGAAAATTCTGCCACACTTGCTACAAGAAATTACCGGTAACTCGTGAGAGTTTTTCAGCAAACTAATTATTTTTAAACAAACTCATTTGAAGAAGAGAAAATCACAGGGGAATATATTTAGAAAAAACATACATCAAATTAATTATTTATAGCTTTATGTTGTACTTTAAGACAGCAAAAACTAAGAGAATAGCCTTTTTTGAGTTGACATAAATCAAGTAAAAAATTTTATTAAATTCATAAAAAGTTTCCATTATGTCATGGTAGTAAGCATGCTATTGCGTCTTTTTGTTTCCAAGTTACCTGATTGCGAGCGGACTCAATCAATCTCACCTAGCACTGCTGATTATTATAGGATTAATTAAATTGTGAAAATAATGGATTTCGTGCTCTTGACCCATCATCTACGAGTAGCAATACAATATAAGACGATTGAAGTTTTCACATTTCATTTATATCCTTGTTGTGATAAACCAGAAATGGCAGTTATATTAACCATTGCTTAATGACAGTTTCAAAGCCAGTTTTATCTGAAATACATTACACTAGTCTTATTAATTGCAAAGCACGAAACCGATGGCCTATTTTTAGAAGAGTATGGAAAGGGAAACAACCACTCAAGAAGCTCGCCGCTAGAAATGAAAATTCCATAAAAAAGCAAATCATAAGATACGGAAGAAAATCGAAACTGTTTCTTATGTTTGTGACCTGCTAGTAGTATCACTCCCTGTCCTTTCAGCCACTGAGCTACGATCTGGTTGAAAGAACTAGTTTTAAGTCTCGTTCTTTATAAGAGTTATAACTCTTGATGTGATAATCAGATTGGTAACTCCTATATATAATTTAACAGTATAGTATGTACACTGAAAGGACAGAATTCATGGGGTTCCTGGGCTACATGACGCGTCACCTCTCTCGCTAGTGAACGAACCCACCACTTGGCATGCATATAGGGACACTGCATTCACATAGACGGTAATACGATGTCAGTATGGATAAACGTCGTGAGTTAACCGACTTCAAAAGAGGGATGATAGTAGTTGCCCGACGCATAGGTCAATCTATCGCGGAGGTGGTACAAAAATTGCACTATCCACCTTCGACAGTATCAACAGTGTAAGGGAAATACGCCATTTCCGGAATAACATCTCATCGCGGACAGCACCGTGGGCGGAGAAAGGTGATGGATGAATGTGGCCGTCGACTTCTGTCTCGCATTGTTTCAACCAACCGGAGAGCGACAGTGGCACAAATCACCGCCGACTTCAACGAGGTGCCAGAAACGTCTTCACCAAGACCATCAGGCGATCATTAGCCGCAATAAGTTATGGGAGCCGCCGACCCACCAGGGTCCGATTGCAAACACCGCGACACAGGACTCTACGCCTCGACTGGGCGAAAGAACATCGGCACTGAACCTTGAGGGATTGGAGACGGGCCTCCTGGTCCGATGAGTCCCGTTTCCAGTTATTTAGAGCAGACAGGGTGCGTATCTGGCGGAAACCGCACGAAGCTATGCACCCGTCATGTCAACAAGGAACTTTTCAGGCAGGTGGAATTGTCTGGGACGTGTTCAACTGGTACACGCTGGGACCTCTGGTACATCTAGACGCATCTCTGGACGGTCCAGGTTACGTGTTCATCCTTGCAGACCATCTGCATCCCTTCATGGCCATCTTGCACCCAGAGGACAATGGACTCTTCCAGCAGTACAGTGCACCTCCCCACCTTCTGCAGATTTTACCACCATGGAATGGCTTCTCCGTTCACCGGACATGAATCTTGTGGAGCATCTTTTGGATACTGTGGAAAGTTCCATTCGAGCTTTGGATCCTCCACCTATAAATGCGACGGAATTATGGACAGGGGTGCAGCAAGCGTGGATGGAAATACCTGTGGAACGCTTTCGTGAACTAGTGGACTCAGTGCCTCGCTGGGTGACTGCCCTTATCCGGACGAAAGATGGGCCTATCAACCAACCTATACATTACTAGTTAGATATCCCATGATTTCTGTCCACTTAGTGTACTAGAGTCGTGCTAAAATGCGCTCTGATGGAAATGGAAATTTTATGAGTAATAATGAATTATAACAGATCATAGATGTGGATTGTAGTCAGGAAGTGAAGCTCTATCTGAGGATGCCACAAGTCTGGTAATTATATAGATACTAGAAGTGAAAACATATTTTAGCAGTTGCCGCATTCTCTAACTGCTTACAGCAACAGTGGCTGCCTATGCTATTGCATAGAGAGCTGCCAATTAATCTTTGTGTATTGGTATTTCAAATTTATGAGTTTCTTCCAACTGCGAGTTGTCAGATTTCGTAGGAGAGGCTAAGATTTATACAGACATGCGATTTTGGGGTCTCCTAGGCAGTGGATTTCCTAGTTACATTTTTTTTCATTTCTTTTACATTTATGTTATCTACCTGTTTAGAATTATTATTATCATCAGTTTATTCAACAAACACCCCTGTACAGAAATTATCTAGGAGGGTGGCTCATACATACATCCAACTAAACTTTTTAGAGTGTAACATAGGATAAAATATCAGCAAATACATAAGATATATAAATATAGAGGAAAAATTACACAGATATAGAAGTCATACATTCATATAAAAATTACAAAACATTATACATACATAGAAAAATGACATCGTCATTCACACTATCAATTGATCCTGATCGTCATTCTCTGAACAAAAAGGAATACCCTCAGTCCTATAAGAGTCTTTTGGAAACACTATAAATCGTTCATTTATGATTTTTATGAGTTCGAGGGCACTTGAAGTCTTTCTTGAATTACATTCTTCGTCATGTAATATAATAAAATATATAATAAGTAGCAGGCAGTAGCTTTCAAGACTAACGAGTCTCTTTTTCAACTGAATTTAAATACAACAGATAAGTGCAATGAGCTGAGTGAGGCACGTTATTCATTTGCTATTGTTGTTGTTGCACGGACGTGCGCTGTTTTACTCCACTGATCATCTAGCATTAAAACGGTTGTCTCTAGGATGGGGTGTAGACGTATGCCTTTGTGGCGGTTTATTTCTTTGGATTGTTTAATATGTTAAGTGACTCTAGCCATATTTGTAGTTTCGTATACAGGTCCGCTGCAAACCGCAGGGCCTCACATCTGGTGAGTATGGGCTTGGCACACCCAGGGTCCTGAGCTGGATATCATCATTCTTCTCTTTCTTGGTGATTCCTTTCTACTTTTATCTCTCTCTCTCTCAGGGTAACTCAGAAATTTTTTTTTGCCCGGTGCAGCATAAGCCTCAGGCTTCCTTGTACTATATGGCTAATAATAATAATAATGAGCTTTCTGTAATTTTTCTCATAGCAATACCTGTCCGGGTCTATTTTGAGGTCTCCAAACAGCTCCAGAGTATTGGCAGGAAACATCCGCCTTAATCCGTCCGTGTTATTGAGATCGCTTCGGAGACTATGGGGGTTGTGGAAGCGTGCTCCAAGGCGGGGCCTTGCTACAAGATTTTCAATTTGAGGGGCATCTAACTGGGAGCACAGGATGAAGGTTTTAAGGTTTTAAGGAAAGGGTGTCCGGCATAGAAATTTGGTCGCGACTTATCAAGAATAAATAACTGATTTAGGGAAAATGACAGCAAATGTTGAATGTGGGTAAATTGGTTTGTGTAGGGAGCTATTTTATATGGTAAAGAAGGCGGAGTCAAAAGTAGTTAGGGAAAATGAGCACAATAATAAGACAATCAGGAAGGCATACACTGCAGAGGGTCATACCATTGTAATTAGAGCAAATAATGATTCTCGACTGAAGAGTAGTAAGGAAGTGCATGATGCTGTTCGTAAGGCAGTGAAAGGAATGTTGAAATCAGATGAAGAAAAAAGTTGGACAAATAACAGAGTAAGGAATTGCCTGAGAAAGGTGGAGAGTGAGGAAAGTATTGTTTGCATAAAACAGAACGAAAGAATAAGACGTCTGGGTTTCTTATTCTCAATTCCTAGGAGACCTGGACCAAAAGTGATCATTTACGACATCAGTGAGGAGATCAGCAAGGATTGTGTTGACGAATGAGTCACATGACCGAAATCTCAGTTAAATGAATATGACACGGATGGTTAGGTTTTGGTGTCTGTCATGAATGTGAATAACGCAAAAACTGGTAGAAATTGGATAATGAAAGTGTCGGGCTGTATTGCAAAGAAGGGGGATAAGGAATTCTTCACATATATAAATACAAAGAAGATAAGAAAAAACCACATTGGACCCTTATGTAATGGACGTGGGATAGTTTAGATACCCCAGCTGAAGTTGCATATGAACTCAACAGTTACTTTGCATCGATATTTACAGAAGAAAAACCATTCGTGTCAATGAGAAATTCTGAGACTGAAGTTGAAAAAAATTTAATTAATGATGTTGAAATTTCACATGTTTATTTAATAAAAAAAAACTTTCGAGCCTACAGCCCAGTATGGCTCCTGGGGTAGATGGCATATACCCTAAAATCTTAAGGGAGGTGGCAAGTGGATGCATTGAACCATTGAGGCTAATTATGCGAGCATCACTGGACTCGGGAGTGATTCGGTTGATTGAAAAAGTGCCAATGTAACTCCAAGACATAAGGGCGATTCTAAGAGTGAAGTGGGAAATTACCGGCCGGTTAGTCTAACTTCAGTAGTAGAGAAAATCATGGAGATAATGTTCAAAGTTGGAATTCTGAATTCCATGGAATTCAGAATTCCATTACATAGAAATGGAATTCTGAAGGATACTCAGCATGGTTTTGTAAAGGGAAAATCATGTTTAACTAATCTGGTTAGCTATTTTGACAGGGTCACTCAAGAGCTGGACTTTGGGAATAATTTTGACATTGTTTATTTGGATTTCAGCAAAGCATTTTACTTAGTCCCACATGAGTGGTTACTTTATTAGTATTAGCAATGGCCACATGGTGCAAGGAAGCCCGTGGCTGATGCTACACCAGCCAAAATATATATATATATATATAAATAAATAATAATAATAAAATAACAAAAAATAAAAATAAATAAAATGATAAGAATAAAATAATAATAAAAAAAATTAATAAGAGAAAAGGAAATGGACAACCTAAGCGTTTCCCCCCTCCTGTAGGTAATTATCCAGCTGACCTTTAAATTTTCCCAAACTGTCAGCCTCTACCACCCATGTAGGCAACTTATTCCAGTAATTTATAACTCACTGGCTCAAATAAAACTTCCTGCAGTCCAGTCTAAATAACTCCCCCCGTAACTTGAAATTATGGCCACTTTTTCTAGAGTCATAACCGTGAAAATTTCGTAGTCTTCATTTTGCTCATGCCTCTCAGAGCCTTAAACACCTCAATCAAGCCTCCTCTAAGGTCCCTGGTTTCCAAGCTCTGCAACCCACATATTAGAAGTCTTTCCTCATACAGACGCCCTTTTGCAGATCTCACCAGGTGAGTTATCCGTCTCTGGACCCTTTCAAGAAGAACAATATCTTTCTTTAGGTGCAGTCTCCATAGCTGCACACAGTATTCCAAGTGTGGTCTAACAATAGCCTTATATAATGGGATTATGACGTCCTTATCTCTACTAGCAATTGTTCGATACATCATCGATATGACACCATGGGCCTTACTTGCAACCTGTCTACAATGCTCAGAGAACTTAAAGTCCGACCGTATCGTAACGCCCAATTCCCTTTCCTCCACTACCGGCTTTCGTTCAACTCCGCCAGTGTATAAGTTATTTTAGGATTACTGTTAGCCAGGTCAATACCTTACACTTTGCTGGATTAAAGCATATCTGCCATTTTTCTGACCATCCCTGACCTGAAGTCTATCTAGGTCATTCTGAAGAAGCTCTGTTTGGCGGCGATCGTTAACTATTCTACCAATCTTTACATCATCATCTGCAAATTTAGACATCACGCCCTCTATACCTTCATCGATGTCATTTGTAAAAATCAAAAACAATAGTGGTCCTAATACTGATCCTTGGGGAATCCCACTTCTTACATCAACCCAATCTGAGGAATAACCATTTATCACAACCCTCTTCCTCCTGCCCTGAAGCCATTTAGCTATCCATCTAAGGATTTTTCCTGTGATTCCAACCTGTTCCAGCTTATAAAGTAACCGCTCATATGGGACTGAGTCAAATGCTTTACTGAAATCCAAATAAACAACGTCGAAATTATTCCCTAAATCCAGCTCATGAGTGACCCTCAAACCAGCTAACCAGATTTGTTAAACACGATTTTCCCTTTACAAAACCATGCTGAGTATCCTTCAGAATTTCATTTCTATCTAAATGATCCTGAATTTCAACTTTGATAATTGTCTCTATGATTTTCCCTAATACTCAAGTTAGACTAACCGGCCGGCAATTTCCCACTTCACTCTTAGAACCGCCCTTATGTATTGGAGATACATTGGCACTTTTCCAATCCAACGGAATCACTCCTGAATCCAATAATGCTCGCATAATTAGCCTCAATGGTTCAATGCACCCAATTGCCTCCTCTCTTTAGCGCCTCCATAGCCAGGTGGGCAAGAGAGCAGTGCGTAGCACACGCTTCTTGATTAGACCGGGGTTCGGGCCCGTCACCACCAAATACGGAGAATGCTGAAATGTCAGGGAATGACCACCGCATATTCCTGGAGCAATATGGCCTTAGTTGCTAATGCTCCTAAAAACCAAATAACAACAACAAGTTATACGCTTCTGTACTTTTTATTGCTCCGTAACTTTTCCATGCTGTGTTTTTCTGCTCAAGTAATCCTTAATTTAATAAATTAAATTAAGCTACGCTATTATATTGTGTCCGGAAACTTCATTATTCATCCAACTTGGATTCCTCCTCGTGGAGTATTTTTTAATGGTATATAAGCATTGAAGGCTTCTTTGATTAATGTTTTAAAGGTATACCATACTTCAATTGTATTCGCTCTCTGTGAGATATGTACTCTTATCTCACAGTTAATAGAGGCCATGTAGCACCTTAAGCCGTCGTAATTTCCTTTCCTGAAGGTATAACCCATTATTGTAATTATATTTGAACTTAGAAAACTAAGTTTATTTTTAATAGTATCTTAAGGTTGATAGTAATAAATTAACAGTTTTGCTGTTATCCACCTTAAACATTATCCAACTGAACCACGGTTTTATTTATTATATGAAACTAACTGGATAAAAATAAAACAAAAATTACCAAATTCTGGCTTGTACAATAAATAAATAAAAATTTAAAAGTGCCATTTAAGTAAAAATTAAGACGTTTAGTCATACCGAATATAAATATTGAGAGTTTTAAGAATATATATTTATATATATATTTATTTTTTTTTTTTAAGAAAGAATGTGGAGCTCCTCTCCAGTCTAGGAAAACAGTAAAATAGTTAGGGATCCTAACTGATAGCTGTTGGGGGTGGGGGGGGCGAAAAATTGATCACGGCAACATTTATGGGGGGGATAAAAGATAAAGAGAGAGAGATTTGAGAGGTAGCCGGGGAACAATGAATAGAATGGATCATTGGTTGACTGGATAATAGTTAAGAAAAGTTAAATACAATCGCGGCAACCATTTTTGTCGGGAATATAATAAATAGCGTCTTCTATTACAAAAGGCTTTGCCTGCTATAGAGGCTGTCTTTAAGTTGTAATTGCATGGTTAAAATTTCCTCCCCTTTCCTCAGTAACCACCCCAACATAGTTATGGCTTATCTGTGTGCCTTGTGGCTTTGTTTAGGACCGGGTTTCATATATCCTAAATATAATAGGTAAGATTGGATGACCTATTTACCTCTTACATTGCGATTTGAACCCGTTTTTGCGCTGTGTAACTAAGAAAGGATTTAATTAATAATTTAATGAAATTACCCTTCTTAGCGCAATAATTTTTAATTGAACTTAATCAACCCCAGGTGATTACTAATGTGATCTGAAGTCAGCAACGAGGCAGTATTAGAAACAAAACAATCATTTATTACAATATATAAAACACATTACATAGAAAATACACATATATAGCTCATTCTCACTCTTATAACATTCATCTTCTTATTAAAGATTAGGATATTATCATCATTTAATTTTAAACCATTTTAGTATTATACCATGATTCCTTATAATTATATTTGACTCACAAGGGCCATACCATTAATACAACAATCTATACTATCCATAAACATATATATATTTTCTATTTGCCCTTTGTTGAATATCAACTGGGTACCACGTCTTTCACCTTTTCTCCTCTTTTAATATTTAAAATAGTTAATATTTTAAGCATTTAACATTTAAGACATTTAATATTTTTAAGTACATATATTAGAATATCAGACTTTTATGTTAACCAGTTAGTATTCATGGTACTTTACTGTTGTACCGCAACATGTAATACAAATCATATGTAACATATATTAAACATTTAGAGAAATCAACTTAGAAAGGAATCATCTTTTAAAACCTGCGTCACCGTAATATTCCCTTTAAACTATCTCTCGTTCTTATACATACATGAAGAAACATTTCCGCTTACCGTTTTACTGTATCTTTCGCTCTTTCGATCGAGATTCCTTCTTCTCAGGACACTTCCCTCTGCCTGATTCTGCTGCTGGAAATTACTTGACTTTTCCAAGATGACTTTCACTGGCACAATTATTACTAGGTAAAGTTACACTACAAACAAAAGGTCGCGACTATTTTAATCTTCTAAGTCGAACTATTTTCCAATTCTTCTTACTAACGCTATACTATCTGTTTCTCACTTAACAACAACAACGAGAACACTTTTTACTTCTCAATTCTTAGCTCTTAACACTCAATTCTCTCCATACACACTTCTTCTTTTCTCTATTTTCTCTCCTTTGCTTTTATATTCAGGGTCAAATCTTTTGGGTATCTTTCCATCGCTTGTCTCATTGGATGTTCTAACTCCAAGGCCAAAATCTTAGGCGGTCCAAGTACTGGGTCATGGTTGAGAAATCTGTTGACTCCTCCACTGGACCACTCAACAAGCAGCCAACCTAAATACGTCATGGCTACTTACACTGGTGTTACTTTTCTGACCATTTTTGGACAAGCGAGATTGTTATTCAATACCACCATCATTCGGGAAGAGCTCAAGGTATTTTGTTGTTTATGTGGGGAAGGAACTGATCTTCCCCTGCTATAGCATCTTCCCATACTTGCCAAAAGCTCGTGTGTTTATACGAGAAGACACTTTTCCCTTGACATTTTGTGACCTTACAACGGAAGTTCTTAAAGCTGAAATGTACTGTATATAATTTTCTCCTAAGCAAGGTTACGAGTGGGCTGGGTCTTTAAAGGATATTTAATATTTTAGTTCTAATTTCGAATAATATTTATTTAATTTCACTGATTTCCGTCCTTGCTGATGGTATTACAATTCTATGGATTTTAACACAATCAAAATATACATCAGCAACTAGGGATAGTCAGACTAATAGTTAATTTATCTATTACCGAATATTTAATTTATTTGAAAAGAGAAAGGTGGGATTCATACCACTCGTAACATAGCCAGCTACGCTTCTTTTCCCATATTACTTGCATAGCGAAAAGATCGGGAAACTTATAGAATAATATGTAAATTCATACACTTATCAGATAGTAGCCGATTTCTTTCCCCTCCCCCACCACACCAGCTTAAAAACTTTATTCGATCGAGATCATCATGATCTCAAAAGACATCTCTATCTTGATTTCAGTAATCGGTTAGTTCGGTAGGAAAATCGGGACGGAAGTGTAAGGACGTTTTTCACTAGCAAGAAATTCTCATATTTTACTATTATCAGGTCAAATTATTACAAACTGTTAGTTTTTATTGTTATCCACCTTAAGATACTATTAAGAATAAAAGGAAATGACTTAGTTTTCTAAGTTCAAATGGAAGTTGGTTTATTTATTGTTGTTTTTATGTGTGCATTAGTATAAATTATCATAGCAGATATACATACTGCGAAATGAGTTAGGAACACTATAGCCACTGCAGTTTATGTGCCACTAAACTCCATAATACACACACACAAAATGAGTTTGCACCCCCTCCCCCAATATGAATTTCTGGTTGCGTACCTGGAGTCTTAGGAATGATAAATTTATGGAAGAGACTCGCTACTGTTAGTCTTCGTATCTCAGAACCGTGTGGAGGACCCAGAGTTGAACTGGTAGAATATCACAGGCGCTGGGCTCTGTGAACCGATTCTGCGTCACATGAACATATCGTGGAACATTTTTGAGTACGATACAGAAGATTTCAATTCCAAGGTTCTCTGATAAGCCGGCTGCTTAATTTATCAGTAGGTGATGCCGTGAGGCATGTTGAATTATATTTTCATTCTCATGTTTGGCGAATTCATATATAGATATAATATGGAAGATAAATAGGCGAGAGGCAGTTTTAGTACAAAAATTTGACTATACTGGATTTTATGAGAAAAAATGTTATATGGCAGCTATACAAAAAAAAGTAAACGTCTGAAGACTGTAAAGTATTAATTCTTAAGGTGGACGGACTAATGGGAAGGGGGTGGTTCACTACATGAAATTTGATGGAAAACTCTCTACGAATATTCTAAATTAGTTCTGAAATTGTAACTGGATCTGAATAGCAGTTAGAAATATATAGAAGTAGTATCATTTCCAACAGAACACACCCTGAAAATTCGCGAATCCGTCGAGTGATTCCAGAACTTCTGAAACATAAATAGGATAGAATGATGATTAATAAAAAATAAATAAATTTTCTCTTTATACTCCTGGACGACTACACGATCAGAATAGTTTACAAGAGACAGCACCATATTTAGCAGTCACGGGCTTGAATCCCGGTCACTGAAAACACGTGTACTTATGCACCCTCCAGCCTGGCCACTCGGCTACGGCGAACCTTAATGAATGCCCTTCGTTTTAGTGAACTTAAATATTGGCATATCTAGAAAGAAATGCCAAATACCCAAAAGAAAGAGAAAGTTTATTAATAAAAATAACTTGGGTAATCGCAAACTAAGAGGAATAGTTTCATCTAATAGGGTTAGTACATAGATTGTAAAGCACTTAATAAATAAAACCTTTAATTTTTATCGAAAATATTAAATAAAATAAATAAAAATAAAGCATGTTTATTGTGAGTTAATATTAATAGCGAAGAGAGAATAGGAGCTATGGCAGGGTAAACAGATTGAGAACCATAGCTGTAAAGAGACCCAGGAAGAACTCTACAGCTTTGGCCTAATATACTTTATTGAAATGCTTATTAAATATTGGTGTAGATACACCATAGATACCTTTTAAACGAAAACTACATTCGTAGTGTAAAGGCATCGTTTTAGTTATACCTCATGTTGTGATCAACCTTCACAAAGAGTTACCATGTATTGCACAACCTCGAATAAGTAACGCTTCACTAATAGAGAAGACAGTTGTTACTCATTCTCGGTGGGCACCACCACCCAGACAGCACCGTTTGAAAAATGGTATGGGATAAGGTACTCTGTTATCCACATACTGTCCTTATTAGACTTAGGAAAGCAAAAAAGACGTAGGAAAGTGATAGTAGGAGAGGAAGAAGAAATGCCGTCAAAAGAGGAAAGGGACAGTTACTCCTCACACTCACTGAACTTACACACTCATGAATCCCCCGAATAGGCAACGCTTCCCCATTAGGGAAGACTGTTGTCACCTATTCGCGGTAACGAGGATCTCATCAAGATGTTTCAAGATGGAAAAAAATATACGCTCAAATATTATTTTTATTTACAGTTAAAACAAAGAATCACGACAATATTTCTTCCGAAATTAGGAGAAAGTGCTCTCGTTTTTTGTGTATGCGTTTTAGGCTCCCCTTAGACTCATTTTACAATGTCCGAATTTCTCTTTAAATTACTTCGTCTCAATCTAAACGTTGGAGGGGAAAGGGGGAGAATTAAGAGCCGGAAATACACAGTTCTAACTTAACCAAAATCAGGCGCGTTCTCAGGGAATGTGGCACCCGAGTGCCAATCGCAATTTGGCGCCCCCATCAAAATATTTATATATTTTGTTGTACTTTTATTCATATAATGATAATTAATAACAAAAGTAATACAATTATAATTATTGAAAACGAAATTTATATAATCACAACTAATAAAAAGTATAAATTAAAAATTAAAGAATAAAGAAAAATTAAACAAAAAAGAATACAATAATATCATAGTAAATAAGTAATGACGGCAGAAAGGCTATCGGCATGTTAAACTCTGTTCTGTGGAGCAAAATATCCTAAATAAAACAAAGAAACTTATATTTCAAACGATTGTACAAAGTCTTCTATTGTATGGAGCGGAAACCTGGACATTGGAATAGGCGAGCGGAAAACAAATTGCTCTCCACAGAAATGGATTTTTGGAGACGCTCAGCAGGAACTTCTAGAAGAGACAGAAAACGGAAGTGAAAAAGACTATTATTGACACCATCAAAGAAAACGTCTAACATGGTATGGACATGTAAAACGGATGCAAGAAAACAGATATCCAAAGGCTATCCTGGAATGGATACCTCCTGGAAGAAGGAGAAGAGGAAAACCTAGGAGGACATGGATGGATGGAGTACGTGAGTGCATGACAGCCCGAGGCTTAACCGACCAAGACACCTTGAACCGCACTTTATGACGGGAAAAAATTCCTAACAAGAAATAACTTGTAGGCTGAGGAAACCCATTGTAAATGGAAACACTCCTCTTGAAGAAAGAAATAACTAAATGTTTATTCTTCTTGATTTTCTTATTGAAAAATCGTAGAAAATTTTCTACGGAATTTGCATTTATTTATAAATACAAATTGATACATTACCTAATCATTATCATGGTAAATATCTGTATAGATATTGTATAGAGCATCATATATTTTATTAAGATTGAATTTAAGGACTTTTGCGGCATCAATTTACATTCCCATCGCGTTTCACCAATAGGTTTAAGTGTGATTGTTGGAAATTCCGATTTTAAGACACCCCCACGATATGTTTAAATAAATAAATTTTCTGTTTATACTCCGGGACGACCAAACGGTCAGAGGAGTTCACAAGATATATAGAATACAAGAAACAGCACCGTATTCAGTAGTCACTCAAGGCACGTGTACTTATGCACCCGCGAATGACCACTAGGCTACGGCGGCCTGATTTGTGTAAAACAAATCCTGCACGATTTCCTAGAAAGGTACTGTGAACAGTGTTTCTGGAAATTTTTTGACCAAGAAAGCATAGCCATGTAAAAAAGGCTGGAGTACACCTGGACCTCGCGCGAATATTGAAGGGTTAAATTTTTGTAGTAAATTTTAGGGTAGACAATCATTATGCGCACATCAACAAAAACTCAGTAACATGTTTTATAATATTGTTCACTACATAAGTTTCAGGTGCCCCTTTAACGTTTGCGTCCGGGTGTGTGCACTCCTGGCCTCCTTGGGAAGGTTCTCCCCTGACCAAAATAGAGGAATTCCTCGCCAACCGTGGGATGATATATTTCTGAAAAGTACCGCGGGTGACGAGACTAAGGTTTCATAGAAAATATTGAAGTTTGGAGGAAAACAATAAATAGGCCAATAATATATACGAAAAAAAGACCTGAGTTCGAGTCCCGTCGCGGACAGGAGGAATTTTTATGGGCCTTTTTCACAACGTGGCTGAGTTAGTCGGAACTCACCCACGGATGAGTTCCGACTAACTAGTTCAAAATACACGGATCAATATGACATTAGTCACTGATGCTCCGAAAAAACCCGACTACAGCAGCTGTTAATAGCAAGACCTTGTATTTCAGGTGGCTTAATATTACAATGGTATATTCATTTACAATCGCATGTATGATCTTAAAAAGTAGTAATTAAAAACCTCCAGATAAAGGAAGCAAATATTACGTTCTTTTCCAAACTTATTACAGCATTGATTGAGTTCCCTAACCTTGACAGTTATCGGTAATACCCAGCCAGGAATAAATTAAGAAGCATCTCTGCATATTCAAGTTTAAAAGGATGTGCCAAAGGGACAGACTGTTTCTTAGAAAACGTGCTTCAGTTGATCAACCAGTACAGTCGACTGCGAAGGACATACAACTAGTAACGCCTACAGAGATGAAATTGGCGGACAGCTTTTATCCACCACGATGGCTTAAAAATGATAGACCAAACAATAAAACCATTCAGGGGAAGCAAAAGTTTCATACAAACTTCCATTCATGGAATATGCCGACGTTTCCAACAGCCCCCCTCCACACTGAGTGTAAAAAATTTGATTCCCGTCAGTGATGTGTGGGATTTATGGACTGCGTATTTTTTTAAATAAAATGCCCGAGTTATTCGGTTTCAGATGAGAGTTGCATAGTTCTTTTTTTTGTCCAGAGAATAAATAGCCCACAGAATACATGCAATTAACAGACAATATACCGACGCTCCAGCATCCGTTGCTTTGGAGCTTAACACACAGACACCATCTGTGAACACGTGGCTGTTTGAACATTATCAACGGCCTTCAACAGCAACAGAAGATATCGGTGATGTAGGTGCGCCTTCAACAGGATGTGCTCTCCTCTACAAATATAACTCTGGATCAGTCGAAAACTTCCAAATGGATGCAGCCTACTACCGACAAGATGTTTCTTTTCACAAGTGGTCCTAGTGTTTTCGCACTAACATATTATCATTTCAGAGAATTGGCGAAGAGCAACCAAAATATTTCCTAAATTAAATTTATCATTTTGTTTCTCTCTCTCTGTTTTCTTGGCTATAAAATGAATATCATTAATGCTTCTGCTCCATTCCACAAGCCATTTTCCAGCAGGATACACAGTTCTCATATTCCGACACCATCTACGTGATATGGACATGTTTCCTTGGCCAGCATGTTCACCAGTTGTATCGCTCACCGAACACATTTGGAATGCAATGGGACGTTCACTGACCTCATCCTCCTAGTACCCAACTAACGGCGCTAGTACAAGAAACGTGGTGGCGAATATCATCACTAGGATGACATTAGCCACTTCCTTGATTCCCAATAGCGATGTGTGGCCACTTGTGTTGCTCACCATAGAGGCCACACTTCTTATTGATTGCACTGCATTTTCATGAGTAAATACCGCCGAATTAATTTAATAATTTCTTGTCTGCATTGATCTGTCACTCCACTCTTTTGAGCCCAAAGCATGCACTCCTTTTAGGTAGGGAAATTTCAGTGATGAGCAGATTAAAAAAAATTAAAACTCATCAAAAAAAAACATACACCATACATATGATAGCTATTCGAGTGTTTTTATAGCAGACAGTTTATTTTTTGACCTATGTTTCTTTGCATTTGAAAGCGAAACCGAGTAGGCATCTTTAAATGTATTTAATTTTTTTTTCTTAAACTTCTTTTTATGTATTAACAAAATTACCGTTTGATGCTTTCAATGATTTATATACCAACAATAAAGTTGGTGCCATATTCTCTTATTACAAAAGCATATACCGCTTTAATCAAACAGTGGGAACCTTAAACTGAAAATTAATGCGCACATTATTTTTGCACCTAATGCGTCCATTTAAAGGTACATTTTATTGTTACGGAGTAGAGGAAATTTGGGTTTGTTTTAATTATATCAGCAAATGATTTGATATTTTTGAATTTTATTTAGAAACATAAAAGTAGTGTCCCTGTACTGGTGCTACATTGATTGTTTGGGGAAATAAATTTAAAAAGATTTAATTTCTTCCGTGGCTTACCATTTTCCTTAGAAAATGAAATCCATGGTTAAGGATATATTGCAGAATGTTGGACAGGAATGGAATTAGACGGGAAACGCGGTACACGTTTCGCTCATCCGCAAGAAGTTGCCACAACACGAAAGTCCATCATTTTAAGTTTTACAGCACAATAAGTTACAAAAAAAGACATTTTTATGAAGGAAAATGTCACAGGTAAAACTCTAATGGATGGTAGAGAACAGTAGTGTCTCTAATGCTATGGCTTCACTTGCAATGCACTAATCTACAACAACGTAACTGCTGAACGAGGAGGGAAGCAACTTTTAAGTTGAGCACCTTGCGGATGAGCGATTTGTGTGTGTGTGTGAGAGAGAGAGAGATCGTGTTTAGTACCTAATAACTTGGTGTGAGCTTCAACAAAGAATTGGATGAAAGAATAATTTTTACAATCTATTCAGACCTAAGTAAGGACGTTTGATTCAATCATCCCAAATTAGTCTATAAATTTGGCAGTTTCCTATTGACAGGGAGGCGCTGACGAATAAACGGGTGATTAAATTACAGGAGACGAAGGGGGTTGTTCCTCTGAATGGACCAAGATCACGAGGAGTCCCTTAAATATTTTTATCATTTATTGTTCTGTCATTAATGAATTCCGTCATTAATGAATATCTTATATTCATTAATGACGATGATGAGTGGGGGAGTTTAGAATAAGAGATGAAGACCCTGAGGCGTAATTATATAAGAACTGCAAATTGTGCATATTATGCGGTTCGGTTTTGTGGTGTTTCCTGCAATAATAAAAAGGCGCCCCAATTCGAGACAGAATTAATACTCCCCAAGGCATTGACCGAACTGAAACGATCGTATAGACTGTGCTGGGCTGGCCTTCAGAGTTTGCCAAGTGGTACAAATGTGTGGAGGTGTTTAACAGTAGTAATGATGATACGCTTCTTAAAAAGGCTTGGCTAAATTGTTTAGATGGCGAGGAAAATATAATTTAAAATACAATGCTGGTAAACGCAAGGCTTTTCAGTGTAAATGAATAATTCCAGATTATTGATTTACATTAAAATCAATTTATTTACAGTAAATCAATAATTCTAAGTTAATCTATTACTTAGAGAGCGTAGTTTTATGAAGCGATGAATCACGCCACACAGTCCAGACATCATAGAGTAGCAATTGTTGTGGAACATGTCCGAAGGACTGTTTTCCACCTAAATTGCAAAGTTGAGTTAGTTGATGAGGAAAGGAGTTTTGGGGTAATTATCTGGTATGAATTTCCCTCAGCAGTGGTGGATATCACATAAGTTCTATCTATTATGTACAGAATTTTGCCAGTGAGGATAGAGGCGATTATTCCATTGGATTAAGCTGGAGATATCTTTCGTATTTGTTGGGTTTCACAAAGTACAGGACATATATTTAAGATAAAGAAGCAGAGGAACTAGAAGAAAATACTTATTTTGCGAAATAGTAATTAGTTGTTATTGTAACTGATTATTTATTAGTAATTATTGGAACAACACGTCACCTTGAGGTTATGCCTGGCTTTATAGTCGTAACGGGTATTGCTGTAGTGAGTTTTTACACTCTTCTTTCTAATTGCTATAAAGATATACATAAATGTCTTTGTAAAAACAAGTGGAAAACCTCAACGTATGATATTCTGAGCTGTGATAACTCTGTGACTGTTTTATATGTTGAATAACAGGTACTTCAGTATCAAACATGTTTTCGTTTTGCATGTTATTAAAACATTATCCTCCAACGTGTATCGTAATGTCCCACCACTGGGAAGCCATAATTAATTCCAGACGTTCACATGACATGAAGATGGTGGTACGTGCTAAAAGTAAGATATAAAAGCCATGCATACTCAACGTGGAATTTTTTTTTTTTTTGGCAAAAATCAATAAAAGTCCACGTCCTTGTATCATTTAGCCATTATAATACTAGTATCAATTTTGTCTTATATTGTATAATTTTTTTGAAGTGGGACAGTCTCCATATCACAAAACAAATGACAGTTGCTTGGGATGAATGTCGTGACCCACATTTTCAGCCCAGAATCCAGATATGAATCCATCAGCGCATCTTTGGAATGTTTTGCAACAACAATTGAAAGCCGGAACGATCGTAAAGTGGAGAACTAGCTGTAGCCGGTTCTTATGGGAAGAGTGGAACAAGATTCCAGTCTCCATAAACCAAACACTTGTATAAATGGTATTTCAGAGGGTCAGTCAAATCTACGGGTGGTGGAGGGCAATCATATAAGGTATCAATTTTTTTTTTTTAACCTGATCTTTCTTTTTTCTGAATGGACGAATGAAAAATTCGGCTGGGAAAAATGCTCTCTCCTTGTTTCTGAGATAAAGCCGAAAGTGTGTGTTCTTGTTTGATTTTTCGCTATTGCTTAGGTTAGATCCTTTGTACGAGTTGCAGTGGTGGTATCATACAATGAAGCTTCTTTAATTGGGGGAGGAGGAAATCTTACTACCCTTACGGTTATTTCTCTGCACAATTGAGCTGTCACAAAGTGTGGCGATTTAGTAGATGAAGTGTACCTGAATGCGAAGGCATAAAGATCTTCAGACATTTTTCATTCTAAACACCAAACCAAAACTTTTGTTTTTACTGGAAAGTATTTTTCTTTTTTGTGTTTGAATAACTCTGATGAAGATTTTATTCCACATAGCCGCCCGTATCTTCTCTGGTTTAACGGGTCAAACGTGCGGAGGATTTTAATACAAATTGGACTCGTCCTTTGCTTTGAACACTTAACTAATATTAATCAGATAGTAGGTCTGAATCGACCTTTGCCATTGTTTAGAAACTCCTCCAATACTGTAGCGTCTTCTACAAAATTCTACGGAAGGTTGAAACTTGAAAATATTGAGACAGGGGAAAAAAGTAAGGAAACTGCGTCGAAGGCAAACTACAAACAGTTCGGTAATGACTTGTGTTATCTGCATACACTCACTGAGTGAGCTGATATATTTGCGCGAGAGCAACTCTGGGAGTTTAGACGCATTTTAAAACCCTACCTATTTCCGCTGTGCGCTAGCATCGTTACAAGGCCAACTTACAGTAAAAAGCGCAAAGACGTGTTGTGGTTAGCTGAGTGGATATCAGTTACAGGTACTGAAAGTGAAGCACTTCTGAGAATACGTTGAAGACGTGGCTTAAGAAATTTTAAAGACACTGACAGTGCTGTCCCGTGTTCAGGTAGCCACCCTCTAAGGACGACACAGGCAGTATGCAGCAGTCTGTGAAGTTCGAAGTACCGCGCAGAAAATCGCGAAACGTGATCTGAAACCTTACAAGGCAGTTGGGTCACAGGGAATCCATGTATTGGTCTCGCTTCGTGGTGCCTGTATCTGCAGATTAACTGAAATACAGGGGTGTATACGGGACAACACCAATACGTTGTACACCTCTCTAACAAAAAAAAATCAATCTCCTGCATTGCGGGAGCATTAAGAAAATAGTAGTTAATATGTATCTCATCAAATTCGTTATAAACAGATAGTACGATGTTTGAAATCCAGTTATTACGCAGGCTTTCTGACATCGTAATGTCTGTGACGAATTGGATCAAATATTGTTCCAGAACTGATGCAGTATGCTTGGCTACACAGAAAAGAATTTAAGGAAGGAGGCGAAAGCAGAAAAAGTTTTATATAAAACTCGTTTTAAATTTTGAAGTTCGTATGGCTTAATGAATAAGGTCTGACTTCGAATCAGGAAACTGCAGATTGAATTATGGTTCACCTGTCTGTGGTCCTAGGGATACATATACTGCCACAAAAATATACCAGGAATTGTTAGCTGTTGCATCGAAATAAAACAGGTACAATGACGTTGTTAGCTCCTCTGATCTCGGCAGCACAAGATTATAAACGGAAATCTTATTGCTTTGTTAAAGATGGAATGCACTTTGGGACCCTTATTTACAGATTTTCCTGGTTCATTTGCAAAGTATTTATTTACAATTAAATGAAACTTACGATGTTTTTTTTTTATCTTTCTTCTAATGTCGCTTTTTAAACTTACACTTCAGGGGTTTTAAATTCAAAATTTAAAGTAATCATCATCATCTGTAGAAAAAATAGTTGATTTACACCAATAAAATCGAAATTCACCAAATTGAAATTCTCTGATTTAACTTTTTTAAATTACATAACAGATTATGTACATTTGCTGAAACCATAAAACAGCCAACCGGTAAGCCTTATTTTATGGAATTAATCATATCAAACCGGAACTGAAGCTAGCTGATATTATACACGTGTGAAGATAGAATTAAACTTAATGGAAACAAAGAAGAGGAAGCAAATGGCCCAGGGCTTAGTTATCGGTGCATCTCCCTTGTTGTGAGTGTGTCGCCATCTTAGAATGCCTGGCAACTAATGGGGGTGGCCAACTTAAACTGAATCGGCGATCATTCATCGAAGAAACAGAATACAGTAAGACCAGCTTATTTGAATTTTTCCGTGCGCTTCGAATGAGTGACTAGAATTTTACTTTGTACCAGTAACAAAGCGTACAGCCTAACTTAATACTAAAGAAACGATGTTCGATGGACTGTCTTCAATTCGTTTTTATTGCTACGTGTTCGAGGATGAGAGATTATTATTTACACGATGGCCCTTTTTTGTGCACTGGGGCACTGTGTTGGTATTCTGATATTTACTGTGAAGCCAATTTTGGAGAAGGTTCGTGCGAATTAACCCAATAAAATTAATCTTCGTGATTGTAGAGCTGTTATTCTTTTTTTTTTTTTTTTGGCTTTGGAGGGATATGTATGCGTATCTTAAATAATAGCCACTTTTACCTACTCTGCTTGCCACCATTGTAGAATAGAGCTATTATTGGTAGAAGTCAAACTTTTAGTGACTTTGGTACGTGTTTAGGTAATCAGTTTCTGTTTTCATGTGCTCAGCTATACAGGGATGATATGAATCGCAAAATCCCCCCCCCCCTCCTCTAAAATCGAATTAAGAGATGTTTCTTTTATTTCTTACCACGTACTGTTCACTTGAACTTCATACTGGAAGGAAGAAAAGCAGTGAATAAAGTTCAGCTCCATTTGAAATTCTCCTTTCCCTCATTATCATATCACAATTTACGCTAGCAACTTCTATTTTAGACCACTTCAGCAAACTGCTAATTTCAAAATAACTGAATAATAAATACAAAACAACAGCGAGGTTGGCAAAAGAATTTGACTTTCTAATGGTTAGTAGTTCGGAGAATTGGTTCTTTTGTGAACCCTTCCACTTTGGCTTCTTTATGCCTTTCAAATGGATTCTGCTTGATAATACATCAGTTTTATGCAGTTCGCAGAAAATTTCGAGCTGTTGTTCTAGGTATTTACTATACAGTAAATAAATTAATATCGTTTTTTTTTTTGTTTTGTCGCGAAGACGCTTTTGTTTTGTCGTTGATGATGCGTCGTGTACGCATCATCAGCATTTGTGACGATGCGTTTGTGCGCCGTGAAATGATGCAAAATTTGGAATTAATATTTGCATTACAACGCAGAATAGAGGTCAGATTTAATCATGACATAATTGAGAAAGTAATAATAAAATATTAGTTTTGTATTTTAAACGGAGATTTGGATTTAAATTCATATTGCTAAAGGGATCCTTTAGCAATTAGGGGAAAGTAAATGAATGGTCTTTTGGTTTTGTATTCGTCGGTTCCGGCCAGTAAACGTAAGGTTTTTCTTAGAGTACTCCCTTTTTACCAGTCACAAACAGAACACATGGATAATAAATTATGTAGGTGTTCTAGGAACACTTACATAATTTATTTCTACGAAAAAAAAAGCACTGTGAAACTTCTGAGTCCCTTGGATAGGGTACTCTTCAAGAGCTCCCCATGGTAGGGTCCTTGTTAATGTTCTCTATTGTCATTTTGTTGAAATTAATGACGCGTAATAAGCCCAACTATTTCTTACTTTTATTTGGCTTCTGGCAATCCGAATGGCAAAATTCTTTTGTTTGTGAAATTAGCTGACAAACCACTTCCAAAAGTGACTAAAAGATGGCAGCACAGTCCAAGTTATTTATTGTACTACTCGTAAAAATAAGTTGGTTCATTCGGCCAAGATTTTTCTTGGAAAAATAAAATAACCCATTTATTGCCATAATGGTACCGGCAAGCTCAACACAATCAAACTAGAGGATAATTCTGCGGTACATTTGAAGTTAGTAAGCAAACGTTATAGCAAGATTCGAATAAAGTTAGCAAAATAGTCCAATAGGTGTCTGTGATCTTCTTAGGCTTCTGATCTGGTAGCTTTTGAACTCTGACACATTTGATTAGAGCAGTACCTTTTAGTGATTCAATTCAATACTTTAAAGCGGTTCTGGCAATTTCTTTTCTGTAAAGCCTGTTTATGGTATTTTATGGCAGTTCAACACTGAGGATATTAATTAGCAGTAAGACAGAATTGGGGAATAGTCTTCATTTTCTGCAGTCTAGTGAGGCGAGTTTGTTACAGTGGAGTGTACCTACCATTTCTCTCGTTGATGATCTGACTTTAAGGGAACCAATTGTTCCAGTGAATACTTTAGCCAGAAGGAAGGGCGACAACGGCAAGTCCCAAGGATTTGATATTAAGGTTACTCTGAATTGTTTTTAAGATTGTAGAAGGATATACAAGTCCAACATTTAGCAATCCTTACACTGTCCCAGTTGTACAAGTTTCTTGACTGTTGTTTGAGGTGTACCAGACCACATCACTAAACTAGGTCATGACAAGGAACACACAGCGGATGATATGGTTCTGGATGATTTTCTTATTATGCATTGAAGTAGTTCTTTGCTTAATAGTCCACATGACTCTGAATTTTTCTGGCTATACAGGAGTAGTTACTACTGGAAGCAGAGGTGTTAAACAAAAATAATGCCAAGTCTTGGATTTGACCTTATGGTGAATGAATATATCTACAGTGGGGGACAAAAAAAAAAAAAAAAAAAAAAAAAAAAAAAGGCACCACCTTAAAAAAAGTAACATTTATAGTGAAACGTATAAGATATTGCTACAGCCATTTTGTTTGTCGCAAAGCAAAGGTATTGTTTCAGATAACACTTTTATTGCATCAGACAGTAATTGCAAGGTATCGCATCAGCCGTTTCTATAAATACGGCATTGGAAAGGTATAGACGCTCATTAGCATCCTGTTTTGCGGAGGTGTAAGCGTGGCTCCATATGTTCAGTTGATACCAAGAAAAAAAAATTTAGCTGTTGCTCTGTCCCAGGAAGGGCTTTCTGCGCGTGCTATCACTGATAAAATAGGCTGCCACCGGTCAACAGTATCCCGGGTGCTGAAATTAAAATGTGATGTGAAGAGAAGACCTGGATCAGGCAGTAAGAGAGAGTGGCTACGCCTTCCCAAGATGGATATTTGAAACGGCTATGCCTTCGTAATCGCCATGCTAGTGCTCCTGATCTAAAACTGGGCTTTGAAATGGCCTATTGTGCTTGGATAGTGCACGAACTATCCAAAGACGGCTTTCGGAATGTGGTCTGCATGCCTATCGACCCAAGAAGAAGCCTTTGTTGACCCAACAAATGAGGAAGAAGCGACTTGCTTGGGCTAAAACGCATGTTTCATGGAAAAAAGAGCCATCTTTATATGGGACACCGTCATCTTTTCTCACGAATCGAAATTCAACCTGCATGTCTCGGATGGGAAGCGATATGTCAGAAGACGAAAATTGGAGACATTCCATCCTGACCGTAAAGTTTTCCGCTGGTCAGATGGTCTGGGAATGCATAACAAGCAAAGGGGTGGGGCGAATTAAGTTTATTAACGGAACGGTGAATGCAGAAACCTGAACTGCTATCTTGGAGGAGTGCTTGAAACCCGTTATTAGGATCACCACACAGACGTCCAAATCTGCATTTTTCAATACGATCCAGCACCTTGCCTTGCACCTTGTAAGTTTTATGCTATTTAGATTTAATGATGAGTTTGTCGTCTTGTCTCACAAGGCTTAAAACATACTTACACCAATGTTTTCCCTCATTTTTCTCCCTTAAGGTGCAGTCATACCTCAGAAATGCTGGCATTACAGTGTTGGACTGGCCATGCAAAAAAAAGCCAGATTTGAACCCTATTGTTTTTTTTTTTTTATGAAAACACCAAACACGAAAGGTATCAAAACCTATAGTACTTAGTACCGTGCATGGGTTGAAGGAGAAGTATGGGTGGAGGGGGATGCCGGAAACTTTGCTCTAGAGACTAAACATGGGTTTCACCACTTGAAGCCTCCATTAAGCAAAGTGGTGGTATTTCACCGGTTGATGAAAGTCATCTACCACATGTATTGCAAATTGCTGGTACATAATGTCGTCTAAAATTGCTCAGAAGAAGCCAACAAGTAAGATTCAGCTCCAGGAGAGCACTGTAAGGGTGTGGTGCCACGAAATTGAGCAATTGTATATCGAGAAGTTGATTAACTCTATGCCAGATAATTGCAAGGCTGTAACTGCAGCTCGAGGAGAAACAACAAAATATTGACTTATTTTGCTGATTTACAGTACAAAACACTATTACGTTCACTTGTCATTTCAGTTTGTACACGTAAATTCAATAAAATGTGTTTGATTGCCATTTGCATGATTTCTCATATTTTGATTAATTTACGCATTTTACCCTTTGGGACGAAGATATTTATGGCAATTAGGTGTATCAGGTGGAGTGTTTTTATTGGGTTTCATCCACAGAGATATATATCCCATCTAACAAATGCATTTCGAACATTTCTGCAACCCACAATGCAGCGCAAAACACATTATTTGCAAAATTCACAAGTGATGCAGTTTTTTTTTTTGTTCGCTACTGTACTTTCTTATAGTGCATTTGTTGAAAGAAAGTCGGCTAAGCTGATCTGGCGACATTCTTGACAGTTTGTTCTTTGAGATATTGGCTAAGTTTGCAACTAGTCTGTTTACACCTTGAAGTTGTTCGGATGTCATCTTCAGGTTTGGTAGTTAAGATAATTTTAAATCATCCTTGTAAGAAATAATAATTCTTTGCGGCCTGTAAAAATGTTTCGGGTGCTGCTGCGAATACGTTGCCTGACAGCATACCTCCTTGCGGAATTCCAGTTGCTTGTTTGTTGATCAGCATTAATTCGGATGCTGAAGGGAAAGAGAAATGCCTTTCTCTGAGACTATATCGTACTCTCAGAGAAAGGGTGTTCCTGTCTTCTTTCAGGGTGTCCTGTCTATAGCGCTTCGAGCTGCAGAAGGATGTGGCATCAGTTCCCAGAGAGTTATACATTTCGAACTTGCCGGAAATACTGATCTCAGGTGTTTTGCAGGAAGATCATGGACAAGGTGTTGAAAGTTTGATTTTAGAATGTTGCGTTAATATTATTATTATTATTATTATCGCCATCCTTTTATTTCCACATCAATGTCCCCTGAGAACAGCCTGGTTCGGCTAGAAGGGTGTACATTATGCAAATTCCAGTTGATTACATTGATTGGAATTACAAGAAATCAAAACAGATTGAAAATACAAAAAAAATAAAAATATATTGTTCATGTTTATAGACTTCTTTCATGGTGTCCTCTCTATAGCGCTTCGAGCTGCAGAAGGATGTGGCATCAGTTCCCAGAGAGTTATACATTCCGAACTTTCCGGAAATACTGATCTCGGGTGTTTTGCAGGAAGATCGTGGACAAGGTGTTGAACTGCACCGGGTTCGTTCTAAGGTCCGAGGGTTTGTAGAAACGTCCCAGATGTCAGTCGAATCTATTTGGTGGCATAGAAGTTGTGCCAAGGTATGCAGATTCCTCCCTTTGATCGTGATTTTCCAGGGTTTCATGCCAAGGTTTGCATTTATGGTTTCATGTTATGTCAAGGCATAAGATGTCACATTGTGCCTTTATCTGGAAGGCTTTCTGAATTCTAATTATAGCGTTCTTCAGAATAATCATGGTTGATCCTCCTTTCACAGCGGTATTTGCTACGACATTCTCTGATATTTGGTTATACAGGGTAAACAGATTTCAGATTGGACCATTTGTACGATGCAGTCAATGCTATATTTTCGAAAATTTAACTCGTCATATGGGAATGAAGAATAACCAGTCCAGTTCTATTATCTAGAACTGAGGGATAGCATCTAGCTGGCATGCGTTGTTGATTCTACCGGAGTAATGCAACTTTCATCTCAAGTGGTTTCCCCAATGAATTATCCATCGATGATATATATTGACCGAGGTTACAGGCATTTTCTCCCCAGACTTAATGTTTGGGGTAGAATGCGGATCGAAACTCGTTCTTAATACATTTATAAATTCACCATGGATAAGCTCTATATAAGGACAGAAAACGGTTTTTTACAACTATAAAATGGTTGTGAAAAGCGTTTTTCACAGATTATTTCTTACAGATTCTGCGTGCTGATCCACGTTTTTATCTATTACGATCAAACCAAATTAGTCTTATTTTTTTCCCGAGTATTGCATCAGAAACGGAGGGATAAAAAAAACTTTCTTGATGCCCTTACTTGTTTGTGTATTTTCTCTCTCTTGTGCGCAAATAATTGTAACTCTTTCTTACGACAGTAGCCGACTTTTTCGAATACATGTGGCGTCACAAAATACAATGAAGTTCTTGTAAATCGGTGTTGTTTGCTTAGCCTCGTATTGAAAATGTTTCTTTTGTGCGTGACAAGTTACAAACCCTTTACACTTTGCTGGCAAATTTTTTTAAAGTTTATTTGCTCTAAAATATGTAAAATTTTAACAAAAAGGGGAAATAAACTTGATTAGTGCAATTCTAATGGATATTTTGAAGAATGTAACGTTTTCAGATCCGCTCTGCATGTGAATATTCCCTTCAAAATCAGAAATTCTATCCAATTGGGAAGACTTTGCCGAGTATGGATAGGCATGAAGTAGCCGAGTGGTCAGGAGCGCGAGTGCAGTAACACATGCCCTTTGAGTGGACTGGGGTTAAAGCCCGTGACTGCTAAATACGATTAACATTTGTATTTATTGATTTATTGTAAATTCCACTGACCTGTTGGTCGTGACGGAGTATAAACATGAACTTTTTTTTTTTAAATAGTTTTTCTACGTGATTCTCCACACTCACATAGTGATATGTGCTCTTGAAATTAACTTTTATTTTTACAAAACGTTATCTGATTCTTTGTTTTGGATAGGTTTGCTATAATAGTGGATCAACTATCAGATTTGTTCTTTGCGAGTTGGTGGTTGCAATGTTGGATTGTCGAATTTACATGTTAAACCGTTGTGCCATGTATGTGTAAGAGGTGCGCAATAATATGCGGATAGTGTATAAAGTTACCAATACAAAAGAGGAATACTTTCTCCTTATCTTACGAAGTTTGAT